>NW_005871187.1:435371-634542 GCF_000147115.1 Myotis lucifugus
CCCCCCCCCCCCCCGAGTGCACAAATTTTTGTGCACCGAGTCTCTAGTCTATATATATAAAAGCCTAAGTGACCGGCTGACAGGCCCACCCGGCCAATTGGGCCAGTAGCTATGACGTGCACTAATCACCAGGGGGCAGACATTCAACGCAGGAGCAGAAACCACAGGAATGGAAACATGGAACAGACTGATGAATCTTAGAGGGAAGGAGAGCAGGGGGAGGGTGGGAAGAGATTAACCAAAGATCGTATATGCATACTAGAGGCCCAGTGCATGGATTCATGCACTGGTGGAGTCCCTCGTCCTGGCCTGCGGGGATCAGGCTGAAACTGGCTCTCTGACATCCCCTGAGGGGTCCCGAATTGGGAGAGGGTACAGGAGAGGCTGAGGGGCCCCACCAGTACACAAATCCATGGATTGGGCCTCTAGTTATTTTATATAATTGTATTCAGAAGTAAACACATAGATAACTCTCAAAATTATTGTGTCAAAAGAAAGACAGCCCTAGCTGGTTTGGTGCAGTGCATAGAGCGTCAGCCTGTGGACTGGAGGGTCCCAGGTTCAATTCTGGTCAAAGGCACATGACTGGGTTGTGGGCTCATTCCCCAGCAGGGGGCATGCAGAAGGCAGCCAGTCAATGATTCTCTCTCACCATTCATGTTTCTATCTCTCCCTCTCCCTTCCTGTCTGAAATCAATAAAAAGAAAAAAGACAGGAAAAAATCATAGCAAATGACTCTATTATATAAAATGCTAGAAAGTACAATTACCTAATGATGTCATTGGAAGGAAGGATTGCAAAGAGGCATAAAGAAACTTTTCAAGGCATTGGAAATGTTCATTATCTAGAACAGCAGTTCTCAACATGTGGGCCGCAACCCCTTTGGCGGTCGAACGACCCTTTCACAGGGGTTGCCTAAGACCATCCTGTATATCAGATATTTACATTACGATTCATAACAGTAGCAACATTACAGATATGAAGTAGCAACAAAAATAATTTTATGGTTGGGTCACAACATGAGAAACTGTATTTAAAGGGCCAGAAGTTTGAGAACCACTGATCTAGACTGAGGTAATGGATTCATGGGTGCATACATATAATAAATCTCAAAATTATACACTTTTAATATGTACAGTTTAATGTTTATCAGCTATACCTCAAAAGCTGTGAATACACACAAGAGCATGTGTAAATAATATATATAAGTATAAATCTAAAGAGAGATACATGATGTTGATGAAAAATGTATAGTAAAATCATAAATAATCATAAATCAATATAGTAATTTTATAATGCAATTTAGTAATGTGTATCAAGAGATTGGAAGTTTTTCAACTTCTTAGACACTGACTCCCAAGGAAATATTATACATTGGAAACAGCTGAGTTTTCAAAAGGACACTTATAATAGCATAATTTAAATTCCCAGAAAACTTCATGAAAAATAAATATTCAATAGCAGAACACTTTTAAATAATGGCATAGGCATATAATGAATTAACTGTAGGGTAATTTATTAAATTAAATTATTTTCATAATGAAGTTGTGTTTTTTGCCCTTCTTTACTGTTGTGTATGTATTGAGGTACATTACATACATTTGATTTATCACATTGTACATTTTAGTGAATTTTGAAAAATATATAGACCTGTGTAACCACAATCCCAATTAAAATATAGAATACTTCCATAAGCTGAGATGAACCACTATGATACTTTCATTAAATTTGCACCATAAATAGACAAGCATTTTCTGATTTATATCATGTAGATGGGTTTTGCCTGTTTTTGAAATTAATATAATTGATATTATGGAATATATACTCTTGCTTCTTACAATCTCCTTATATTGTTTTGAGACTTGTTCATCCTAGTGTCTGTATCAGAAGGTTTTATTTTGGTTAAATTGCATCACAACTTGTTAATTCTCTATTGGTTGAATTATGTTCAACATTTTTTTCAGTCTGTATTAAGGTGTGCATATGTCTTTTTTACTTTTTTTATGATCTCTCTATATATAAAGAGCCAGGGTCCATAACATCCACAATGACCGAAGGCTCGACCTAACGCCCAGGCTGCAGGGGCAGCAGGCTCTGGTGGGTGGAGACTTGTGGCAGCAGGACAGGGCCAGGGGAGGCGGGGCTGGCACTCACACTCACAAATGCACACACACACAGGCACACACAGTGCCCACCAGCTCACAGCGTTTTCTCCCTTTCTTTCCCTCCCTCAGAATGAGGCCCCAGGGTGGGCAGAGGGTGGAGCTGCCCCACTGGCCCCGCCCCCTCCCAGCCAGGAAAGAGCAAGAGGGAGGCAGGGAGGCCTGGAGGACTGCTGAGAAAGACAAAGAGAGACAGAGACTGGGAGATACTGGGATGGAGAGATGGAAACAAAACAGACTGGGCCTGAAGAGGCCTGGATGGAAGGGAGGGCAGGCAGAGGGTGGAGTTGCCCCCACTGCCCCCACCCTCTCCCAGCTGGGAAAGAGGAAGAGGGAGAGAGGAGGACTACTGAGAAAGACAAAGAGAGACAGAGACTGGGAGTGACTGGGATGGAGAGATGGAAACAAAACAGACTGAAGGGAAGCCTGTGGGGGCCAGGAACTGAAATGTTTCACCAACTCACGTGTGGTGCTCAGGGGAGCCAAAGCCACAGGCAGGGATGGAGAAAGGTGCCCTCCCCTCTGGAGAATCACAGTATCTTCAAACTGGCAGTTGGGGGCAAGATCAGGCCGGCAGGGGAGGGCTGTTGGGGGCAACCAGGCCGGCTAGGGAGGGCAGTTGGGGTTAATAAGGCAGGCAGAGGTAGTTAAGGTTGATCAGGCCGGAAGGGGAGGGCAGTTGGCGGCGAGATCAGGCTGACAGGGGCGGGCAGTTAGGGGCAGTCAGGCAGGTGAGCAGTTAGGAGCCAGTGGTCCCGGATTGAGAGAGGGATCTTGGATTGGAGAGGGTGCAGGCTGGGCTGAGGGGACCCCCCACACACACCCCATGCACGAATTTTGTGCACCAGGCCTCTAGTATTAATATAATAAGTTAGTTTGAGAAGTTTTTAAGTAAGAAAATCATCTAGCATTCTTTCCCAGTAGATAATGATATACTGTATTTTTATATGTTACCAGATTTGCTTTGGTAATTTTTTTGTCAAGGAATTGTGTATCTATATTTAGAAAAGCATTTACATATTTTTTTTCTTATAATACCATTGTCAGATTTGGGTTTCAGAGTTGTACTGACTTCATAAAATGAGATGGGGATTGAGATACCTTAGCCTTCAACTAGGGAGTCCCATCTACTTGGCCATACCCTCCAGAGTGGAGCTTTTCATCCCAGTGAGGGGTACCAGGCATGGAGTCAGGGAGCAAGTCATGACTCAAATAACATAGACTGTATCATTTCTAAAACATAATTAGTAGGTTTCCTTCAGTAAATATGTGTGTGTGTGTTCTTTGCAGTATGCTCGTAGGACAATTTCTAGAGACTTTAAAGTTTTAAAATAATTTTCACCAATTATAATCGTTTCTCTAGGGAGAGGGTCCAAAGAGCATATCACACTACTATTCTTGAATTTGTTCACTAGGTACTTTTTTTATTATTAAAAACAAGAAATTCTTATTTTGATATTTTCCAAAGATATAAAAATGACCTAATTTTAAATTATTTTAACTGGTTCTTGAAATACAGGCCTTTTCAAAAAGTGCAACTGTTGAAACCAATAACATTGTAATTTTAAGGAAATTGTATTGTATTCTTCATACTAGTTTGTTACTATATTAAAATTGACCATATCCTTAGATGTGTATATAATATTCCAGTACCTATAGCTTTTTTACCATCCTCAAATCCCCAAGGAAAGACTTAAAAATAGTTTCTATTAAAGAGTTTAAAAGGCTAAGCTTTTTGCTGAGGTTGATCTCATTAAAGAAGAATGGGGTGGAGAAAGGGGGAAAAAAGGAAGAAAAGCTGAATAGTCTGGGCTCTGCGTATGTCCCTGTTCAGTACCCCTTCTGGTCAATATTTAAAGGGAAAAATGCTCTTGGAGAGGACCATGACCTGTCACAGAAACAATGTGATTCAAAGCCCTGGTGGATCATAGAAGCCTGGAAATTTTACCCAAGTCACTTTGGCGTAACGAGAGACAATAAAACACATTTACTCCATCCAAAATCTGTGTAGGTTCTTCCTTATACTTTGGCAGATGAACAAATCATAAAAATAGTGTTAATAACATTTATTTATGAATCAGTGGTTTGCAATCTCTTGGAAATACATTGCTTGGTAAGTTAGGCATTGATATTATCTCATTTTAACGCTAAGTAACCAGGACAAGAAAGGGGCAGAGAAGGAAGTTAAACTTAGGTCTCCTTTTGAGAATAGGTGGGTGAGAGGGTGGTTAATTGTGTCAAAGCTACCAAATTTTGACACTGACATTGCTTTAAAATTGGGACAATGTTGGATACTTAAAAAAAAATCCTTAATTCCTGAACAGAATATTATTCTGAGTTTTATGGCCAGACTGTAAAGTAGCCTTGAGGAAGTCATGACACTTCATCTTTAAAATAAAGGAGATAGCCCTGGCTGGTGTTTGCTCAGTGAATAGAGCATCTGCCCACATCCTGAAGGGTGGCGAGTTTGATTCTCGGTCAAAGGCATTTACATGGGTTGCAGGTTCAATCTCCCCAGCCCCCAGTCCTGTCAGGGTGCATTTGAGAGACATCCAAATGATATGTCTCTCTCACATCCTCACATCAATGTTTCTTTCTCTCCCCTTCCCCCACTCACTCTCTCCTCACTCCCTTCCACTGTCTCTAAAAATCAATGGGAAAAATATATTTGGGTGAGGATAATAAAATAAAGTAGATAAACCTGAAAACAATATTTTCTTTTAGCTGCTCTTTATCTGAAAATTATGTCCTTGTCCTGTTTACTATCTATAAATATGGCTTGCAAAATTATCTTCAGATTTTTATATGTCTTAAACCACTATCTCTTAAGACATCACAACAGATGGCTGCTTTGTTGACTGTCACTGCCTTTTAACCAGGAGAGAAATTTGAAGAGGCCACCAATTCATTCTTTGATTGTGATCAGGCCTCTATCATCTGAAATGAAATATCAAAATTTGTTTCAGTGAAATTTGAGTACATATTTTACATTAATCCAACAAATAAAAACAAAATAAATATAACAGTCACAGATGTATTGCTTACTTCCTCGAAAATTGCAATGCAATGGTGATGCTTGAGAGCAAAAAAGATATAATATGATATACCTGGATTAAAGACAACATATGTTGCTTTGAAAAATGATTCCATCACATACATGCTTTTTGACCTGAGGTTAATTATAGACCCTGTATGAGCCTTAGATTCCTTAGATGTTAAAGATCATGATGATGACCTCATTATGGGAATGCTTAAACATTAAATATACTGTTAATCACAGTGCATAAACTTCAGGAAATACATTTTTTCGCCATACTATTCTTAATAATTTCTGTTATAATATCATTCCTTCTCATTCAGCAGAAGGTGCTATCATATAGCCAGGCAGTTAAGAAAGTGGTCTCCACTCAGTCTGCCTACATTAGTAGTAAATTATATGGTGCTAAACAAATTAATTAGTCTTTCTGTATAGGATTGTTGTGAAGAATAGTTCAAATAGTTTATGTGAAATTTTGAGAAGACTCTACAGCATTTAGAAAATACTCAACTGCTATTAGCCGCCATTTTTATTTTCTCAAAAAAATTCTATATGGCAATTAAGAAAACAAAACAAAGGAATTTAAAAAAAATTAAGGTAATTATTTTAAATCTTTCAACTATTAAATGGCAAAACCATTCCAGAAAAAAGTGGAGATGTGATTGCAGGTCTTCTATTAAAAAGAGTAGCAACATTGCAGGTCTTCTATTAAAAAGAGAATGACTATATTTTAATAAATATAGTCATTCTACTCTTCATTGGAAAAAAAATGGGGAAGTGTTTTTATTCAAAAGAGAGCAAAAGGAAGAGATAAAAGAACCGGACAGGAACACCCATAACTATTTGGATTTATACCTCACTCAGTTTTCTATAGACCTATGCCTTTCTCTTAGTTCTCTTAGGTATCATCCCATTATCCAAGATTTCAAGGTTGTCTTTGTGGTTTCTCTAGAATACCACGTTCAATGAATAGAGTTCAAATATCAAATAAATAAGGTTTAGCTATCAACATATAAGTTCACACTACTAAAACAATTTCTTAATTGTTTGAAATAATTGTAGGTCATGATTCAGGAGTAAAAGTAAGTTATCTTGAAATATGTAGATCATTGTGACCCATTTTCAGCTTGAACTATTTGTGCTTTGACACAGATCTTCACTTCTTTGGTAATCAAAGAGGTCTTATTAATTCATTTTTATTTGAATCATTAATGTCTAAGATCCACACATTAATCCAATAATTTATTCTAGATTCAAGACTTCCATAGACAGCTAAAAATGTGCTAAGAAAATGTTAACATTGAAAAGGCAGGTAAATTCTCATGTATTGAATGAAAGGACAAAATGATTTATTTAGAATGTGATGGGTCTCCTTCCTGCTTAGGTGAATTTAATTTACTACAGAACACAGACCCTGAGTGTGAAATAAAGCACCTGGAAGTGTACATTTTCAAAGAAGGATTGATTTACATAAAATTTATGCTCAGCAATTTTGTATTTCTTAATTATAAAGGCCATTTAGCAAAGCCCATTTAAACTGTGTCAATAATAATCAAGACAACTGAAAAGCAAATATTTGATATAGTCATTGATATCTGGAATAATAAATATTGTGTTTGCAACAACGTGCCATAATTTTATATCGCTTGAACCTTAGTCATAACCCAGACTTTATTGACTCAATAAAGGATTTTTCCATAAAAATATATTCGAAGATGAACATATGTTGGGCTCCAAATAAAGAAAATAGGGAAGGATTGTCTTACCCTTCAGTATCTGAGAACATGGGTTAGAAAGTAGATTTGAAACCAAATTAGCCCAAAAAGGCCAGAGATATGGAATATGTGAAAGCCATTTGACCATGTACAAGCAAATTTCAAGATCCAAATCAACAAATATTTAATAAATTGAGTAGTGCCAGTGTGCAGATATGTAGAGCTTCTCATTGGGATAACGTATATGAAAAGGGAAGCATAAGTTTTCTGAACAGCATTCATCTCTTTAATTACCAAAAATCACTATTTACTGCTAATCCAGGTGGAGTGTGCACATGTATATGCTATAAAATATTTTTATTAACTGAAACTCTTTAGCATTCTACAATTGCTCCTCTAAAAATTTCACAACTGTTCAGACATAGATGGAGTGTACTACATGAAAAATTTTGAATTGCTGTTTCATTCCTTTCAAAAATATGGATATGTCATACCATATATAGTTGGACTTACAGCATCTCATTCCAAATAACTACTTTCACTGGCTCAGTGGTGACTATGTTTGTGAAGGCTAGTTTTACTTTTATAGTCACATAGCGAGAAAGAGTATTTAATTTCTGGGCAAAGGAAAGACAAAGTTCATCCTTCACTGGAGCAAGCTTAGGAGGAAATTTAGGCTGGAAGGAGAAATCAGAGTAATTGATTGGCACATAGTCAGAGGAATATGTTAATACAGCGGTTCTCAACCTGTGGGTCGCGACCCCTTTGGTGGTCGAAGGACCCTTTCACAGGGGTCCCCTAAGACCATCCTGCATATCAGATATTTACATTATGATTCATAACAGTAGCAACATTACAGTTATGAAGTAGCAACAAAAATAATTTTATGGTTGGGTCACAACATGAGGAACTGTATTTAAAGGGCCAGAAGGTTGGGAACCACTGTAATATATCAACTGCTATGACTGCTCCTCTCAATTAACAATAGCATGTGGAGGAGGGGAGAAAAGGGGAGCTGAGAGGACAAAGAAGGGAATGGGGAGGAGGAGCCCGAGTATAATTAAAATATGTATATAAAATGCTTTAGGGTGGGAATATATTAGGATGTGAAAAGAATATACTGGGGAAATTAAAGGAGAATGTCTTTCCAAAAGAGGTAATAGTTTTGTGTACAGTAAATGGCGAAGTTTGTAAAACTAGGGACTCTGACTCAGTAGGACTGGAGTGAACCTGAGAGTCTGCATTTCTAACGATCTCCCAGGTAACGCTGATGTTGCTGTTCTGTAGACAGCACTTTGAGTAGCGAGGTAGTAAAGGGTGGGGAATGTGTTAATGTTTATTCCAGGCAGAGTGACAGATACACTATATCCTGGGAGAATGAAAGCACTTGTTCTGGTGAGTAGTTCAGATAATGAAGTTGGAAAAATGAGTAGATTTTAAATAGCATCAGACTAAAGATTCTGAGCATTGTTTTCTTTTTGCACATCCACAGTGCCTCTGTTCATAAATGTGGCACAGTAGGTTTGTTTGTAAGGAAGCAAACAAGTTATCGTTTAAAGACGAGACAAATCAAGGGAGAGAGAGAGAGAGAGAGAGAGAGAGAGAGAGAGAGAGAGAGACAGAGAGAGCAAGCGAGACAAGAAAAACTGTTGGGAGGCTGCCCCCACTGCTCAGGTGAGGAGAGAAGGTGGAGAAGAGAGTACAGAATTATTTCTGAATGATCATCACGGAATATAGTAAATTATTGGATGGGAACAGTTGGCATAAACAAATGCGAAGGAAAATGATGCTTTATATTTGTTTTACTTTATTTTGCTTTTGCCAAGGAACTGTGTGAATGAAAAAAAATAAGGAAAACACATAATATTTACAAAGTGAAACTTACAGGGGGTGTGAAAATAATGAGGTTGAGGGGCCTATACAGTATTCATATGTGTGTACTGATTAGGCACCTACAGGTTTGGACGATAAGGCCTAGAAATAGGTCACTGATGTTGATAGAGAGCGAAGGACATTGTATTGATTGAATGTCTACAGTAAGTCAGTCATTTTTGTCATACTTATTTCTTTTAATTAAAATGTTACTATAAACTTAGCAAAGCAGCTTTGATAGACTGATACAAATAATGGAGAAGGAAGTGAATGTGTGAACCTCCTGGGAATGTGTGTAGGTGTGTATATAAATTTGGACTTGGGAAAGTAATGCCCGTGATATTTGTCCCTTTAATTGGATGATAAAAGGAGCATATGCCTTTTTTTCCTAGCGGGGCCATTCCTGTTTTCTTTTTAATATATTTTTATTGATTTCAGAGAGGAAGAGAGAGGGAGAAAGAGATAGAAACATCAATGAGAGAGAATCATTGACTGGCTGCCTCCTGCACGCCCCCTACTGGGGATCAAGCCCGCAACCCTGGACATGTGCCCTTGACTGGAATCAAATCTGGGACCCTTTGGTTGGCAGGCCGACGCTCTATCCACTGAGCCAAACCAGCTAGGGCCCATTCCTGTTTTCTAATTATGTGTTCTGGTTGCACTTGTCCCCAGAAAAAGTGTCCCACAAGCTTTGCTCCAAGGCCAAAGGCATCCATCTGTAGATGCTGACAAATAAGGTTAGTAATTTACCTTATCCAAGTTTAAAGCTGGTGGTAACTGCAAACCATAAAGCAATTGATGATGCCAAGCAGTTTGTCAATATTCATATCCCTGGAGTCCCATCCCTAGAGAGAGGCATCTTTGTATCACCACTTAGGGATTATGGCATTGTACCAAAATCAAATGGGGAGTTTTAGGAAAGGCTGATATAATTCTTCATGCCTTTTTGTAGTAGATTCTAGAATTTCTGAAAGACTAGGAAATCACTTCACGGATTGATCACTTCTACCTATGTATGGTCAGTTTTCTCTAATTAGAACTCACAGAGCTATCAAAATAAACAGGTAAATGTTGACATCTCTCATGTACTTAATGTTTTCAAATGTACTCACTCTTCCATGGAAGACACACGGGGTGGGGAGTTGGGGAACACGTTTTAATTCAAGCCATTTCCTCCCAGGACACACATGTTTATGAATCACAGAAAGCTGGACCATAACATTGTCAGCACCTCAGTTAATCTTCAATTTTGAAATTAAAGCTTTAAACAGAGCAAAAAACAAAACAAAACACAAAAGAAACAACGACACAACAAAACCCTTTCATCCCATTGATGTGGAGCAAATCAATTAAAAACAATTGGAGGGAACAGTGATAACAGATGTCCAGCTCCAAGCAGAGTCTAACGAGATGATTACGTGCCCTGGCGGCCAGCCAGCCCGCCAGGCTGCTTTTCATGGGTGTTACTTTGCTGACAGTACCTTCACGACATTTGTACCTTGGCACCAGAAGTGCTAACAGCTGCCGTGCCAGCGGTGGAGAGGCAGCAAAGACCTTTTTCAGCGTTAGTTGCTCTCACAGATTCTCAGCGCCCTCAGAGAATAGAGCCTCTATGAAGCGACTTCAGCCTGCTATCTCTTTTGTGAGGATTTTTGCTCTCGTGTCTGAAAAGCCGTTTTGTTCCATGACATTGGACCTAGGGGAGGGAAGAGGGTTTCTCGAGATAGAAGACGAGTGGTAAACGTGTGACTAATGGCAGTAGCAAGGTTGGTCTGGGAGTTCACGGTTCTATGAAATGAAATATTTCAACAACCATTTCTGTGCTTGGTTATTTGCTACTGGCAGCCCTTTTGACCCCTCAGTGAGGGAGCCAAAAAGGACTAAAGGAGAAAAATTCTAGTTATTTTCAAGTTAGATGATGTTCTTAACTAACAGTGACAGATGTATCAGTACGGCTTCTAGTGGCGGCTAATAATAGCGGAGCTTCAGGCTGTGGGGAAACGAGGAAGGTCAGAAGGCAAGCGCACATCTGTGAGAAAAGAGTTCAAGTGATAAAAGGTGAGATGGGGTTTCAGGAAACTTTATTTTTGAAGCTCTGCCCAGTCAGTATTGGTGTTTTCAGCGTTATTCTTGGAACATCCATGTGTCAATAATTTGAACAAACTCTAGAGAACCAAGTTCCTAAAAGGCATACAGTGCTGTTTACTATCAGGAGCCATTATGCATTGAGAGCTGTTTTTGTATATTAAGCTTCTTTCTTCTTTCACTATTGCTACCATTTTGGTCTTAGAAATAGGTAAAATTTGTTAGCTAAACAAATTAGCTCCCCATAGCAGAAAGAGCAATTAGGAGACATTCTACAACAATTAATTTATTATAAGAAAATTTTTCTTTAAATGTTTCAGTCACTAAGACTTTCATAGCATTGGAGAATTTTTTGTAAGAAGTCTACTTAGAACTTTATTTTTTTAAATATATTTTATTGATTTTTTACAGAGAAAAAGGGAGAGGGATAGAGAGTTAGAAATATCGATGAGAGAGAAACATCGATCAGCTGCTTCCTGCACACCCCCTACTGGGGATGTGCCTGCAACCAAGGTACATGCCCTTGACCGGAATTGAACCTGGGACCTTTCAGTCCACGGGCCGACGCTCTATCCATTGAGCCAAACCAATTAGGGCTATACTTAGAACTTTATAAGTTTGATATCTCTCTACTACTTTTCTGAAAACTGTTACTTTAAAATTTGGATCTAAGACTGTTTATTGATATTTCACACATTCCTTATACACAAAGAAAAGATTTTCAAGCAGTATAAGAAGCCAAAAATATGAGACATTTGAGATATACATAAGTAATCTATAAATAACTCTAAGTAAGTAAAGTTCAAGGAAACAGGAAAGTGAGAGAAACACCTATAATTAAGCATGATTCAATCACTGCCCATAAATTTCTGTTTTCTTCATATGCAGTCTGATGTCCAATGTAGTGGGTTTTGTGTAGCTAATGTGCAACTACAGTTCAGTACGCCAACTCCCAAATTCAGGATTCTTTCTAATACTATATCTCTGGACATGCCCAGAAAGCCAAACATCGGAATTGGGCATGAGGTGGGGGTGCGAGGGCGGGGGGTACTTATGCTATGATTCAGGTCAAAATGGAAATCTCAACGAGTGTTGAGGAAATCTAAATAAATGAATTAAATATGATGGCATAACCTCACAGAACTTTCAAAACTTTTGAATATTAAGTGCATTGTTTTGTAATCAACTCTCAACTGGGCAGAGTGAGAGAAGCTTTAGGAAAAAAAAAAAGAACTATGCATTATCCAAAACGTCCGCAGGGAAGTCTGCACATTTTTTCCATTTCATTGCTAATGAGTCATTTTCACCTGACTTCTGCTCCCACCACTTCCCCCTGAAGAACCAGCTGTCAGTTTCCACAGCTGAGTGGGTTTGGTACCAGACAGGTGGCAGCAGAGTGGGGAAGAAATCATGTCAGTGGGATACAGTTAATCTGGAATTAGGATGATCCACCTGGTATCATTAAAAATTGACCGTGTATCATAAATGATTCACTACAATGTAATTAACACTTAAAAGTTAAGATTTTAAATATTTTTTGGAAAGACAAATAAGAATATTTGGCATTAATTGAGTATTTTAACAGTTTTCTATACAATATTACATTAGTAAAGCCCACTGAAAAAAATGACATATCTTAATCCTGTTTGTAGAAAAAGTGGATTGGACTGTGCTATTTTGGATTCTCGCATGTACTTTCTCTGTAACCTTCTGTGTGCTATAGGCTCTCTGAAAAAAATCTGTCTTGACATCAGTGAAAGCAGGTTGGAGCTTAAATGACCTAATATAATTGGAAATGTTTGTAAACTGTGATACTTAATATGTGTGTAAGAATTCAAATGACTTTGTCATTGGCATTTACTCAATGAACTATTTTTAATTCTCACAACAGCCTGGAAACCATGTCCAAGTTCTTTAATGCAGAATACAAATCTCTAAGCATATGATGTAACTTGTCTTCCTGACCACAACTGTGGCCATTCGTGCTTGATTAAGTTCTGTTTATTTCAGCTGGGAAGTCACCTTCACCTGAAAGCCTTCTCTGGCTGCTCAATAATGGTCTGGATTCTCTGGCTGATTCCATGGTTTCTGGCTAACCTTTATATTATAGCACTTAGCACACAACGATGAAATGGGCTGTTCACCAGTCTTGTACTTTGGATCTGCTTACGAGCAGGTCTTTATCTTCACATTTGAATTTTTAATAACTAGCATAGCACATAATGAGATAATAACAATTATAGCCATGCACTGTATAGTGACGTTTTGGTCAATGATGGCATACAGATACCACAGTGGTCCCATTAGTTTATAATGGAGCTGAAAAATTCCTGTTGCCTAGTGACACCTTAGCCATTGCAATATTGTAGCACAAATCCTTACACAACATGTTTGTGGTGATGTTGTGGTAAGCAAACTTACTGTACTGTCAGTCAGATAACAGGTATAGCATGTACCATTATGTACAGTTCATTATACTATACTAGTAGCCCGGTGCACGAAATTCGTGCACATTGAAAGGGAATTAATTAGAGGAACGTAATTTGGACTCACTATCTAATATCAATAATATGTGAGTGTGAGGCAGTCCGTGTTTCTGAAATTCAGTGACATGAATTTTAGCTATTACTTTGCCAAAGAAATGGAATTTACAGATATCATTTAAAAGAGCATTCAGCTTCATATTAAAAACTCTGGCTACCAAGTCAGGTCTGTTTTCAACTTTTTGCCAGCGTTGTAAATTGCATTATCTGCCCATTTGGGGTTGCACGTCATGGTTATGAATAAATCGGGCTTGCCATACCTCGTTACAATTGCCATAGCATCCTGATATCACTGCTGCATATTTCTGGGACTACCCTCAGAAGATGATGGAAGTATCATCATCTTACCAATCGGACCATTGTCCTTTTCAGATCTAAATTTGAGATAATCCATCAAACCACTATATTTTTCAACTTAGATTGGTTTGCTTTGATGAAATTTATCCAATTTGCCTCCATTTTTGAATATGAATCCACGATAAACTGTTGAGTTAATTTTCCTGCATTTAAAATAGGATTGAACAGAGAGATGAAATCCATAATACTGCATTTGTGTGACTCGTGTCCTTACATTTTGTCTAGTATTATTGTCAATGACAGTGTTGTCTCTGAGTCTTAATGCAATATCTGTTCCCCAGCCTTTTCACCATGTGGAAAAAGAATAGGATATGTCATCGCATCTAATATAGGAAACAGGATATTGATTGGTTTCAGTTGAGTGGCATTTGTATTATTGGGATCTGATTTAAAATGAATGAGCAAGTCCCTTTCAAAAGGAGGTTCTCCATGTTCGTTTCTGAATATGATAGCAACCTCGGTTTCACGAGGAGAATTCTATCTACCCGGGTCACTGTTATGATCATATTATTGTTACTTCTATGGGAGCAATACCTTTTGCTGCTGCTTCAGATTGGGCTTCCTTTTCTACCTCATGTAGCATCTTGTACGATTTTGTTAATTCATTGATTTCATGCATGAGGTTGTTGATGTTGATCATGAGTCTTTCTGAGCAGCCCTCGTTTTCTGGCATTGCTAATCTTTTACTTGTAGCTTCAGCTGTATCCAAAATAGAGAGTTGAGCAAACTTCCGAGAAACACCATCCGAAGGATGTAAAGTTCCAGTATGGTGATAAACTTGTCCGTGTATTCTAAAACAGTATGGCCCATATCCTGATGGCAATGCAATATTTGCACCCATGGAAGCAAAAGCAAAAGAACTATTTATCGAACAAATATTTTCCATGAAATTTTTACTGTCAGATCTTCATTTGTCATTAATCTTTTTAAATATGCTAAGTAATCTGGAAAATGTATATCATTTGGACAGACTTTCCCTTTGCTACAGCATTGAGTAAATTTCCCATGGAAGGTTTTTCATCCGAGATATTTAGTGATAGGCAAAATTCACATCGAACTGTCATTCCACCAAACTATGTTTGAGAATTGCATCCTCATGTACACCATTTTCGCTGAGAAGGCAGTTCCTACCGGTATTGGTAGTACTTGTTGATGTCTGTTCTCTTGACATATTCTGTCATCGCCACTGCCTTCTTTCAACTTCAAAGGCACGCTGATCTTCAGACATTTTCTGTCGATAACGCCGGTGTTCTTTGGCATCAGAGCGGCTTTTTTCCAGTAGCTGGTGTTCAGATACATCCTGTCGCAGGCACAGCCTTCTTTCAAGATCAGATGCACGCTACTCTGCAGACACTTTCTGTCAATAACGCCGGCATCTTTCAGCTGCAGAGCTACCTTGTACCAACAGTTGTTCTTTAGACATAGTCCCACCTCTCTACTGTCACGGTCTGAGATGCAGGTGAATGAGAGTCCTGTTTATCAGTCTGCTGAGAGCTGTCTGACCAATGGTTGATTCTGGCTGATTCTGTGGGGGTGGGACTTCCTCCTCCCTGCTGTCAGTTTCCACAGCTGTGATGAGGAAGCTGGGGTGAGAGAGGGAGCTGCGCCCTGCAAGCCACCCTCTCTCTGTCGCTCTGCTCTATGTCCAACAGTCTCCTGCTCTGCCAAGTCCTCTAAACGTCCTGCTCTCTGCCCGCTCATCTCCCGCTCTGCTCTCCGCCGGCAAGGTCCCAGGAGCCCGTGGGCATAGTTAGGCGCGGGAGGCCGCACCTCCCCGGAAGGGGAAAGTCCTGGGAGCCTGCTGCTGCAGTCACTGTTGCCTCCTGGGGTGCTTGACACCTGCATATGCAAATTAACCACCATCTTTGTCAGATAATTTGCATAGTCACTCAGGCTGGTGGGCGTGGCTGGTAGGTGTGGCTTAGCATAGCAGAGGGATGGCTATTTTGCATGTTTGTCTATTATTATATAGGATAGCAATAAATATGTTACAGGTTTTTGTGTTTTCTATACTATACTTTTTATTGTTTTAAAGTGTGCTCTTTCTATTTATAAAAATAATTTGCTGTTCAACAGTATGCCATGCTACTCTGGCAACAGCCTCATACATCTCGTATCTACCCAGTCTCCTGATTGCATCATTTTCTCTTGTGCTTGATTTAACCTTGTATCATTTTGTAGAGGAACATACTGTACAGGCTTGTAACCTAGAAGTAATTGCCATACAGCCTAGGTGTGTAATAGCTATACCATCTAGGTTTATGTAAGTATGCTCTGTGATTTTTGCATAATGATAAAGCCACCTAAAGATGCCTTTCTCAGAACTTAGTCCCATTGTCCCATTGTTAAGTGACACACGACTGTATGTGTGCGTGGTCTGTGTGTGTGTAATTGAGGTCAATTTTTCATATATTCTATCGAATAAAAGACAAAAAGGGTAATTAACCGTACCTCCGCTACGCTTCCCATTGGCTAACCAGGGCAATATGCAAATTAATCGCCAACAAAGATGGCAGTTAATTTGCATACGCAGGCTCCAAGCGGTGGAGCAAAGCCAAACAGTCCCGAAGCAGCCGAGCAGGGAAACCTCACCGCCCTGGGATCAGTGGAGCCGAGAGGCCTCCCTGCACTGGGATAAGCAGAGAAGAGAGGCCTCTTGGCACCGGGATAAGCAGAGCCTCGAGGCCCACCGGCACTGGGATCAGCGGAGCAGCGAGGCCTCCCGTCCCCTGGAGCAGTTCGGCCCTGCTCTGTTAGTGACAGGGGGCAGCACCCAACCCCCTGTTCGGCCCTGCTCTCTGCCTGACAGGGTGCGGCGCCCCAACCCCCTGATCCACCCTGCTCTGTGCGTGACAGGAGGCAGCACCCCAACCCCCTGATTGGCCCTGCTCTCTGCCTGACAGGGTGCAGCGCCCCAACCCCCTGACCCACCCTGCTCTGTGGGTGACTGGGGGCGGCGCCCCAACACCCTGATCGGCCCTGCTCTGTGAGTGTCAGGGGGCAGCACCCCAACTTCCGGATTGGTCATGCTCTGTGCATGATAGGGGGCGGCGCCCCAACCCCCAGATCGGCTGGCTCTGTGTGTGACAGGGGAAGGCTCCCCAACCCCCTGATCTGCTCTGCTCTATGCGTAACAGGGGGTGGCGCCCCAACTCCCCAATTAGCCCTGCGCTGAGCCCGACCAGGGGCTGCAGGGCAGGCACCTAGGGATTGGGCCTGCCCTCTGCCACCAGGAAGAGGGCCTAAGCCAGTAGGTCGTTATCTCCCGAGGGGTCCCAGACTGTGAGAGGGCACAAGTGGGGCTGAGGGACACACACCCCCCCCCTCCTGCCAGTAAACAAATTTTTGTGCACGGGGCCTCTAATGTATATAGGTATGTGTGTGTATATATATATAATAGAAAAATATAAATAAGAAAAAACACTTATATCCAGCCATTTATCTGATATGCATTTTGAACTATCCTTTTGGCTGCAGCATGAAGTTTATCTTAAAGAGGATTAATAGTGAAATGCAGGGAGACCAATTCAGTGACAAATGCAGAAAATTTGCTTATTTAAAAGTAGTAATGGAGCCGAAACCGGTTTGGTTCAGTGGATAGAGCGTTGGCCTGCGGACTGAAGGGTCCTGGGTTTGATTTCGGTCAAGGGCATGTACCTGGGTTGCAGGCACATCCCCAGTGGGAGATATGCAGGAGGCGGCTGATCGATGTTTCTCTCTCATCGATGTTTCTAACTCTCTATCTCTCTCCCTTCCTCTCTGTAAAAAAATCAATGAAATATATTTTTTTAAAAAAGTAGTAATGGAAATGGAGAATACGAAGATCTAAAACATACATAGAGATCAAAGAAGTATGACTTGGTAAATAATTGAATTCATGAGAGAGAGAGGAGGGAGGGAGGGAGGGAGGGAGGGAGCAGAGGAGGGAGGGAGAAAGAGGTAAAGGAAAGGAAAAGAAAAGAATTATCTAATCCCTTCTGCTCATAATTACTCACCAACACAGACAATAATAGCTTTACTTGATAAGAGAATAATTAAGTTACTTTTGAAATGGCCTTAGAATATATTATCACCTTTCTTGCATAGGTTTGTACTTATAGTGTGAGCTTAAAAAATAAAATTAGCTTTCTGTATTACTAAAAAATAAAAATTGGCTTTGTACAATATCTAGCATTGGGACTTGACATCAGAAATGCAAACTAGGATTAGGGAAAATATTTGGTTGACTCATAAAATTACTGGTATTACACCATTTTTATCTAACAAAAATATCTTGATTTCCTATGGTTCCATTAATGTAAAGTGGTATCACAACTCTATCAAATATTGAATTTTAGAAAAATACAATTTTATCAAATGGAGAATTTCATTGGAATGGGGAATTTATTAGAAGTAAAAAGAATAGAGATGGCACCACACATGCAAATTCCATACAGGACACCAAGATGTAGTTACATAATGTTCAAACATATTTAAAA
Source organism: Myotis lucifugus (assembly GCF_000147115.1). Lineage (NCBI taxonomy): Eukaryota > Metazoa > Chordata > Mammalia > Chiroptera > Vespertilionidae > Myotis > Myotis lucifugus. Next base: position 453,621 of record NW_005871187.1, read on the forward strand.
ATATAAATCTCTTATAAAATTTTAAGAAGAAATACATATTGTAAGTCCTTAAATCAAAGGAATAATAAATAATTTAATTGCAAATGCTAGGCATAACAGAATTATTATAAAAAACTTAAAAAAATATGGAAGATGGGTATTGTGTTAAATTTTTTTATTTTAGGTTTATTGAGATACAATTTACATAAAATTGTAAGATATTTAAAGTATATGTAATGGCCCTAACCAGTTTTGTTTAGTGTATAGAGCATCGGCCTCCAGACTGAGGGGTCCCAGGTTCGATTCTGGTCAAGGGCATGTACTTTGGTTGCGGGCACATCCCCAGTGGGGGGTGTGCAGGAGACAGCTGATCGATGTTTCTCTTTCTCATTGATATTTCTGACTCTATCCCTCTCCCTTCTTCTCTGTAAAAAATCAATAAAATATATTTAAAAAATAAATAAAGTATATGTAATGATATTTGATGTACACAGATAGTGAAAGGATTCCCTCATCTAGTTAATTACCACATCCAACAACAATTTTCTTTCTCTTTTCCCTTTTTTTTTTTTTGGTGAGAATATTTAAGTTCTCTCATAGGAAATTATACAATGCAGTGTTGTCAACTATAATCACCATGCTGTATACCTTTTTACTTTGTAATTTCAAAGAATGTACCCTTTTACTAACCTCTCCCTGTTTTCCCCATTCTCCAGCCTTTGACAACCACTTTTTGATTCTCTGTTTCTGAATTTGCCTCTTCTTTTTAGATTGCACATATAAATGATACCATGTGTTATTTATCTGTCTGTCTGGCTTTTTTCACTTAGCATGATGCCACTAAGGGTCTTTGCTTTTGGTACCAAATAAAAAAAAATTTTTGCCACCTGGCCAGTGTGGCTAAGTGGGTAAGCATCAACCTATGAGTCAGAAGGTCACAGTTCAATTCCCAGTCAGGGCACATGCCAGGAGGTGTGTAGGAGGCAGCTGATCAATGAGTGTCTCTCATCATTGATGTTTCTATCTCTCTCTCTCCTCTCCCTTCCTCTCTGAAATCAATAAAAATATATTTAAAATAAATTATTGCCAATGTCAAGGAGCTTACACCACCTGTGCTTTCTTCAAGGCGTTTTAAGGCTTCATATTATATACCCAAGCCTTTAATCCATTTTGAATTGACTTTTGTGTATAGTGTAAGATAGTGTCCAGGTTTTATTGTTCTGCATGTAGCTCTCCATTTTTTCCCCCAACATCATTTAGTGAAGATATTGTCCTTTCCCAATCATATATTTTGGCTCCTTTGAAAGAAGTTTAAGTGACTGTATATGTATGGATTTATTTTGGGGTACTCTATTTTTTTCAGTGTATCTGTGTTCATGCCAATACCATACTTATTTGATTACTGTAACGTTGTAATATAATTTTTAATCCAGAATTGTGATGCCTCCATTTTTGTTCTTATTTCTCAAGATTGCTCTAGCTGTTCAGGGATTTTGTGGTTCCGTATTTATTTTAAGGTTGTTATATTTTTGTAAAAAAATGCTATTAAAATTTTATAAGGATTTCATTGAATCCTTAGATCGGTTTTGGTTGTATTGACATTTTAAAAATACCAATTTTCTGATTCATGAATATACAATATCTTTTTACTTATTTGTGTCTTTTTAACTTTTATTCATTAATATGTTATAGTTTTCCGTATACAAATAATTCACTTCCTTAGATAAATTTTGACTTAGGTACTTCATTTTTGATACAATTATAAATGAGATTTTCTTACGTTCTCTTTTGAATAATTTATTACTAGTGTATAGAAACACACCTGATTTTTGCATATTGATTTGTATCCTACAACTTCACTGAATTTTTTATTGTTCTAACAGTTTTCTGGTGCATACTTTAGGGACTTTTACATATAACATGGTCATCTGCAAATAAAAGTAAAATAGTTTACTTCTTTCCAATATGTATGTATGTATGTATGTATGTATGTATGTATGTATTTAGACTAATTGCTCTGGCTGGGACTTCCATACAATGCTGAATAAAATTGGCAATAGAAGTCACAATTGTCTTAATTCTTATTTTAAAGGAAAAGCTTTCAGCATTTTATTGTTGAATATGTTGTTAATTGTGGGTCTGCCATAGCTTTTATTATTTTGTGGCTTATTTCCTCTACTCCCATTATGTTGACTGTGATTATCTTGAATGAATCTTGAATTTTGTCAAATGCTTTTTCTTCATATAGTCACATAGTCACACATAGTCATATATATATGACCCTAATATGCGAATAGACCAAACGGTGGAACAACTGAACAACCAGTTGCTATGATGTGCACTGACCACCAGGGAGCACTCACAGAACATGGCGGGCATCAGCCATGGTGGGATGGTGGAGAGGTGAGCGGGGGCGCCAGACCAAGGCCGGCCACCGGTCGCTGTCATCGGGGTGAGCCTCTGGTGGTTACTAAAAATTCTTTGCTCCCCTGCGCTGCGGTCCCGCCCGGCACTCACACCCTCTGCTGGCACCGGCCCAATCGTCCATGCTGTCAGCAGGTACGAGTGGGGCAGGCACTGTCAGCGGGTGGGAACGGTGGCGGCAGGAGTGGGGCTGCTGGCAGAGTGGGGACCTGGGCCGTGGTGGGAGGGGCCGGGTGGGGGTGCGGAGGATGGGCTGAGACCCGACCCCTCTGCCCACTGTAGCCTCACAGCCCACGGTTCCTTTCAAGGTGCATGAATTCATGCACTGGGCCCCTAGTATTACTATAATTCCTCATTTTGTTAATGCGGTGTATCACATTGGTTGATTTGTGGATGATGAACCATCCTTGCATCACTGTAGTAAATCCCACTTGATCACATTGTATGATCCTTTTAATGTACTATTGAATTTTGTTTGCTCATATTTTGTTGACAATATTTGCATCTGTGTTCATCAAGAATATTGGCCTATAATCTTATGAAGCTTCCTTGTCTGGGTTTGTTATCAGGGTAATGCTGGCATTATAAAATGAGTTTCAAAGTACTTCTACCTCTTCTAATTTTTGGAATCATTTGAGAAGGATTAGTGTTCATTTTTCTTTATATATTTGGTAGAATTCATTTTGTCTGGGACTATATTTCATTGGGAATTTTTTATTAATGATTTAATATCTGTACTAGGAATTGGTCTGTTTATATTTTCTATACCTTCATGATTCAGAATTTGTAGGTTGTACATTTCTAGGAATTTAACCATTTCTTCTAGACTCTTATTTATTAATCTTTGTCTAAGCATATGTTGTTTGTGCGTTGTTGTTTTTTTAATTGACTTTAGAGAGAGAGGAAGGGAGAGTGAGAGAGAGAGAAAAAAGAAACATCCCTATGAAAGAGTAACATTGATTGGCCACCTCCAATAGTCTCCCTGAGTGTGGATTGAACCTAAAACATGTGCCCTGATCAGGAATCAAACCCACAACACTTCTGTACATGGGACAATGCTCCAACCATATGAGCCACACAGGCCAGAACATTTCTTCTAGGTTTTCAATTTGTTCTTTATATACTCACTAGAGGCCCGGTGCATGAAAATTCATGCACTGGAAGGGGCGTCCCTCAGCCTGGCCTGCCCCCTCTCACAGTCTGGGAGCCCTCAGGGGCCGGAGGCAACCTGGGGGACAGGGGAAAGAGACGCCCCCATCACACCTCTGCTGCTGACACTGCCGAGAGCACAAGCCTCGGCCGGCCCTGGTTACCTGAGCCTCAGGCCGGCCCCAGGCGGCTGGGCAGCCGCCATCCGAGGCTTGCCTGTGCCTCGGGATAGCCCTGGGTGGCTGGGGGTCTGAAGGAACTGGGGTACGCCAGAGGCAGCTGCACGCCTGCCGCCCCGGCAGGGCTGAGGGGACTTGGCGCTGCCATCTTGTGGCTGCAGGCACCGCCATCTTTGAGGGTGGAGAAGTCAATTAGCATATTCCCTCCTTATTGGCTGTGGGCGCTGCCATCTTTGCTATGGTTTGGGGGTCAATTACCATATTCCCTCTTTATTAGGTAGGATTGGTAGTATTTATGTGGTATCAGTTGTCATGTATCCTCTCTCATTTCTAATTTTAAGTATTTGAGTCCTGTCTCTTTTTTACTTGGTTAGTCTCACTGGAAACTTGTGATTTTTGTTTATCTTTGCTATTTCCTTTTTTTTTATTTTATTTCCTTTTTAGTTGTTCTTTTACAAATTCTTTGAGATTTAAAGTTAGTTTTTTTATTTGAGATCTTTCTTTTTTTCTTAATGTGGGCTTTTTATTTTTGCTATGTACTTTCCTCTTAGAACTCCTTTTGTCATATCCCATAATGTTTGGTGTGCTACATTTCCATTTTAACCCTTTGAGTGCCAACCAATATCCTAGGAACTATGCTAAAATTGCCAAGGCATTTTTGCTGATTTTACACCAGTTTAGGAAAAAAATTATGAATCGCAAGTCAATGAAGTTACATATTCAAAAACTTAAGGAAACCTTTACTGCATTTGTTTTCTGTACTTAGGTGCCATCTGTCAATAAAGAGTGAACTACTAGCATCTAATAGTGACACTGCAGGAGGAGCGCGATAGCGCTCCCGGCTCTTGGCGAAAGACAGGAGGAGCGCGATTGCGCTCCCCGGCACTCTAGGGGTAAATTTGTCTAAGATATATATATATATATATATATATTTTTTGTTGTTGTTTTGATTGCTTTTTTGCATCTGGGTTATTCAATAGAATGTTGTTTAATCTTCATATATTTGTGAATTTTCCAGTTTTCTTGTAATTTACTTCTAGTGTGGTAAAAAAAAAAAGTACTTCAATGTGATTTCAATCTTTTTAAATTCATTAAGCCTTTTTTTCCTAGCACATTTCTATCCTAGAATATGTTCCATGTGTCCATGCGAAGAATGTGTATGCTGGTGCTATTAGATTGAATGTTCTGTAAATATCTATTAAGTTGATTTGGTCCAATGTGTAGTTAAAGTCTAAAGGTACCTTGATTATCCGTCTGGATGATTTGTTAAATGTTTTAAGTAAACCATGAAAATTTAGTTAGGCTAATATTCTTCACTGTTATCATTTAATATAAATTACAAAAGAAAAATTAAATTTGAAAAACAACTACATAAATATATTTAATTAGAATTGTTGTATATGCTGATATGGATAAACAGCACAGTAATTTCTGTTTAAATAGAGAAGATGTAAAATATTAGTAAGAAATTTTGTTCAAATAATGGAAAGTTAAAAGAAAGATCATTTGTAATCACAATAATTTTTTTTTCTTAACAGGTGACCTCAAAGGATTGTCATTTATTACCATTCCGAATCTACTGAGCATCATTTTTGCATGACCACAGTAAAAGGATATCTTTACAGAAACCAGTTCCTTTTTGAAGTTCCTAATTTGGACCCTGTTTCAGAAAGCAGGTACAATTCATCTTTTGTTCATTTGCCTTTAAAATTGAAAAGAATGTTGAAAGAAAAAAACAACAACCATAAAACCTATGTGTTTCATTTATAGAAATCCTGAACACCTTGATATATTACAGCTTAAATTTTATATACTCAAAATAAGTGTTTTATCTTGAAATTGAAAAATACTTTAATTGTGTCACTAAACACACACACTAGAAATATTCTGGAAATTATATTAAGGTGAAAAATAAATTGTAAATATTTTCTTTATTACACCTTTAGTTTGATATGAGAATGGCAAGTACATATAGATTGTTAATTTACTGAAAACAGTAAGAGGAACAATACTCTGATATAGCCTCCTGTTTCATAATATCTTCCTCCACCAATGTATAATGTGCTAGTGAATGGGTTTTATGATTTTTGACAGCTTGAGCTTGAAAACAATGCTTATATTATATAAGCAGGAAGTCATAGTCGATAAAAGGTTGAGTCAGTCCCACCTTAATAGGGAATCTCCTAAATGAAGTGACTTTTATGCTCTTTGCTCAGCAGCTCCACATTCTTATATCCTCATAAAACAACCAAAATCATTAAGTATTAATTGCTTCTGTTTTTGAGTAAAAGTGACCGTTTGCATAACTTAATAATAATCCTTTAAAATTAATTCAATAAACTATTTTGGAATACATAATTTGACATGTTTAATATTCACAATTAAGTGGGTATTAACAGATTATCTTAAATCCATGGTGTACTATTTACTTGAATATTTAATTTAAATAATTTTAGATAACCAAATATGTAAATTATTTGGGGGTAGTTAATTATATTTGTTTTCTAATTATTTGTAAAATGTTGACAATATCACATCCTAATCCAAGGCTGCCATATATCTGCCCTCTAATTTGTTAAGTTAATTGATTCAAAATATTGGGAAGTATTTCCCTCTGCCTGTTCAGTGCTTTCAGTTTTGTCAGGCTTTCAGGCTTGAAAATTAGAGTTAAAGAAGGAATGTGAGTAAATTTTATTTTGAGAGCAGTTCTGTAGGAGAGTGTAAGAGGCAAGAGTTTGACCAATGTAATTTTACTTTGTAATAATCATGCCTATATCCCGGAAGGTTATTGCAGAAAATTTTACAGTTTAAGTATATTTTATGCATTACCTTCAAACATACCAATTTGTCATTTTCATTGAAAGTCCTGACTGCACCAGGTATCCTTATATTAATTTTGTAAGAAAAAAAATCAATTTTACATTTTAGAAAGTCTAGAAAACAAGTGCAGTGAAAAGATAAGTAAGTGGGTAGAAAGTATCTGATAGTGAATCCTCAAACCATGGAAAAGAGTGTGTTCCCCATAAATTAATACATTGCTTCATTCTAATATTAGACAGATTTTTTAGCCAAATTTTGCCATAATAGTTCAGTTTGTTGTAAGAATAGCAAAATAGGTTACATATGCAAAATAAAATTAAAATAACAATGTGTGTTCTACCTAGAAATTATGCATACACATTTTGGAAAATATTTCATATATATCTATAATATTTCATATATATGTATACTTCCTATATATAAACATTTTGTTCTTAACTCTTAATCACTGGAGCATATTAACAAATCAAACTCTATATTAACTTGCTACCTCTTCAATATCCGTGAATACTAGAGATAAATTATATGGAGACACCTTAATTGAATTTTGCAATGTAGAAAATGTTTATTTATGGTTCTTGTGACATTTTCAAAGAAAGACAACCGAATATAGCATAGCAGCTGTAGGCAAGAGGATTTTGGATTTAATGCTTACTTCCAGATGGATGATGGATATGCAATTTAAATTTATGGTTAGACGTATCAGCAGATGGAAATAGAATGGAGTGAATGTCTTTGCCACCTGTGAACTGGGGCATTCTATCAATTACCAGCTGAATTATTTTAAATTCAAGTAGTTCAACAGAACTCTAATTAATTTTTGAGAAGAGTCTTTTTGCCAACCTATTAATAAGTATTGGCTTCAAGTTGACGACGGAGAGCTGATTTAACAGTACAGGGAACCTATGGAAGTAGGTTTGGCAGAGCACAGTTAAGTCTTGTCATGTCACTCTTGTTATTGCTCTGCCCAACTAATTGAAAAGCATATTGGTAACACAGGAAGCAATTGAAACAAGTGAGACAGACTAAGCACTCCAAGAAGACCTAAGTGAATTAGAATTGATGAATCTGATGAGAGTGGGCTCATGGCGTCACTTTAAATAAAACCCCATTTCATTCATGTTCTTGCACCTAATCTGTTACCACAACTACTCAAAACACTTACAATAGGCACTGACAGTTCCATCTTGACACAATCAACCAAATCCCTGCCATAAAAGGCAGCATATATTAAAAGGCATCCTTAGTTCAGCCTCTGAGACTGAAATGTTTCACTCAATAACTTGCACAACTCTAAACAGTCGGTGATGGCTTCGTTCCAAGAGAAAGAACTTTGTTCCATCAGAGAAGAGGCTAAGTGGCTGTAGGCTTACAGATTTTCAGAATCGGCAGAATTTTTACCACTTGATGAAAAAACAACAAAAAACCCTCTAGTCTTTAGTATCAGTGTATGCACTACAGAGAACTATATCTGAAAAAAATAGAGTGGGCTGTTCTCCCAATTTCAAAACTGGAAAATTTAATTTTGATCCTTGATGGTCTTGAAAATGGCACAGAAATTGGAAAGAAAGAAAACAATTATTTTTGCATGCTAGTACATAGGTTGTTACATTGTATGAGTTAACAGTGCTGATATTTGGTATAAAGTTTACAGTGTGGTATCCCTAGTTGACTTAAAATAATTGGGAGTTTTATGGAGATAGTTTTGCTGAATATTAGAAATAACTTTGTTATAGTTGCAGCGTTCACAGTAGTCCTTCAGGGGTAGTATGTTCAAATAAATGGGAATGTATAATTTGTAATTTTTAGCAAGAGAGATGGAACAGTTCCTTCCAAAATTATTACTTAATGGGAGGCCCGATGCACAAAATTTGTGCAAGAGTAGGCCTTCCTTCCCCCAGCTGCCGGCACTGGCTTCCCTCTGGCACCTGGGACCCGGGCTTCCCTCGCAGCCCCGGCTTAGTCCGGAAGGTCATCGGAAGGACGTCCAGTCTAATTAACATATTACGCTTTTATTATTATAGATAGTAAAATCTTAATTCATTTTAAGGTCAGTGTTAAAAACATCTGTATTTTGCCATTTGTAAAATTAGTTACTTAATTTTGACTATATTTGTAGGTTTTTAGGGGGAAGATACTATTTTAAAATATTTTATGGCAAAATTTGTTATATAAATTATACCAAAAGAGCTAGGCATGTTAATCAAAATAGAATGCCTTAAATAGTTTATCAGTTGATGTAAAATAATGTATAATTTGAAGTTGTATGTATTTCTTAGCATTTATCTCTATCTGCCAGTTATAGAGGTGAGAGGCGGTGAATTACAGTAGGTAACAAGGGATATCTTTAATATAAGCTTATTTATAGAAGATATGTTGGTGAATTAATATTGCTCCAGTTTGTTGCTAAGGATATGAAAGAAAATTAAGTTTGCCCAAAGCAAGTAGAGGGAAAAAAACCATAATATGTTTTAGTGTGGTAATATGACAGTGTGCTCATAGATTATAGTGCATAGACTATTAGTAGAATGATGCAAAACATTCACCTATTTAAAAATTGTAAACATTCAAACAATTCTAGTAATTTGAATGTATGCAAAAGACCTCATGCATGATAGCTACCTAGTACAATAACTTTTACTGAACACTACTGTGGATTCTTTCCTATACCTTTAAATGCCAAGGAAGACTGAGCATGGTAACAAAAGCCAAATGGTTTTTCTTGTGCAGTTTTCGAAAATGAGGAAGCTTCTGTCCAATCATGCTTACATACCAGCATTTTGAAACCCTTAATCTGAATGTTCAGTTTTCTGAACACCCCAAAGCTATCCTAATAAAATACAGGGGTGGGAAAAAGTAGGTGTATAATTAGATTACAAATAAATAACATGATAATTAATAAATAGTAATACAAGAATAAACTCTTTTGTGTACTCACAACTGTAACCCTACTTTTGCCCACCCCTTTATATGAGGGGCTCCATCTCTACCTGTATATGTTTGAAATTCAGTTAGTCTGTACTAAGCCTAGTATACAGACAGAAACATGATTAACATACAGACTTTTCCTAAACACTGTCATATTTGCTGAGTATATGGGGGTGATTTTGACAAGTGGAAAAATTACAGGCTTTGGAATAAGGTAGAACCAGAATTGAAGCTCTGCTGTAAATTTGCTAGCTTTAGAAACTTGGGCCTAATTGTTATGAACCTCAAGTTTTCTTCAGCTTTAAAAATGGAATAATATTTCATGTTGCAAGGATGTGAGAAGTTGATATTAAACATGCCTGCCTGTCTATGTATATAAACATACACACACATACTTGGAGTTTGGTTTCTGGAAGGTGTTTAACATGATAGCTATTGTGATAAAATGAGTACCATATATTTTACCACTGAGTAGAACAAACTTTATTGAGTGCCTGGTAAGATTTTTTAAAAAGAGAAGGAAAGAAGGAAGGAGAGAGGGATGTAGGAAAGAAGTACAAACAAAAGAAGGGAAGAAAACAGAAAAAGAATGAAATAAGGAAAATAAGGAAGAAAGGAAGGGAGGAAGGGAGAGAAAAAAGAAATGGAGGAAGGGAAGAGAGAAAGGGCAGAAAGGAAAAAAAAATAGATATGTACCTTTTTCTTGTCACAGTATTTGCATTCTAGGGCTGTTGTGGGATATAAGATTAACATAGAAAAGTAAACCATTTGTCATAAATTATTAGAAAATAAAATACAAAAACCCCTCCCAATCATAGTCTACAACATTGCTCATATAATACTCTGCTGGATTTTGTGTTAGCACATAGCACTCTTTCCTCATTCTTGTACTCTTTAGTATATTAGAGTACCCAGGGGCCTAATAACTGCCTTTCTCAGGAGACCCATCCTCAAGATTTAAGATTAGGTGCCAATCAACAAGTATTATGACATATTGAAGGTATAAGAGAAATAGAAATCTTATCTTTGTCCTTCCAACTGCAATGCCCCAGATGTTTTTCTTAGAATCATCTGTCAGGGCTGGAAGCTATGGTCATTGCTGAGAATTATCTATAGTTTTTGCAGTTTCTAACTTTTTGAAAGCTAGCAGTTAATTGAACATTTCGCAGTGGTCTTTCCTTACAATTATTCCTTTCACCTTATAAATACCTAATAAATTAATTCATTACTGCTTTAAATACCATGAGTTTTCTTTTCATTTTCTTGACCAACCCTTGACAGGTAAAGAATATGTCTAACAAACAACCCCAAAACAAACATACACACAGCCCAAATATATTACAAAAGCCTAACAAAATGCATAAAAACATAGAGATATATTATGTTCATTGTGGGTAGACTCGATTTCAAAACAGTTTCAATCCTCCCTCAGTTAGTTTTATTTTTGTGTAATTTAGCAAATAACAAAGTATGTTATTTGGACAGGTAGACCTCTGAAATAAAATAACACAGACAATGTTCTATGTCTCTGTAAAAACTTGGTAGCAAACTGATAAGATACTGCAGAACAGTGGAGAAAAAAATGGACTATCCCATAAGTTATTCTAGTGCAATATGTTATCCATAAGAAAAATATTTAAATAAAAGCAGATCTGTTGGCATCCCAAGCTAAACAAACAAACAAAAACTTCAGTTGGATTTAAAATCTAAATTTAAAAGGCAAAACTTTAAACATTGGGAAGAAAACATTGGTAATAATTTCATTACCTCAACATAGAGAAATATATTTTTAGAATGTAAAGTAGTCTATAAATGAACAAAATGACAGATGTGACTACAATTTAAAAAAAGAAAGAAAGAAAATAAGATTATGGTGAAACATCTTGGTACCCAAACTTTTAATAGCTCTCCTTTGCTTGTAAAATAAAAAAAAAAAAAAAACACAGACTCTGATGTTGGCAATCAATCCTTTTACAAATGTGCTATAGAATAAATAACTTTCTAAGTTTGCATTTTACCAGTCCAGTAGATTGCATTATTGTGTTTAGTTCTTCAGCTCTCTCCATATCTGTATTATTTGGCAGTTTTTCTAAATATGAGTAAAATATAATATTACTTGCCCTTTGACTTTTGGCTTACCTATATGACTTGCTTTGGTCAATAGAATTAGGCAAAGGCATTGGTACATTAGCCCTGTGGTTAGGCTTTAAGATACATTTCATATTTCCACTAGCCCTGTGGTTCTTTTCCCATTCACCAAGAAAATAAGGAGGAAAAGAGATATGTGGAGTTAATCCACTCCAGGTAAACCATTCCAGCTAATCAGCTGACTTTCAGCAACTCAATATAAGTGAGTGATAATAAATGGTTGCTCAGTGTTTTGAAACATTGAGTTTGGGGATGGTTTGTTATGCAGCAATGGCTAACTGATGTCCCAATTATCCAGAAAGAAATTTGTGTTCCACTTATTGTTTTTTTTATGATTTACGTGGCAACATTTTTCTTAGTAGTATATAAAATGTTTACAATAAAATCGTCTAGAGTAAATGAAGAAAGTATATAGTTAATACAAAATGACATTTGGTAGATAAAATAAAACTGTGCCTGGATTCTTGATAGTCATTATCCTTACGTATGCATTTCTCTGTCCTTCTCAAATTCCACTGTTATTATTAACCCTACCTGACTTGTATTATTCCCTTAGTTTTCCCTCTTTTTATGTTCAAGATCAAGGTAAAATACTCTTTCTACAATAAGCTTCAGTTTATTTTTGTATGAAATGAAAGAAATATGGTACACACTGACTGATATCATCAATATTTGTTAATTGTCTTTTATCTCTCATACAGTACGTTTTAAAGTTAGGCACTTTAACTTTATACTAATATGTACCAGCCATAGAGCTTTATACATAGTGTGTTCTTTATATCTGAACTAAGATAAGTATAAATAATGATTGATGTAGATGATGCTCATTGTTACAAATACATATGTTTACAGTTTATAGAGAAATTAATCTCACTCAAATTATTCCTCCACATTTAAGTTTTCCCTTACTTTACTATGGGCACTATGATTAAGGGAGAGTGTTTAAATCTAAATACGGTGAACTGAGGATCATGTCTCTACAGATGTTAAGTGATCTTTAAATGGTCATCTACCATCCTCAGGGCTAATATGTGAGAATTGGTAAGTAGAAAATCCCTCCTACTAATATATGGTGAGTTAAAAGTTTAGACTACTATCAGCGAAGATTACACTATAAATAGTTTACTAGTGACAGTATAATCCCTTAGTAAACTTTTTAAAAATCCTAATGTCATTTTGTGAAGGATATATTTCATTTAGCACAATAACATTTTTTCCTTGGAAAATATTTTTATTTTCTTGGATCGTAATTTAGAAATTTATATTTCTACATGGTTTTTAGTAATTAGTTCATTATAGAAAGCATGAAAAATTGTCCCAAAAATTTCTCTGGAACCTTATAAATTGGACACAGTGGCACCAGATTTTGTTCTTGCTTAGTCAATTCTAGTCTATTACCATGGTTGAAAATCTTACTTTTTTGAATTATGCTTTTAATTTAACACTACATTAAGCAAGTTAATGTATTTACTTTACAATTTTTTTTTTACCTAATTTGCTTCTGACATGTTGAAGATGGGAGGAGGTACTTTTAGTAAAAAGCTTTTGCCCACTCATGCTGAGGTGGGTTGAGGGCTATCCTTGCACCTGTGATGGAATGGTAGGTTTCGGGGAAATAAAGAAGCTTAAGATTTGTGGTTGCTTAAGAAATTATAATTAGTCTCTTTTTATCTGCTTTATTTTTCTTATAAATATGCCAGAGGTAGCATAACTACCATCTCATAGATTTAACCTACAGACAATACCTATATTATGTTAAAGGCTTCATACCACCTGTGTGTTTCTCAAATAGATAAATTATTTAAATAATTAAACATTTCATCAGTACATCCTGAACATAACTTTTAACATTAAAAATATTTTATATTAAGGTAGCACATGGCATAGAAAGTATTAAAGGATCTCTGAGGTTTTGGGGGGGATGAAGAAGAAGGTGAAAAATGACCCTTGTGTTTATATGTCACTATAGCAAATCATATTGTTCTAAGATTTCAGTGATGCATAGCAGCGGAAATAACAGAGACGAGTACAATAGACTTTTCCATAGACTGAGTTTTCCAGGTCATTTAATCCTCTCTAGTGTCTTCAGAACACTCCAACAGAGTTAATGATAACAGATTGTCACATTATTGTCCTCACGATGACCTGTTTGGGTAGAAAATAAAAAACGCTATACTCCCAAAGCTTTGGATAAAAATATAGTTATCATCAACTCATCAGTTTTGTCATATCTCTCTCTCTCTCTCTCTCTCTCTCTCTCTCTTACACACACACACACACACACACACACACACACATACACACACACAAGCAGAGTCATGTGAATTCTTCAATTGTGTCATTTTATTAGAAAGTATAGTGTAAGCTGTCTAAAATGAAATCAAGATCTAGCAAATTTACGAAAGCAAAAAAGGCCAATATCGCAAGGCTTGAGTGATAGGCATGTCTTTCGATCTTAGAACTTCTCCAAATTTTACTCACAACCATGTAAGCAATTCTCTCAGAGTTGGTAATCTGGCCTCACCATCCATGACAGATTAAAAATAGAATTTGGGAAGATAATTCCATTTTGCACCAACTTCCCACTGAGGTTTCACATAGAACATGTCTCAAGATTATTGTACCAAAGAGATAGGAAACTGGGTTAAATGTGTCCCTCATTGGTTGAGAGTTAACTTTTGGAAAATTAAATCCTGGGGCCATTTTAACTGCCCTCCATAGCCTTAAAAACCTTCCATGGTGCTAGAGAAAACTTTGAGTCAGAGAAGCAAAGATGCAGTTCAGACCCTGAAGGAGACAAAACATCAGTGAGTACAGGAACTGTCCTCTGTGGCTGCAGGTGGGTTGAGGGATTAGGGATTGGAACATTAACAATATCTCCTATTGGTGTGTAATTACAATATGGTCAGATTCTCTGAAAACACAATAAATCCTACAACAAATTTCTTCAGCGAATGTGAGACCTGTTCACCCTAACCTTAGTTTTGGGCTAAAAGGAACTTGCTTTTAGGCTGATTCTACAATGCAGTTATTAAGAGGTATGTCTGCTCACACTAATAAAGTCAACAACAAATATCAACTAACATTGCATTTAGTACATAAAACAGTAAGTCCAGGCCCTGGCTGGTTTTGCTCAGTAGATGGAGCGTCGGCCTGCGAACTGAAGGGTCCCGGGTTATATTCCAGTCAAGGGCACATGCCCAGGTTGCAGGCTTGGTCCCCCGTGGGGGGCATGCAGGAGGCAGCTGATTAATGGTTCTTTCTCATCATTGATGTTTCTATCTCTCTCTCCTCTCTCTCTTCCTCTCTGAAATCAATAAAATTATATTTAAAAAGCAGTAACTTCAGTCAAAAATATCAATCAAATTAGCTATTGGGTATAAAAGAGTCAAAATAAATTGTTTATCATTATTTTTCACTTCTGAAATCTCATATTAATATCTTATATCACATTTTACATGGAGAATGTGAGTGTAATTAGAACACTCAGAGTTCCGTGAATGACATGGCCTCACATAGGTATACCAGACAGGGTAAAAAAGATAGTGGAATTCCTTACCTAATATTTACTTTATAATTTGTTTTATATTTCCATTGCTATTGCTTATATTGTGAAAGAAAGAATACTTTTCCTATTTACTTCATAATTTTATTTATATCTACGAACTAAATGATTAGGAATAAGAACTATGCTATTCAGATAAATAAATAGGTATAGAAAACAACAATAAGGTAATCTATAATAATAAAAGGCTAATATGCAAATTGACCTAACGGCCGAACAGTAGAACGACCGTCCAGACGACCATGCTATGACATGGTCTGGCACCAGGCCAGCCAAGGCGGGTATCATACAGTTGGTCAGGGGACCCCGCCATCGCCCATGATTGTCCTACAGAGGGAGGCCCAGGCCACCAGCCAGCGGGGCGATTAGTGGCGGGGAGGTGCTCCACGATTGCCCTAAAGAGGGAGGCCCAGGCCACCCTCTGCAGGGCAATTGATGATGGGGAGGGCTCCGCGATCGCCCCAAAGAGGGAGGCCCAGGCCACCGACCAGTGGGCTGCGGCAGGATCAAGGAGACCCGGAAGGGTGGGCGGGGCCTCCCTCTGCTGGGCAATCAATCTCGGGGCTCCTGGACTGCGAGAGGGCGCAGGCTGGGCTGAGGGACCTCCCCCAGCCAGTGCACGAATTTCGTGCAACGGGCCTCTAGTGATGTAATAAGAGGGAAACTATTTTAGAAGTGTGATTTCTATAACAATGACAAAGTCTTAAGTTGTGACTAAATATTCACATAACTGTGTTTTGTATGCTTTATGTTTATACTTTAAAATTTAAGTTGACTTGGTAAACTTCTTAAACTTAGATCATTTTAAAGCCCCATGGGATACTTACAGAGCATTTGTTAGTACCTTTTGGAGTTAGAAGGGAAATCATAGTTGAAGTTCCTGATAACTTTGCTTTGTAATTTGTTTTGAGATGGGGCAGTACATTGTATTTCCTAAGATTTAGCCATATGAGAAATGAGGATAAGCAGAATCTTTGAAAAGATTTTTGAAATGCCTATTATACACATAGAATTTAAATTATTTTATAAAATTACAGTGAAAATATTCTTTCACACTTTTTTAGAAATATCTAGTTTTTTCTGCTTGAGGCTTTTCAAAGAATAAAGATGATGTTTGAGAAATATTTTTAGGAATAGCTTAATCATTTCCCTGTTCTATAAAAGTTAAATTAAAAAATAAAAGAAAACTACACTAAGTTCGTATTTTTTTACAATTTAAATGCCCACTATTATATAAAAATTGGTGTAATTATTTAATGTAGTATTCACATTTCAAAGTATTATATGTTGTGTTATATGCTTTAGTTTTATTTATTTTTTAATTTTTATTTACTGGAAGATCATGTGAGGATATTCTGCTAAGGTGACATTTGCTCTAAGATATAAAGGAAATAAAGTGGCTAGCCATGTGGGGTGACAGAGGGACAGCAAATACAAATGTTTGATGCAGGAGTATGTTTGATATGTTCTGGGAACTTAATATGCTGGAAAATGAGTGAGGGAGAGAATAGAAAATATGAAATCAGAGAGCTGGAGGAACATAAAAAACAAATAAGTCAATGTCAGATATTGTGAGAGATTTACCTTTTACTTTCTATGAAGTGGGAAACTGTTGGAAGGTTTTGAACTGAGGAATGTCATGATTTAATGTATATTCTAAGCATCTATTAATGGGTTACATAAAACAGGGATGAAGCAAAGAGTAAAAAGGTTATTACCGGTGAGTTTGTTTGCCTCCCCCCACCTTACACCCCCCAACTGGGAGGTGGGTGTTGCCTTGGCAACTAGAAAAGGAGAGTTTCTACTTACTGAGATTTAATTAATGGCAGGATTCTGGGAAGGTAGTGAAGTTTATTTTCAGAGCAGTGTGAAATGCCTATTTGTCATATAAGTGAAGGTATAAAATAGGCAGTTAGGCATGTGACTTTAGAGTTTTAGGCAGGTGAGTTGACCAGAGATATAAAATTGGGAAGTTTGCACTGGTGTTTCCTGCCAATATAAAAGAATAAGCAAAACAAAAGCCTGAGCAGGAGCAGCAACAGAAATTAAGGAACAACTGAAAAAGGATGATTCAGATGCCTTGTGAAGATAGCTTTTAAGAAAGAGGTCAATATCCATGACAATTGCTGGTATAGGTCTGATAAGATGAAGGCTTGGTATTGACTTTCTACTTATTTTGATTTCATTCTTACTTTGCCAAGATCTTTTGCAGTGGAGTGATAGTTATAGTGGGAAGGAACACGTGGTCTCATTGCATTTGAGAGGAAGTGGAAAGAATAAAAAAGCAAAACAGGGAGAGAAGTTTCTCCAAAGCACTGATTGTTAATATTAGCAATCTTAGTAGTAATTATAAAAAAGTAAATAACTAAACAAACGAAAGTAAATAATTGTTGGCAGAAGCTAAGGTACCATGATTGCATAAATCTACATTGAGCATGTACACAACTACAAAATAGGATTCCATTTTTCCTTAAAATTAACGGCTTCAAATTTTCAGTATTTTGAATAAACTTTCTGATTACTTCTGCTTCTTCATCTGCCTGCTTAGACAATAATTTATTGAATATATCTAATTAGTTGGATGATTTAAATACTTGATGTCTTAGAAAGCATTTATAAAGAGACTTTATTATTTTATGTGCATGCTGTACCTTTTGTATATTATCAAGTCTAACAATAGATGAACTAAGCATTCAGTGTCATCATACAACTGGAGGAGAGGTCTCTCTGTGAAACAGTTCTTACCGTAATGAATATCCATAGCTAACTGAAATAATTTAATTCTGTTTTATATTAAAATGCACTGATAATAAATAAAACATTGAATATTGATTTATAATAGATATAAATATATATTGCAAAACAAAACGCAATGTAATTGTCTCAAAATAAAAGAGCTAGAATTTGATTTTAGACAAAATGCATGCAATCCTAATAATTAAAATTTATAATCACTTTTGACAGTTTCTATAGTATAGTTTCATAGCTTGACTTTTTGATTCATTAAAAGTTAGAGGCAGTCTGGAAGTGTCAAATGGCATGACATTTGTCATTCAAATGCATGAGTGTGAGTCCCTACTCTGCTATTTCAAAATGGTATGATAGCCAGCAAACTGGTAGTCTCACGTTCCTCACTTGTAAAATTATAATAACCAGAATGTTTACCATATTGGATCACTGTCAGACAGTGGGATGTACTATTATCTATAGGTCCCATACTTTGTGTTCTTTGTGAAAGGAGAAGTATTTTTCTACAAACAGTGTAAAATGTGAAGAAAAGGAAAACCTGGGAGCTAGGATTTAGCTTCACCAGAACATCTTAGTCCATTAATCAGTCTCTGTTGAATTATCAAGGAGACAAGACTCCAGAAATAGCGATCTTCATAAACTACACCTTGAGTCCAGTCTCCTACAATTGAAATTCAGGAATAATAAATGAAACACCAGGAGTGAAGAAAATTACTATTAAAAACAACAAAAGGAGTTGGAAAATTCTGGTATGATTGGCATCCAAGTTGAAATTACTACAATAATGTTTATTGCAATTATAAATTATAAAAAAGTGGTCCATTAAATTAGATGTAATAACACCTCCTCCTGCTTTAACCAATAGGCTACCTAACACATGTGGACATAAACCAGTGATAATAAGTATTCATTATACCATTTATTTCTACTTTTAAGGATATAATAAATATTTGGATAAAATAAATTAGAACCAAATAAGCATAAACTATTATTCCAGCTGTGATATTGATAATTTTACTCAGGCGACATAGAAAATGGCTCCAATGAAGGCCATTTGTTAGCAGAGAGAAAATCTTAAGAGATATACAAAATGAATGAAAAACAAATGACAAAATACAAAATAAAATGAAAAAGGAGTTTTAGATTGCTATATTTCAATGGTAGTGAAACATGGTGACTAAAATTGTCAGTAGGAACTACTCTGCAGAATGAAGGCTGATGCTTTGATGTCACTCTGCTCTGTTTTGCTCGGACCCTCTCTGAAAGACAGCCATTAGTGACCCGGAGGTGAATGGGGAAAAGTGAGCAGGGGATGATGATTGTCAGACACCCAAAATGGACAGAGACATTTGGTCCACGCTGGCCCATCTAACTAACCCCTTGTGCCATTACCAGGTTGGCTACTGAGGTAAAATGGTTATTATTGACAGTGCAGCCACAACACATGTATTGGACCAATAAAACATAATAGTATTTTTATGTGTTAATCTTAAAAGCCAAAAGTACAAATAAACATCATGAGCTCTCTGAACCAAGGGTCATTTTTGAAGTGTGGGCATTTTGGCATGCACCAGATGTTTCCATGAACGTTTTGCACAGGACAAAATGTCCTACAAGGGAGGATGAAGAGTTTTTATTATCTGGGTAGTGAAGAAATTGGTGATGTGTAGTCTGGAGAAAAGGAGACTTGGAGACAATATGCACATTCTCAGCTGTGTAGAAGGCCTGTCTTGTGGAAAAGGAATTAGAACGGACATGCCTTGCTCCAAAGAATAGGACTCCCAGGCTAGCAATCAGAAAGTAAACTATTTCAGCTCAGTGTGGTAAAGAGATTTTGACATTTTAAATTATGTGATGCCAGTGAATGCTTTATTATAAGAAATACCCTGCACTTTGAAAATGTTCTGGATATCCAGGGTCACTTCCAACACTAAGAGTCTTTGATTTTTGAGATTTAAAATAGATTTATTTGAAATGCCTATTCGAAGTTTTAGTAAGAAGCCTTGCATCTGGCTTTAAGATAATCTGAAAAGTTCATATTATGCCCTAACTGTATCTCTCTATCTATCTATCTATCTATCTCTATCTCTGTCTCTGTCTCTGTCTCTGTCTCTGTCTCTGTCTCTATCTCTCTATCTCAATTCTATCTCTATATCTATCTCATGATTTCACATTCTGCATAATTTAAACTTTTAAACTGTATAAATACAAAAATGCTTTCATATAGCATGTGTTTTTTTTTAAATGAGGAGAAAAAAAGCCATGACGATTGGTCATTCATTTAAAGAAACGGTCACATTTCCACAGCAATTTCACATAGCGAAACTAAATACTGTAGGTCAAATAATGTATTTCAGATGGCAAGAGAACAGGTCAAGTAAATGTGCAATTAGAGTTGAGTGTGCTGTTACAAGATAAACATTTAAAGATAGGAGGTTAAGCCACTTTTATGTTTATAAAAGTATTGATTCAAGGAAATCAAACATTGGAAAACTATAAACTTAAAAAATAAAGTATGACTATTTATAAAAACAACTGACACATGTATTTGGAAAATTTATCAAAGATAATTCTTTTGTGATTAAATATACTCAGGATACTCATCTTCTTACCTTCACAGTGCACAAGTAAGTTTGTGTTCCTATCTCTTGCTTTCTAAGAGAATTGTAAGAAAGAACTGTGTCCAATGATAACTCTATGCCTTTCCATTAAATAATATAGAGGAAACATGTAAAAACTTGTAAAAATTACATTTTGGTAAAATTTTATTTTACTTTGTCCATCTCTAACCTTAGATAACTAAAAATGGAAAAGAAAACAATAAGCATTTAGTTCTCCACTCAGGTCTTAGTTAAAAATGTCAAAATTGGTTCATACAGAAAACTCTCCTTAATAATTATATTTCATGTTGTTTAAAAATTTTTGTAGAAACCTCAACCAAGAGATAGTCTTCATACTAATGTTTATTTCCTTTTGAAAAATAAATCAGTCTTTTGAAAAATAAATTTGAAGTTTTTCAGCTCATCTTTCATTCTTAAAAATAAAAGTGAAGATAAATATATGTAATGAAATGAAGCAAGTAATAAGAACAAAAAGTATAAAATAGAAAGTCATTATAGAAAATAAGAAAAATTAAATCAAACAACTTCAGTAGACCTTATGATCTCTATGGCAAAAAAACACTGACATGAGCAATACACCGCTTGGACAAGTGGTGAAACAGCTAAAAATGTATTATGTTACTGTGTTATGAATGTGTATAAAAGTTTTTCATCTTTATTTTGTTTCTTCAATAGTATGTTATATGCATTAACATATATATAATCACACTTTGATGAATATAATGGATGCCTGGGCCATACAGTTCTTTTTAAGGAGAAATCATAAATGGGCTCAATGTTTCTTTAAAATCTAGCTAATTGCTTATTTCTTAAGATTATAGTATATTTTAAGTCATTGCTCTTGTAACATAAAACATTTCTGGACCTCTTACTGTACAGATCAACAATAAGTTAAAAATGCATAGTTTTCCTTACCTGAAGGACCTATGACATAGCAGAAAATAGCAGTGGATGTAGCCAGGACATCTAGATGTGGAGTCTCTCAGACGCATAGTTGAACTAATATCTATAGTATGTATTGATTCCATGTATTGGATTAGTCACTAGGGAAATTTAGGACTTGTGCAAGCAGGGGAATAAACCACTAGTATACATACATACATAGTACATACATACGTATGTATTTGATACTTCAAATAAAGCATTAACCAGGAATCATGTGGAAAGTTAGGAAACATTGGGATATCATTGCTCATATATTAGCACTTAATATTTTCTTGCTTATTAATTACACATTGCTGTGAATGGTTTATTAGTTTTTGGTGGCATAAACTGAATCTAAATACTCATTAGAATGATACCGCTTCTTTATTCTTTTCTGCTGCACAACTCCATTGGTAACTTTGCCCCTCTACATGAGTATCTCAAGGCAATTTAAATATGACCAAACCAAAACTAATGATTACACATACCCTCATTGTTGTGGTAGATTGAACTATTGTTCTCAATTATATACTTATATCTGACAAAATAGACCTCAAAGTGAAGGCCATAACAAGAGATAAGGAAGGCTACTTCATAATACTAAAGGGATCAATACAACAAGAGGATATAACCCTGGTAAACATATATGCACCCAATGCAGGAGCACCTAAATACATAAAAAAAAAACCTCCTGGGAGATATCAAGGGAGAGATCGACAACAACACAATCATAGTAGGGGACTTTAATACCCCACTGACATCACTGGATAAATCCTCCAGACAAAAAATCAGCAAAAAAACAGCAATCCTAAATGACTCACTAGATCAGATGGACTTAATTGACATCTTCAGAACAATCCCCCCCCTCAAGCCACGGAATATACGTTCTTCTCAAGTGCACATGGGACATTTTCAAAGATAGACCACATATTGGGTCACAGGAAAAGTCTCTCCAAATTCAAGAAGATTGAAATCATATCAAGCATTTTCTCAGACCACAATGGCATAATATTAGAAATAAACTAAAATAAAAACAATAAAAAAATCAATTATTAAAACTTAAAACAACCCTGTGATGAAGCTGTAATTACTTCCACTATACAAAAAAAAAAAAGAAAGAAAGAAAGAAAAAAAAAGAAAAGAAATTTGAGGCTAAGAGAAGAAAGTGTACCAAGTCACATTCAACTAATGTTGACCTTATGTCTACAGGGTGTTAAAGCCCATATACATGGAAAAGGCTTTCAAAGCTTAATTCATTCTTTCCTTCCTTCCTTCCTTCCTTCCTTCCTTCCTTCCTTCCTTCCTTCCTTCCTTCCTTCCTTCCTTCCTTCCTTCCTCCCCATCCTTCCATTTTCTCTTCTCTTTTTTCTTCTTGAATTGTTCCACCCTCCCAAAGTCACCATTTACAGTTGATCAGATCAGCCACTGCACAAGGTTCATGGCCAAGGAAGAAATTGGAGCCTGAGATAATGTTTATGTTCCACATGCCAAACAGTTTAGGGCTATATCTTCCCATGTGAGTGTCTTGTTCTAATTCTCAGAAAAGCTTACTAAGGCTGGTGGCAACCCTGCCCTCCCTCTTCCTGCCATAGGGTTAGTCAAATCCTGCCTCTTAGAGGTCAGTCAGCTGCCTGTCACAGGTCAGTGAACCCAAAGCTAGCATTGTACAATAATTATTACTCTGTCTTTCTCTATAGAGCCTTACCAGAAAGTTTGAGCAAATGTTTGGCAGAAACATCTTAACTGTGCAGGAATACAAAATATTTATTTGAACTGAAAAAGGTAATATTTATGGGTCAGTTGAGATATTTGTATTGATTAGTTCCAATGGTGTTTGTCTTGATTTTTTAAGAGTGAAATCCCTCCCACTTTTAAAATTACATAGCACTTTTCTTTGTTTTTTGTTCTCCTGCCGTTATTTCCTATTTTGCATTTTAGTCATTTGTATGAGTGTCTGTGCCTTCTTCTACATTTTATATTTATTCATGAAAATACCATATCTTATTCATCTTTGATCCCATGACTGGATCTGCATCAATAAGAACACTTTCCAGGAATAAGTATTTTGGGAAAACTGAAACATACTAATATAATTATATGTCTGGGAGAACTTAAGGAAAGGTATGAAGCTGTCACAACCCTAAATAATATAGATTTAAAGCAGACTATTTTAATCCGTTGGTATTTTCATATTTATAGAAAAAATCTATACATGAATTGATTTTGTCTCAATCATCATCAAAATTGAATTATATTTTAAAATCACCTCCAAATGGAAGTATTTCCTGAAAATACTTAACATTGTATAGATATTAAAAAACAGAAACACATATTTGCACGCACACATATTAATATCATATGCAAAGCTATTTTTATTAACCAATTTCAGTACAAAATAGGAAGAAACTTTTTAAAATATATTTTTACTGATTTCAGAGAGGAAGGGAGAGGGAGAGAGAGAGATAGAAACATCAGTGATGAGAAAGAATCATTGATCGGCTGCCTCCTGCATGCCCCCTACTGGAGATCGAGCCCACAACCCAGGCATGTGTCCTTGACCGGAATCAAACCCAGGACCCTTCAGTCCACAGGCCGATGCTCTATTCACTGAGACAAACCTGCTAGGGCAGTAATAAACTTTTGACAATGCTTATCCAATAGAAGACATATTGGGCAAATCATCAATACTTTAAATAAAAATTACAGTAACTGTGGAAATAATTGAAAACAGATTAGACACATTAAAATCATTGCCAAATAAATTTATCAGGAGTTTTGGACCTTAATTTCTTCCTTCTTTTTTGGCTTGAAACTATACCACGTTTTATGACTTGTATTCTCCTTCACACTTTTGGTTTGAATTATATATACTTTTTCCAGACATCAAAGAACTGAAAGTAGAGATAAACTTTAGAAGACTAAGTATTGGGAAAATTATTTTATTGCTTTCACCACATGCCAGATATTTAGGAAACAGAATTATTCATTGGTTGCATGTTTCTTATCTAAGGAATCATCATGGATCAGAAGACAAATTTTATTTTAAAGTCTTTATTGTTTAAAGTATTACATATGTCCTCCATTTCCCCCCAGTGCTGCCTTATAGCTCACCCCGGGGTCCCTACCTCAGGTCTCCACAGCCATATTTTTTGTGACCATGGGTTATGCATACAAATTCTTTGTTTGATATCTTCCCACCCTCCCACCAACACTCCCACATACACCCTTCCCTCTGAGATTCCACAGTCTACTCTATGCTTCTATGTCTCTGGATCTATTTTGTTCAAGACTTTATTTTGTTCATTAGATTCCACATATGAGTGAGAACATGTGATACTTGTATTTCTTTGACTGACTTCTTCCACTTACATGATATTCACCAGGTCCTTCCATGTTGTCTCCAAGGGTAAGAGATCATTCATTTTACTGCTGCATAGTATTCCATGGTGTAAAAGTACCACAGCTTTTTATCCGCTCATCTACTGATGGACACTTGGGCTGTTTCCAGATCTTAGCTGTTATAAACTCTGCTGCTATGAATATAATGGTGCATGTATTCTTTTTTGATTGGTATTTCAGGTGTGTAGGATATATTCTAGAAAGTAGGATCATTAGGTAAAATGGCAATTCCATATTTAATTTTTTTTTTAGGAAACCCCATATTGTTTTCCATAATGGCTGCACCAATCTGCCTTCCCACCAGCAGTGTACTAAAGTTTCCTTTCCTTCACATCCTAGCCAGCACTTGGCATTTGTTGATGTGTTGATGGTAGGCATTCTGACAGGTGTGAAGTGATACCTCGTTGTCATTTTAATTTGCATTTCTCTGAAGATCAGTCACTTCGAGCATTTTTTCATATGTTTCTTGGCCATCTGTATGTCCACTTTAGAAAAGTGTCTATTTAGGTCCTTTGCCCATTTTTTATTGGGTTGTTTGTCCTCCTTTTGTTAAGTGCTATAAGTTCTTTATATATTTTGGATATTAACCCTTTATCAGAGGTATCATTGCCAAGTATATTCTCCCATACATTGGGTTCTCTTGTCATTTTGTTGATGGTTTCTTTTGCTGTGCAGAAGCCTTTTATTTTGATGGAGTACCATTTATTTATTTTCTCTTTACTTTCCTTTGCCCTGAGAGCTGTGTCTGCAAACATATTGCTATGAGAGATGTCTGAAATTTTACTGCCTATAATTTCTTCTAGGATTTTTATGGTTTCACAACTTACATTTAAGTCTTTTATCCATTTTGAGTTTATTTTTGTGTATGGTGTAAGTTGGTGGTCTAGTTTTATTGGTTTGTATATGTTTGTCCAGCTTTGAAGTGAAATATTCTATAAATATCAATTAAATCCATCTGATCTAGTGCGTTATTTAGAGTCAGTATTTCCTTGTTAATTTTTGTCTGATATCTAATCTTATTTGAATAACTCTATTGAGGTAAGCCTCTCTGCTTTTGAGTGGACCCCCAAATAATGTTATTAATCTTTAATATATACACTCAATAGATAGAGTATATCTAAGCCTGCTAACTTCTCTTGGAGAACCTTTAATTTACAGATTCCTTGTGACATTTTTCCTAATTCCTTATTTGCTCTTCCTCAGTCCCTCTTCTGGATAGGTGGCATGGCCTTAAGATCCTTCATACCCATCTTCCACTGGTGAACCATGCTCTACCTTGTTCTTGATTATCTTAAGCTTTTTTATTTGCTTGTTGACAGTGTTTATGAAACCTGTATGTTTTTTAATATGGATTTTAGCTCTAGAAAACTGCCTAGAATATGCCTAATACTGATATAAATTTTTCTTCTCCCATATGACCCAGTTGGTGCCTAAGTGGTCTGCACATATTTATTTATCTATGCATTCCACAGGTAAATACCAAGCTCTATGCACCACAGGTCAGCAAGCAAATAACAAAACAAGCAACAAAAATTCCTGCCACTACAAAGCTTATACTCTAGTGGGATGAGTTCAATAAATAAATGAATTAATTAATTAGATGTTGAAAGAAGCCTGAATTTGGGGAGATAATCAAGAAGACCTCCTGAAAAGACAGCTTTAAAGCAAAAACTTAAAAGAGGGGAGGTGCTGCCCTGATGGAATTTAACATATATGCCCATGAGAAACCTGAAATTTAATCTCCTCCATAGTCCAACTATAAATGTCTTATTTTTGTGGCAGACAGGGAAAGTATCTGGCAAAGATGTTGGTAGATCTGGTACTCTTCTCCCCACAATGCTTAAGGGAAATGCTATTTGGCTCCCTAGCCCCAGAATTGACAATTTCTTTCTTTCTCTCTTTTCTCCCCATAGTTTTGATTCAGTTCCTTAGCAAGCTGGATATAATCTGACTCAGTCCTTACCCTCCTACTGCAAAAGTGCGCACACCATGTTTGGACATATGTTCTTGTTTTTAATGATCTTGTAACCTTTATTTATTATAGATATGCCATGGTGTAATGGATCACTTGGGGGCATTAAACACTCAGATGGAAGCAGTTCTGCTTGAGGCCATCTGGAAATGCTGAGGAGGAGAAAGTTGGCTTCCTTGTGGATAAGCTTTAAAAGAGAATTAATTATGTAGGAGTTCCAGTCAAGATGGCCATATAGGTAAATGTGATCCTCGGAACCTCCAACAACCACATCAAAATTACAACTAAACTACAGAATTAACATTATTCAGAACCTCCTGAAATCTAGCTGAGCAGAAGTCCTACAACTAAGGATATAAATTAGCCACATTGAGCCTAGTAGGAGGGATGGAGATGTGGAACAAGCTGGTGTCCTATACCCATGTGTGGTGGTTATAAATCAGGAGGAATGTCCCAGCTGTGGAGGTCTCCCCTGAGGAACCAGGGGTATCAGCCCCATAACAGGCCC
This sequence comes from Myotis lucifugus, assembly GCF_000147115.1. Classification (NCBI taxonomy): domain Eukaryota; kingdom Metazoa; phylum Chordata; class Mammalia; order Chiroptera; family Vespertilionidae; genus Myotis; species Myotis lucifugus. The sequence continues at coordinate 480,985 of NW_005871187.1, forward strand.
CCCAGGACTCCAGTGCCAGGAAGAGAAGTCCCCATAACTTCTGGCTATAAAACCAGCAGGGATTGTGGCTGAGTGAGACAGAAGGCTTCTGGAGTCCCAGGAGTTCCTCTTAAAGGATCCATACAGACTTAGTTGGACTCACTCGCTCTGAGCTCCAGCACTGGGGCAGCAGATGGAAAGGTACCAGGAGAAGGAAGTACATCATACAGGGAGGAACTGAATTGTCTGTCTTCAGGAGTAAAGCTGGAGGGGCGGACAGAAGAGCTGGTAGAGGCTATCCTTCCTGGGTGATTTAGCCCGTGTGATCTCATTTTTCGAGCACCTGCTTTTCACTTTTCAAAAATTGTTATGTAGAAGAACAAGACATCCACTTAAATGTCTAAAATAAAGACACACACTCATTTGGCAATACCAAGTGTTGGCAAATATTTTGAGATGCCAGAGCTCTCACTCAGTGTTGGTGGGGGTGTAAAATGGTCCAACCTCCTAAAAAATGTTCCTGCAATTTCTTATGAAACTAAATATAGACCTACTCTATGATTTATCAATTCAACTCCTAGGTATTTACCAAGATAAATGAAACATAGGTCCACAAAAATACATGTATAGACATACCACCTTTCATTGTGCTTCACAGATCATGTGTGGTTTTTTTAATATATTTTATTGATTTTTTACAGAGAGGAAGGGAGAGGGACAGAGAGTTAGAAACATCGATGAGAGAGAAACATCGATCAGCTGCCTCCTGCACACCCCCCACTGGGGACGTGCACGCAACCAAGGTACATGCCCTTGACCGGAATCGAACCTGGGACCCTTCAGTCCGCAGGCCGATACTCTATCCACTGAGCCAAACCGGTCAGGGCAATGTGTTTCTTTTACAAATTGAAACTATGACCCTCCACCAGCAAAAGATTGCGACTCACTGGAACCTCAGATGAGGTTCACATATTTTCACAATAAAGTATTTTTAATTAAGGTATGCACTTTGTTTTTCTCAGACATAATATTGCACACTTAATAGACTATAGTATACATAGTGTAAACATAACACCTAAACTGGGAAACCAAAAAATTTGTGTGACTCATTTTACTGGGACGTTTCCTTTATTTCAGTGGTCAAATTCACAATATCTCAGACGCATGACGGTACAACAAAAGCCATAGCTGGTTTATTCATAATAGCCTAAAGCTAGAAGCAGTCCTGGTGTCCATCACAGGTGAATGCACAAACACGTTGAAATATGCTTATAGAAAGAAATATGACAAAGTAGTAAGAGGGAATAAACTACTGATTATGTAATAGCATGGATAAATCTCAAAAAACATTATGATGCATGAAACAAACCTTACTCAAAGGAGTAAGTACTGTATGATTCTGTATTTATCAAAGCTCTCAAACAGACAAATGTCATCTACAGTGGGAGAAAAAATTCAGAATAGTAGCTAACTGATGATTGGGGTAAGGGATGACTGAGAAGGTATGCAAGATATGTTTATGGGATGATGTCAAATAACTTTTTTAAATGATTAAAGAATGCAAAACAATCTTATTGCAGCCACTAAAATACTTAATATTTTAACAGCTAAAATTATTTTCTTCTCCAGTCTATTCCAATAAACAGAGAAAAGTACGTTTTTACATGTTTTCTCTAAGTCTCTATTTTGTGCATGGATCTTCTCTACCCATTAAGCAGGCACATTCTCCTCCAAGTTTGAAGTAGGCAAGTGGTAGAAAGCTGAAGTCCAGGGAAGGTCTTATTTGACTGGTAATGTGGTGAGCTGGTACTGATTCCAATGCCTGGCATGTATTTAATGTTAAATCTTTATCTATAGAAATTTTAAGTGTTCTACATCCCCCAAGTTCCCAATTTCTTGACATCTCTCACCTGCAGTTCTCTTAACAAAGATAAATGGTCTCTTACAAGTGCTTAAGCTTGTACGATCACATTGCCAGTCTCTATTAGCTGAGGTCTCCTGACAAATCTTAAGACAACCCAAGACACCTTCGCTTTTATAATGGTCTACATGAAAATAGTTGATGTGACCTATGGAACATATGTTCTGCAGTCCATTGTAGTGGGCATGGAGTTATTACTCAGTTTTAGCCCTGGACTCCTCTGTCATAGACTCCTTCATCTAGCCACCCACAACTTTATTTTCTCAGAAACAATCCATTCTGACCTACAGGTTCCAATGGCCACATATTAAACTCTCCTAGAGGTTTTTTAAAGCGTCCCTTAAAGGCCTTGATATGAAGGGAAAGCAACAACTACATTCTTTGCAGACCAATTCAAGGCACCTTTATATGTCTTTCTGACGAAATCCTCTCTCTGGTCTCCAACATTTTTCTTGGCCTAACCAACACCTAGTAAAGGCTGATTGTATGCACTCAGCTAACGCTGACTAAAGTGGTTTGAAAATCCAGCATGGGTGAACGAGCACTTCACTTTGGAATAGGCAATGTCTACCATATAGTTATTGTCTAGGGTTTTCTTCTGAAACAAAGACAGAAAGAGTCCCTTTTTAATTCCCTGTTGCACTGGTAATTGTTGAACTTTATTTTGTACGAATATTAGACTAAACCAATTACTATCCCTAGTGTTTTGCATGTATCATTTCACTAGGCACAAAACTAAAGGAGTAATTATTGGATCCATTTTGTAACTACACACACTAAATGCTTAGAGTGTTTGGACGATTTTTCCTTCCAAGTTTGTCCGATCTCTGAGGGATGGATCTAATATTCAAATTCACACTTGTCTAACTTAAAAAGCAATGCAGCTGTTGTGGTCCTCCATTACTCCTATGCCAGTGGTTCTCAACCTTCCTAATGCCGCGACCCTTTAATACAGTTCCTCATGTTGTGGTGACCCCCAACCATAAAATTATTTTCGTTGCTACTTCATAACTGTAATTTTGCTACTGTTATGAATCGTAATGTAAATATCTGATATGCAGGATGTATTTTCATTGTTACAAATTGAACATAATTAAAGCATAGTGATTAATCACAAAAACAATATGTAATTATATATGTGTTTTGCGATGGTCTTAGGCGACCCCTGTGAAAGGGTGGTTCGACCCCCAAAGGGGTCGCGACCCACAGGTTGAGAACCGCTGTCCTATGCTTATATCTTATTTTTCTTTCATTTTAAAATACTTATTCCTGCTTTTAATTTATCATTTTTTATTTTAACTTATATATAAAATATCTAAACACCAGTATTTTCTGAAATAAAGCATGATATATAAACAAGGAAACACACGAATATAATCATTTTTAATTTGACCCCAGTTTACCTATATTTTTTTCTCCATGCCTAGCTCTACAAATTGAATGCAACATTCCAAGTTCTCCAATGAAGCGCTAAATAAATCAAGTTTGAAATATGGAGCTCAGTGTTACTGATGCTATCATCCGAGTAGAAATGCCAAAAGATTACAACCATCTATTTTGTTCTCCTGCCAAATAGACTAGACAGCTGCCAAATAAGCTCAGATCTCCAATGGAGCATAAATTGAGTTTGAAAATATAGAGTTAAATTTCCACTGTAGCTAGAACCTGATTAGAATATACTAAAGGGTTATAACATTTCTTTTTACTCGCCTGCCAAACAGACTTTGCTTCTGTCTAGGAAATTGAAATCTAAAGCAGATGACGTTGACAAGACAAATGCCATTAATAGAGAGGGATGTATGCCATGTAACAACACAGATTGAGACATTAAATGCCCAGCATTAAACACAACTAGAAAGTTCAGAATTCTTCAGTGTGTCAGATTTGTAGATGATAGCTGCATGAATTTCCAGGAATATGAATAGATCAGAATAATCTTGAAAGAGCCTGTTTTATTGCCACACAGCCTGCCTTTCTGAAAAGCTTGGAGAAACCTTACAGCTTTGAAAAGGCAATCTGGGAGTAAATGTTATATATTTATGATGCCCATTATAGCCGAAGTGTCTCATTCTTTAATTGTCTCATGAATGGACAGGTATTTTGAGATTATTAATGCAATTGAAATGACTTTTACTGCCCCTTTTCCATAATATATATTTTTTCTGACTTAGTTATTATAATTTACACAATCATAATTACTTTTTATGTAGAAAGATAGAAATTTAAACATAAGACAGGTTTAGCAAAAAATAGTTTATTTTCGAAGACTGATCTAATGTTGCTTTGGAGCCCCTATTCCTAAAGTCAGAACAAAGAAAACAAAAATGAAGCTTGCTAAATAAGACCCAGTTTTCTCTACTCTCCACAATTTGTGTGTGAGCAGATAGCCAGTTGCTTCACAGAAGTCCCTAACAGAACATTATCTCCCCGGGCAGGGAACATCGTCTTCCACCACTCTTTTCCAAGATGTTTCTGGGAGCAGATGAGAGCTTAAATGTCCTTCATGGTAGTGAGGAGGGGAGAGGAAGGCCTTTGTGCTGTCCTTGACGTGTCATGTCCCACCTATAAGCATCGTCTCTGTTCTTGGTCGCCAAGTGTCAACACCTGGCACAACTCAGAAGGTGCTTTGTGATTCTGTCATTGCCTGGAGATGATGACTTCGCCTTCCTGACGGGAAGAGTCACTTCCGCCTCTCTCTCATATCACAGATCCCCTGAATCTAGGCTGTGAATCTCCTGCAATTCCTTCCTTCTGTGCCAACACCAGCCACTCCACTCACTTCCAGACCCTCAGTCAACTTGAAGGTTCCCTATAAACCCCACAGACTGTGGTAACGAGGAGGCTCGATCTAAGGCCCATTGTAGCTATTTATCTCCACTACTAATTTTGCTTCTATTTCTAACTTGTTAGACAGGATGGGGAAGAGGCAAAAAGGCACACTACTAATTCCTGTTTTGACCTCATATGAATCACTCTCATTTTACTAATGCTTGGTTTCTCATTGAAACTGATGAAAAATTATTTCATGTACCTGTATGTTCTGCAAATTATTAGCAGAATCTGTAATCCTTGTAAAATAGAATGACTCGGGGAATAATTCTGGGTACCTGACCCTTGTTTTAGCTCTACAAAATGTAGTTCAGGAATGTGCTTATCTCAAAGGCTGAGTGGTGAGTGGTGATTCCCTTCTGGTCTCTGCATATATGTTACTGTACTTAGCAGTTATAATTTATGTCTCTGAGACCGCTGAGGTGCAGACAATTCACTTGCTGTGGTCTCCAGCACATACAAGAGTCTCCTCTTATCTGTGGTTTCACTTTCTGCAGTTTTAGGCACCTGTGGTCAACTGAGGTCTGAAAATATAAGAAGGACAATTCCAGAAATAAACAGTTTGTAAATCTTAAATTGTACCCGGTTCTGGTTCTGAGTAGCATGAAGACATTTAGACTGTGCCAATCTATTCCACCAGGATATGAATCATCACTTTGTGCAGAGTATCCATGGTGTATATGCTACCCACTTCTTAGTCTTTTAGGAGCATCTAGGTTAGCAGATTGCCATTGTGCTATTGCAGTGTTATGTTAAAATAATCCTTATTTGGCCCCAAAGCTCAAGAGTAGGGATGATGGCAATTATAATATGTCAAAAAGAAATTGTAAACTGCTTCTTTTAAGAAATAAACAACTTCCAATTACAGTGTTCTTACAAAAGGTTTCAGAAAAACAAGCAAGCAACAACAAAACTTCAACTGTTGAGGATTCCCTAATCACTGACATCACCTTCTCCTGACATCCAACAGGTGTTTTCTATATCTATGAGTCTGAACAGAATAAACTAACAAACAAGATAATCCTCCCTCTGACATATCATCAGAAGGTCAGTAGTAGCCTAATGCCACATCAGAATACTTATGTCATTGACCTCACTTACCACATAGGCATTGTATCATCTTATTATCATCACAAGAAGGGTAACTACAGTACAATAAGGTATTTTAAGAGAAAGAGAGGATGCATTCACATAATTTTATTATAGCATATTATGGTAATTGTTCTATGTCAGTATTATTGTTGTTAATCACTGACTGTGCCAAAAATATAAATTAAACGTTATCATAGTTATGTCTGTATACATATTGTTTGTTACTATCTACTGTTTAGGCAATTCCCCACTGGGGGTCTTGGAACATATCCTCTGCAGGTGGGGGAGGCACTGCCATTTACCAAAAACATTGAATCATGGTCAGATTTAGCCTTGTGAATTTAAGATGGTCAAAAGAGGGGTTCCTCATTCACTCAGCCTTATCATCTGCAACTCTCTTCCAATAGTGAGCACAACTGGGAATAACCAGGACATTTGCAACTCTTTCTCTGGAGAATGTGGTTGATCTGTCTGCTACCTCCTGATTTTGCTAATTCCTTTCTCCAGCCTTTAGATAAATAAACCTGGTTGATTACCCACATCATATTTGTGTTTGGGCTCACCATCAATCTGAATCCATTACTGACACCCATCAATAGAATGGCTGAGGTGTTCTTGTTCATAAGCAACTTCTTATAACTCACGTGAAAGTTGTTCATCAGTTGTTTGGTTGGCTGATGGATATATGTGTATTTTGACCTATTTGACATTATAACATTTTGTCCATTCAGAAGATCATTTGAGCTTATATTCAATATACATTGATAGTGTGTTTAGCAATAATAGCACATTCTAAGATGTCCATCAATAATGGGATTTATATTACATTACCTCCTTTTGGTTTCTTATGAACAATTACTTGGGCTTTGCCTACATCTACTATTATATCCCTTCAGTATAGTAAATTCTCAATTACTACAATTTTTCAGGTACAGGAATACACAAAGCATGAGTAGATAACTAACATACTATTTAAAATACATTTGTGAAGCTCTGAGATATGGTAATACTGTGCTACTCAGAATTCTACTTTAGTATAGACTTTGGACACTTTTTTCAATGTAATTCTCATCAATTAGAGTTCTAGGCATTCTGGTTTGGATTCAGACCAGCCCAAAGGTTTTGAAGAAATTCTTAAAGGTCAATTGCTATAAGGATTTTAGTACATTTTAGGGATTTTTTGAAAGACGACTCCAGACAGCTTAAATGCAGTTCAACTTTACCATGGCTCTCTAACTGAGGAGAGAATAAAAAAGGAGGGAGAACATCAGTGATTCCCCTCTTTATCTTGCACCCCATAATCAATGCCAGCAATACCTTTCACATATTCCACAGTATGGTGTCATCTTACACCTTTTACTACAGTCCAGGCAAGTATTATCTTTCTCCTTACCTATGGCAATCATTTCCAAACTGGTCTTCCTGCTTTCATTTTCTTAGTTTATCTCAGAGCAGCAAAAGTGATTCTTTTAAAACATAAATCTGGTTATAATACCTCTCTGATCAAAACCCTGTCATAGTTGTAAGTTAACAAAAAATAACATAAAACATCCTTATCATGGCCCACAGTATAATCAGTGTTCCCTGGCTTCCATTACACCCTTTCTTCAGACTCCCTTGTTTAAGTAGACACACAGGCCTCCTTGCTGTTCCTTAAATACCTGTCTCAAGGCTTTTAAAATTGCTATTAACTCCATTTAGAATGGCTCCAACCACCATGTTATTTTAACTAGCGCAATTTCCACTTTTCATCAATCTTAACCTGATTTATGTTTCTTCACTTGCAGTTATGAATACATTTATTATTAGTTTGTTTTGTTCGTTTACTATGTGCTTTGCCCAATACAAGTACTCCATGTGGTCAATAATTTTGTTTCACTAGCACTAGCCAATCGTTAACAACCACAAAAGAGACAAAAATTATAGGTGGAAAATATGTTTTTTATTTAAGTTGAGTAAAGAACGTTAACATTTCTTTTTGGACATTTCTTTAGTTGGTTGTATCATCAGATTCTCTTTTAATGCATGCATAATGTTATATATTTGTATCTACTGGAGACACAAATCTATATATATATATAAAAGCCTAAGCAACAGGACGACCAATCAGCCAGTAGCTATGATGCGCACTGACCACCAGGGGACAGATGCTCAATGCAGAAGCTGTCCCCTGGTGGTCAATGTACTCCCACAGTAGGAGTGCTGCTCAGCTGACAGGTGCCAGACTCTGGGCTGGCGAGTGCAGCGGCTCGGGAGCCTCTCCTGCAGACACCCCCCTGTGCTCCTGAGCGGTGGCAGCAGGTGCAGCAGGCTCGGGATGAGCGGGAGTGGCATGGCGCCCAGCCGGGGCTTGGGCTCCTCCCTGGCTGTCTGCCACCATGGACAGTAGGCTGGAGCCCAATGAGTTGGTGGGTAAGGCCCAGCTTTGGCGAAGGGGAGGTCCACGGATCCCTGCAGGCCAGGCTGAGGGACCCCACCGGTGCACGAATCTGTGCACCGGGCCTCTAGTGTAATATAATGTACTTACTATATATAGTACAATATGTGAAATTACTGGTGTTTGGCTGTCCTAACCATACTCTCAACCAAAAGTTATTATTAACCCAATAAAAGTGAGTCAGAAATCTGGTCTTGGGAGAAAAAGTTAAAGGCAGTAGCTAATATTATTGTGTGCTTATTCTGTGCCAAACATTGATGTCAACACTTTACTAAATTAATTTTCATTTTATCTTCATGTAAGTCATATGGTAAAGTTTTTGCTATAATCTCTTTTGAACATGAGTGGACCAATACACAGATAGGTTAAGTAACTTGCTTATCATCACCTAGCAAGTCAGTCAGTGGAGCTGAGATTGAACCAAGAGGCTTACCTGAAAGACAGCAGTTGTGATTACCTCACTCCATATAGTCTCCTCCTAGATTTCTGTGTTATCATTTTAGAGATTAACCAGAAGTAAACCTCAATTTTCATATCTGTGAATAAAGAATGAAAAAGGGTTTACAGACTTGTGAGGATGAAATGAACCAGCATGTGTAATGTGCTTAAAAAATAAAAGGCAAAAAGTGAGTTTATACCCTTTTAAACATTCAGTATTTGGGGAGTATGGGTGGGAATAGAAATGTTTATTTGGGAGATAGCATGTGAAGGCAAAAAAATATAAGCTTTGTGTTCAGGCAACCAGGGATTAGACCCTGGGCTCTGTCACATCGTAGCTGTGTAACTGTGGTCAATTGTTTAACATCCCTTACTTACTAGTTCCTCATCTATTAAGATAAGAATACCCTCTCATACAGTTTTTATGATCATCAAATAAAATAAAATGGGTTACATACCTAGTACAGCATCTGGGATATAATATTATACTTAATAAATACTTTGACCCACTATGGTTTTCTCTACGAGTTTTATAGTTTTGACTCTAATGTTTAGGTCTTTGATCATTTTGAGTTAATTTTTATATATGGTAACATAAGGGTCCAACTTAATTGTTTTGCATGTGTATATCTAGTTTTTCCAGTAGCATTTATTTAAAAAGATGGCCCTTTTCCCATTGTCTCCCTTGTCAAAAATAAATTGATCAAAAATATGAAGATTTATTTCTGGCTTTCTAGTTTATTCTGTAGGTCTGTAGGTCAGTCCTTATGCCAATACCACACTGCTTGTATTACTATAGCTGTAAGATTTAAAATCAGGAAATGGGAGTCCTCCAACTTTATTTTTTTCAGGATTGTTTTAACTATTCTGAGTCCCTTGAGATTCCATATGAATTTTAGTGTGGGTTTTCCTCTTTTCCAAAAATAAACACACACACAAAGCCTGACACCAATGGGACTTGATAGGAATTGCATTAAATCTGTAGCTTGCTTTGGGTAGCACTGTCATCATAACAATATTAAGTCTTCCAATTTAGGAGCACAGAATATCTTTTCATTTATTTATGCCATCTTTAATTTTTTTAGCAATGCTTTATCTTTTCAGTGTGCAAGTCATTTTTCTCATTGTTTAAATTTATTCCTAAGTTTATTTTTCATTAAATTTATGTTTTTTTAAACATATTCCTTCATAATTTTGATCACCAAACTCTTTCTACAAAGAACATTTGTTGTACTATAATTTGTCAGGTAAAATGTAGAAACTGACATTAATTTGTAACTAGAAGTAGAAAGAAATGCTATTACTATCTTTTACAAGGTTATGCTGCAAAATAATGAACTCAGTGTTATAATAACCAGGTATTTGTTGTTTCCATCATGTCAGCTCTGGGTTTGGGCTGAAGCCCTAGGGTCTATAATGGTGAGGAACTGCTCCATATTTCTTCTTCCTCTGGGACCCATGCCAAAGGATAACCCTACTGGAGACATGATGTTCTTTAGAGGGCAATGCCAAGAGGGCAAACAGAAATATATAATATTTCCCTTACCTTTTCCTAGGAGTTAGCCCGCTGTCAATTTCCTCTGTATTTCCTTGCTCAAAGAAAATTCCATGGCCACACCCAAGATTAATGGGACAGGGAAATGTCAAAGGCAAAGTGGGAACAAATCATTGTGATCAAATAATTTCCATCACAGGTACAAATAGGGAATGATCTTTCACAGTTGTGATGGTTAGTTTCTTTTAGAATAAACATCTGTCTTTTATCTGGGTGCTATCATCCAACCTATCTGTTTTCTTTCTTTGTGAAACAAAAGGAAACTCCTAACTTCACATGAAAAAAAAAATTAATGAGAGCATAATTATAAAATGCCTTGAGCAAAATAGAAGAGAAGTTTATCAGTTTCCAGTTTATCACGCTTACTAAAAATCTCTCTATATAAAAGGCTAATATGCAAAGTGTCCCCTCGGGAGTTCGACCAGGAGACCAGGAGTTCAATCTCTCGCTATGACATGCGCTGACCACCAGGGAGTGGCAGGGAAGGAAGTCTTTGTGAAACAAAAGGAAACTCCTAACTTCACATGAAAAAAAAAATCAATGAGAGCATAATTATAAAATGCCTTGAGCAAAATAGAAGAGAAGTTTATCAGTTTCCAGTTTATCATGCTTACTAAAAATCTCTCTATATAAAAGGCTAATATGCAAAGTGTCCCCTCGGGAGTTCGACCAGGAGACCAGGAGTTCAATCTCTCGCTATGACATGCGCTGACCACCAGAGAGTGGCAGGGAAGGAAGGAAGGCCCCGGCTGGCAGCCGGAAGGCCCTGATGGGCCCTGATCGTAGGCCAGGCCTAGGGACCCTACCCATGCACAAATTTCTTTATATTTCTAGTTCTTTATATTTCTAAATAGCACATATCCGTGGGAAAATGCCACAGGGCTTAGAGGGCAAGACAATAACATATTTTTTATTAAATTTATGAATGACAAGAAATAGCATTTTTGATAAATTAAGATTCCCATTAATGTAATAAGTGTGCTTACGTTTTAATTAGATAGTTTCAACTAAATTGAATTGCTTGTTTGCAAAGCTCAGCAATATCAATATGCTGTATAAATTCCTTAAGTATCCAGTTTACAGCAATAATAAATTCTTATTTTCACTCAAATACTCAGGTGATTTTAGGATTAGCATAATACTCTAATTTTTCTAGCTTATCCAACATATATTTAGCATATTTTGCTCACTGAAGTGCACACAGTGTTTTCTCAATGTTTTCATATAAGCCTACCTCCTTGTTTCAGGTAACTCAAGATTATCATCTAAAATTTGGTCAGAAGAAATGCATGGTGTTAAAAAACAAAATTCAACTGAGTAGGTTTAAACACCTAATTGACTTCATTCATGATTCATGAATCAGGCAGCATCCCATGTAGTGTTTATAGGTAGAGTGGGTGGGAAAAGGAAGTTTCTGGCAAAAAGTTCATTGTTCAGGCAAGATCACCTTCCTAAGGGTGATGCAAGGGGTCTGTCTACTGGGCTATTACCTTACTAGTGCTGAGCACATAATTCCAGGTTGACTGGGTGAAACCACAATTAAGTTGGTATTATGTCTTGGTTTGGTGACATGAGTCTAACACAGGTGACTCCATTTTAGACCTGTTGTTTCTTTTTAAAAAAATGGGTTAATTAAGTAAGGATAAGACTTAGCCTTCTCTGATTCCATTTTAATTCACAGGACAAGCAAAGAGTGAATACTAGTTGACATTTTAAGCATTAATAGTGCCCATAATGTGTCAGAGTATAAAGATTTTGTGAAAAATTTCATTTACATTTGAACAGAACTCTCCCCATCATTTTGTCAGAACAAGATACATTCCTTTCACAGCTTGATTAAGTTATAGGGCATGAAAAGGTAGTGAAGGCCCTAGAAAAAAGGATAAGGAAGATATGCTGAGATTAATGACTGTGTAGGACTTAAGTAATCTTGGTGGAGGTGGGCATTTATACTTTAGAGAGCATCTCCTCTTGAAATGTCCACTAGGTGCTACTGAGGGATTTTAGGCAGCAGTGGTATAAGGTCAGATCTACATTTTATATTTTTTTAAATTATCTTTATTGTTGAAAGTATTACATAGGTCCCCTCTCCCCCCCACCCCCGACACCCTCTACCCTGCTTCTGCCCCCTCCTCAGGCCTTCCCTGCAGTATTTTCTGTCCATGGTCTATGCATATACGCACATTTTATATAGATCATTCTGGCAACTGAATAAGGATGACTTTTTTTTTGGGGGGGGGGGAGAAAAGACTTTGGGAAGGCAAAGACACTACTTGTGAGGCTGTAACTAAAATGAAATGAAGACCTAAATTAGACCAGCAGAAAGAGTTCAAGTGACCCAAAAGGTAGGAGTATGGGTTTTGCTGTCAACTTGACATGGCTTACCCTGCTTCCCAGCTCTGCTACTTATCCCTCTGACACTGTATAATATTCTTAATCACTCTAACCCGCAATTTCCCTTCTCATTTGTAAATGTGTATGACACCGGTACATTTCTCATAAAGTGGTATAGGGAGTTAATGAGTAAGACATACTATATATACCTTTAGCGTCGTGTCTAACATATCATCAATATTCAATAAATGAGAACTAGTATAATAGGTAAAATAGTTTTCTAAGTTTGTACTTTTAGCACTAACCTGCTAAACCTTCTGACTCAAATTTTACGGACTTTCTACTCTACCATATGACTTGAAAAAACATGTTGAGAGAAGATAAAACAATTTTAGACAAGTTTAAACATAGCCCAGTGTTGAAACTGGGGATATAGTGAATTACGTTGGTAGTCCATTTTGTTTCATTTCAAATATTCTAGTAAGTACCTTCCTTGTATCAGAAGTTGATTGTAGCCCTGGCGGTGTGGCTCAGGAATTGAGCATCCACCTATGAAGGGTTGATTCTGGTCGGGACACATGCCTGGGTTATGTGCTAGATCCCCAGTAGGGGGCGTGCAGGAGGCAGCCAATCAATGATTCTCTATCATCATTGATATTTCTTTCCCTCTCTCCCTCTCCTTTCCTCTCTCTGAAATCAGTTATAACATATATTTTTTAAAAAGTTGGTTATAGGATGAGCTCTACCTCGGATATGTTACAAAGTAAATGAGATACGATATGAAATAACTTGAGCTCCTCAAGAACACAGATTGTTTCCAATTTGCCTTAGTATTCCTCATGCCTAGTATGGTATAGGATCTGACACTTAGCAGCCCCTCAATAAAGGGTTACTATATGAATACATTACTCTCTTTGAGAGAAATAGTGAATCAAATGTAGCGTAATTGATTTGAATAAAAATAGCAAAGTAATGAATAAAAATTAATTAATGAAAAATATCAAATTAATAGCAATAAAGAATGGTCAGGGAGTTAAAGCAATTCTTCCCTTGCACTCCTCTGGTAATACATTGTGGATCCTTTTCCTTAGAAATTCTTTTCTTTCAGGGTTGGCCTGCAGGAAGGGGTATCACAGAAGGTTTAATAATAGCATCACAAACTGAAACATTCCAGCGAAAAACCCTGAGGTCCCAGAATCCCTTCCCCCCATAAATCTAGATTCAGTACAAAGTGAAATTACTGAAAGCCTTACTATTATTGCTGGTTTGCTCACTAATGATTATGTCTCTTCCTCTGTTTTATGATGCTCTGCCTGGAAAATCTGTGGCAAATGAGTGGCCAGAATTTATAATACTTCTCAGGAAGTAATTTCCACACGTGGTGAATGATTTTGCATCCTCCCAGCTCAACCTTCACACCCCTCCATTCCTGCCTGACTCATTTGGTTATGGATATTAATCACAATCACAGGACAGGGAATGCTTTATTATAATGTTTAATAAGTGCACCACTCTTCCAGACTATTCTTGCAATGTGAATGTTGGTAATCATTACACTTTAATGATTGGGCATATCTGAAGGTGCTGGGAAAGGAAGGTGTCCATTGACAGCAGAGATGAAATAGCAAATATTTATGCAAAAAGACAGGCGATTAATAGTTACAATGAAAGATCACTCCTATCAGTGTGCATGGACTCAGACCAGGCTGAGCCCCGTGAAGGCTACTCGCAGGCCAGATCCCACTCTGCATGTCGGTAAACGCCTCTGTGACGTCGCCCAGGGAGTTGGCTTCTCTGTGCGTTGACAGAAATGAGGCAGTAATTAGAAGTGAGTGACAAGGTGCTTTTCATCTTTGACGAGGAAAGATTTTTTTGTGTCAAAATATCTCACCAGAGGAGTAATTTTCTCTGTGTGCATTCCTTGTCCTGAACGCATTTTGCATGATAATAGAGAAGGGTGAAGTTGTTTCTGAATGTTGCTTAGTGACAAATAACAGACACACTGCCTTTGCAGATAACAAGAGTCTGAATGCTGTCATATTGTGATACAGACAGATAGGGCCCATGGTAAGCTGGGGATACTTACAATGAAAAAATAATTTGTTTTTGATAGAAGCAAAGATATTAACATGTTTTTTTATGGTATTATGCCACCAAAGGTTTAAAATGTCCTGACAAGATTTAATCATTCAATTCTAAAATACTTTTTAAGGATTTAATCATCTGGAATTTTTAGCACAATGAGGAGACAAATAACCAGTATAATACATTTGCTGTTTTACACAACCTGCCTTGTCACTCAAAATACGAGCTGCTGTCAGTTCAGACCATTTTCAAACAATTCATAATTATCCTGGAAAATTGTCTGCCTTGACTGTACTAAACTGGAAAATTTCAGAACAACTATTCATGATGTTTAAAAGGTTTGAAACATTAAAAAAAGAAACATAAAAACTCTAATTTTAGCTTTGCCTGATATGAGAGTCTATGAATTAGAAAGGAAGAATTTATTCTTAAACTTGAAACTGATCATGTTCAGAAAACATAGTGCTTTCTTCCAGTACTTCTTTCCATTGCAGGGAATTGAGAGAGCATTTTTTGGAATGTAAATTAGCATATAGTGATCAAATATAATAGGAAATGGAAAGACAGTAACTATCTGGAAATATAAATCTGATATACATTGCTAGTTATGTAATACTGGTATACAGTTATGGAAAATGTAGTAAGATCAGCAATTTCTAAAGAAGGAACAAATTAGGATAGCCCAGTGGTCGGCAAACCGTGGCTCGCGAGCCACATGCGGCTCTTTGGCCCCTTGAGTGTGGCTCTTCCACAAAATACCACATGCGGGCGCGCACGTACAGTAAAATTGAAACTTCGTGGCCCATGCGCAGAAGTCGGTTTTCGGAAAGGAGATAGACGAAAGAAGTACACAAGACGAGTGTGGATGAGAGAGTTGGAAGGGGTCGACCTCAGCGAACATACCTCAATCAGATTGAGGATGTTTTTAGCAAAGGCCAGCTTAGGAGTACCCTAATTAAGTTAATAACAATGTACCTACCTTAAACTATATAGTTTAAGTTTAAAAAATTTGGCTCTCAAAAGAAATTTCAATCGTTGTACTGTTGATGTTTGGCTCTGTTGACTAATGAGTTTGCCGACCACTGGGATAGCCCAACTGAGAAAATATCAGAGTATATCTATCCAAAAAAAGAGACAAACAGGAAAGAAAAGGACACTTAATATTGGAATTTAAAGAAGAAATTGACACCAACATCCAACTATGAATATCATAGGCTGTAACCTATTTTATTTCATCTTGTTTTATTTTTCATTCTTTTGCATATGTATACCCAATTTCCCCATCACTTATTGAAGAGATTGTCCTCTCCCATTTTGAGTTCTTTATGCTCTTATCAAAGACTAGTTGACCATATATGTAGAGATTTATTTCTGGGCTCTCTATTCTGTTCCATTGATCTATATGCCTGTTTTTTTAACCCCTTGAGTCCCCGCCCAAGGATACAACTTCATTGGCTGCCTCCCATTCTCGCCCCAACCTGGGAAGGAACCCACAACTTCCTGGTGCATGGGACCATGCTCCAATCAACTGAGCCACCCAGCCAGGGCTATATGCCTGTTTTTAATGCCAGTACAACATATAGTGTGAATATAATATAAAGATTAAAGTAATGGTAAAGACCTGTTTTTTATATGAAAAACTGTCTATGATGTCACATTGTTGATTACAAATGAAAAGTTTAGTGTATGTTTATATTCACATGGCGAGGCACAGTATATTGAGTTAAGATCACCAATGCCCAACTTTACCATAGGCTGTAACCTATTTTAGGCACTTAGAGGGAATATTAAGACTTCTGAGAGTCTTTTTTCATAAACTGAGATAAAAAGGAATAGTCATGGAAACAAAATATTATCCTAATTTCTGAAGTTCAATTTTCTGAATACCT
This sequence comes from Myotis lucifugus, assembly GCF_000147115.1. Taxonomy (NCBI): domain Eukaryota; kingdom Metazoa; phylum Chordata; class Mammalia; order Chiroptera; family Vespertilionidae; genus Myotis; species Myotis lucifugus. The sequence continues at coordinate 497,544 of NW_005871187.1, forward strand.
TTATTAAAGTAAGGCTGACGATAATCTCTAACTGGAGTTTACAATAGGCATTCTCTTTCAAGATCCTATTTGCCTATGGGTTTTGATGTGACTATAATATTTGAAAAAACTGGGATCACAATGCTAATATTTTCCCAAATCAAATGGCCAGAAAATGAATTAATTTTGTTTTTCCCCATTTTATTTTCCCTACAGTCTCTTTTATCAATCAATTCAGAATAATAGTGAGAACTTAATACTTATTGCGTCATTTGGGAGTATCCCTGAATATGCTACTCTGAATTCTCACCTAATATATAAATAAATATATATATATATTGTTTGTTTTTTTAAAATGCCCACCGTTATTTTAACTTTAAATTTATTTTCATAACATTAGATTTATCTTTACATCCTAAAATAGCTAATTTAATACTGGAAGATCATATATTTGATGTGCTTTGTTTAATTAGTTAATAATGACTCAGTACTTACAATACATAACACAAAGCTTGTGTTGAGGCCTTTACACGTATAATTCTCATATTAGTGCTGGGTGCATTATATCTATAATTCCCACATTATCAATTGGAAAATGAGTGTTTTGAGTGCAAAATAACTTGTTCTAGGCCTCATGGTTACCAAATTTCTTGCAATGCACAGAGTTAAACAGGCAAGGCAAGCTTATTCATGGCTTATTCAAGGCAAGTTTATTCAAGCTTATTCAGCCTCAGTCAAAGTTCATGTCTGTTAGACACCAATGAAGGAGCTTCTAATTCTGACTCTTGGAATAGGGGAAACAGACTGAACGCTACTGACACAAAAGATGGGAGAGTTTTTAAGCACTAGGTGAGTGAGTGCATCAATGGGATGTGTTGTGCACATTAATATTTTCCCAAGTTTGCAAAGTTTTTTTTTCTCTCAGAGATTAGGCTATCTGTGTTTACTAAAAGGCACCCACCAAAGTCGGGATCCCATCCTCCCACAGAGACTAGAAAGGAGGGATGCTCACTCCCTTAATAATTACATTTCAAAGAGATGATTCCCAGTCCTTGACAAAGACATTCTATGGGTCATAAAACTGACAAGAGACCTGAAGATTTATACACATTTCAAATGGGCAGGGAAGTAATTTATAAGGGCGAGTTTTCTAAAGTAAATGTCCATTAAAAAGGGAGGTCAAGCCCTGACCCGTTTGGCTCAGTGGATAGAGCATCGGCCTGCGAACTCAACGGTCCCGGGTTCAATTCCGGTCAAGGGCATGTACCTTGGTTGTGGGCACATCCCAAGTGGGGAGTGTGCAGGAGGCAGCAGATCGATGTTTCTCTCATCGATGTTTCTAACTCTCTATCCCTCTCCTTCCTCTCTATTAAAAAAAAAAATCAATAAAATATAAAAAAGGGAGGTAAAGGACCTATGTTGAGGAAGAAACCGGTGTAACATTTCGTCAGGATGAGGGAAATGTTAAGACAGCCTCAGTCAAAGTTCATGTCTGTCAGACACCAATGCAGGAGCTCCTAATTCTGACTTTACACTGAATCCCACTTATACTGGTTTCACAATAGCAATTAGGAGTATTAATTATTTGTCCATAGAATGGTGGTTTATTTGGTGATAATATCTCCCCCCAAACTGTGGAACAACAAGTTACTTTCAGTTAATATTTATTTGACAAAGTACATTCTAAATAAAAAGTGACTTTAAAATAGTTTAGTAAACACTTGGATAAATTATGTCAAAATACAGTTGAGAAATTTGGAATTTGCCTATAAGAACACACCTATGTAAGAGTAGAAAAGAGATTTAAAAATCAGATTTTCCAAAATCCCATAGTTTATGCTTCTTTTTCCATTATTTAAAACTATATGAAAATGTATCATTTTTTTCAACAAATAATTACTGAGTACCTGTATTTGCCAGGCACTATGCTAAGTGCTGGAGATTTATCTATGGGCAAAATAATTAAGATTCCTCCCTTTTGGAACTTGCAATCTAGGAAGAAGCATACATTTAATTGATACTTTTATAATTATCACTGTGATACGTTCTTTCAAAGGAAACATACAAAGTGCCATGAATACGTATGACACTCACATTAAACTTAGATGAAGTAGATTTCTCCAAGGATGCAACTGGGACCTGAATCTGCCAGGTGAAGAGAGAATCTGACAGGGCAGTTGTGAAGGTTGCCCTGCTACTCTTGGTCAGTTACCCCAGACAGAAAGAAACAGCTTCCCACCCCAGCAGGAAGATGCTCCTTTACTCTATGACTTCAGCAAGAAGAAGAGGAATCCTCTCCTTGCTAGGCAGCCATGCAGTCAATGAGACTGTTGAAACACAGCTACTGAAAAGCCACTACACTTGAAACTTCTAGTTTTCTCCAATGGTATCTGTTTACAGCAGCCCCTCTGAACTCCCCCTTTCCATGTATAAAAGAACAATCTTCCCCTTTGTTCTATGGACTTGTACGTGGTTCACCTTTAGCCTGCATGTGCCAAATTGCAATTCTCGGTTGTTCCTGAACAAACCCATTTTGCTGGAGAAATATCTGGCTATTTGTTTAAGGTCAACGGATCAGAGAGTTGGCATAAAGTGCAGAAATAGGATAGGTCCCCTGGAGTCAGGCATGAGTGAGCACGAGGGATATTGTCACTGCTTTGTGTTGAAACGTATCCTATATAATAAAGAGGTAATATGCAAATTGACCATCATGCCCTCACAAGATGGGGCACCCACAGCAGGGGCGGGGCCGGCTGCTCTGCTGCTGATGGCAGTGGCCCAGTCGCCCAGGGCAGGCCCGAGACGCAGGTAACCAGGACCAGCCAAGGCTTGCTCTGCCGGCAGTGGCAGCAGCAGAGGTGTGATAGGGGTGTCACCTTCCCCTGATCGCCGGGTCACCTCCCATCCCTGAGGCTCCCGGACTGTGAGAAGGGACAGGCCGGGCTAAGGGACACCCCCCCTCCAGTGCATGAATGTTCATGCACTGGGCCTCTAGTACATTATAATGGGTTAAACTTTGGTCCAGGCTAGCTTGTACAAGACTCTTGTGGCAAAACCAAAATGAGCTGCTGAACTTTTGAAAGGACTGGATTATTATGAAATTTAGGTAATGGCAAAGGATAATAAAAAACGAATGCATGTGGGTGTTTGTTTCCCTACCGCCTCTCCAACAGTGTCTGGGAGAACATGCCTTCACCAGCTGTCACAGAGGCAGGCGCTCCTCCCGGCCTCCACGCCAGGATGTGCTTGCTCTGCTCAGTCATTCGCTCCACAGCTCTCTGTTGAGGAGTGGCAGCTTGATTCACCAGATTTCTATTTTTGCTCACTTGTTTGTTTCTTGAGAAAGAAAATGCATGTTTTCTACACTACATATAAATCCTTACTTAGCGAAGAAATATTTGTTGATAGAGATCAGAAAAATTAACCAGTAAAGATTAGTTGTGGGAGATATTTTCAAATATAGCATGCCTCACTCTATATTCAGATTATATACCCTTTGAAAAATGTATAGACTTTTAAAATCATATATAATTATATAAACATTTAAAAATATAATGAACTTGATATATATAGTTGTCTTTGAATATATATAGATATATACATATATCTATCTATATATATATATATATATCACTCACAACAAATGAATATTGAATAATTATTCAGAATAAGTCAGAGCTGGGGGCTGAAGAAATATAGAAATCAGACATTGATAGTGCTTGATGCAAAGATATCAAGGTGAGGATTTGATGGACTAATTTATTACTGCAAAATTAAAATAAGGTTAATTTGAACTGGTAGAATTTTGCCTTTACTTTGATAGCCAATATTAAGGTATAAAAAGAGAACCAAGAATGCTCTAGATACCAGGACCACCTTTAAGTATCAAATTGTTCCCACATTTTGTTTTCAGCTTTAGCTTTCCTTAATATTGTTTTTTGTTTACATGCATTTAATATTTTAAAAAATAACTCACCAAGAGAAATATATGTAACAAATGAAGCATGATTTCTGTGGCCTTAGGTACAATCTTCTTTCCTTTAAATACTTAAGTATGAAATGCATCTGAACTATTTTCTGTGGTGCATGTTTGTCTTTGTGGTTACATGTTTGTGTATACATGTTTATTTGTGAAGTACCAAACCCAGTAAGAAAGCATGAAGCCTCACAGGAAGAGTCATTGACACTATACAGGGAAAAAAGATGCTTATGATAAACTCACTTTACAGCAGAGTAGTTCACCCCATTGTTCACAAATTCATACTTGCTCTTGGAGAAAATTTCATCCAAAAGGTTATATTTCAGTTAATCTGACATGTATATATGTTTTCTCCTTACTATTTATTAGCCATTTTTGGCTCAGTGGCTAGAGCATCGGCCTACAGGCTGCAAGGTCTCGGGTTCGATTTCAGTCAAGGACACATGCCTGGGTTGCAGGCTCGATCCCCAGGAGGGGGCGTGCAGGAGGCAGCCGATCAGTGATTCTCTTTCATCATTGATGTTTCTCTCTCTCCCTCTCCCTTCCTCTCTGAAATCAATAAAAAATATTTTAAAAAATAAAATAAAATACTCTAGTTGTCCTGTTTGATAGCCTTTATATCATCATTGCAATATTCAGAAGTATATATTTAAAGAAACAAATGACTGTGGTACCATATAAGAGTGCAAAGAAAATGAAACATTCTACTTTATGACACATATGATACCAAATAACAAAATGTAAAAATGATAAACATAAAAATATAAACCCTTACAAAATCTACAGGAAGGCAGTAAATATGCCGTGCGCACGGCACTGTGGAGGGCCTCGTGGGAAGGGAAAGTTCTGTGACAGCTCCATGTCTGGATGGAGACTCATCAGGGATTGCCAGCAAGCCTGCGGTTTTAGGATCCATTTGAAAAAAGGGAGAAACTGGCTGGAAATCAAGGATTAATGAAGCTATAGAATAGGACATTGCTCAAGCAATTATTCTCATTATGTTACTTGGGATGCTCTGATTAAAAATGTCTAGTTCATATTGTACACGTTATGCCTAGATTTACCTACAAAATCCTCTATCAAACACTTGGACGTTTAATATTATAAAACCCAATACCCCTTAATGCATAAAGAATTTATTTACCAAATCACTTGAAACGACATTTACTAGTAAACATGGGCCATTTTTCACATTATAATTAAGTTGTTTAAAAAATATTAATTAAAACACTAACCTGCAAATAGCTATGTTTGAATGCATATCATTTATCCTGGGATTCAGAAGCATGTGAGAAGAAAAAAATAAGCATTAAATAATTAGCAACGCATACAGTGCACAAAATAATAAAGTATTATTTGCAAAATTCTTCAATATCTCTTCGGTATCCCTTGGTAGTTTGTTCATATTTTTATTATAACCCTATGGCACTATATTATGCTATATCTATTTATTTCTTACCCACAAGACTGTAAGTTTTACAAAATCAGAAATTTATAATGTATTCTTCTCTTACTAACTTCTAGCATGTCAGTTGAGAGTGATTTTTATATTTTATGTATTACTTTATATAAACTAACATATAATATCATTATATATAAAATAATATACAATATAGCATTTTATATTTTTCCAGCTTTGCAGGGGAATATTTGACAAAAAGAAGTTGTATGTACTTCAGGTATAAAGTGAGATATATGTATACATTATGAAATGACAACCAAAATCAAACTAATTAACAGATATTAACAGATCAATCATCCCACATATTATACTTTTGTGGTGAGAATACTTAATATCTCCCCATTTAGCAATTTCAAATGTACAATACAGTATTAACAATAGTTACCATGTTATACATAAGTTTTCCTAAACTGATTTATCTTGCAGAATAGAAATATAAATGATTTTTCATTCTAGTTTTAAAATTTAAAAGATGCATCTCGTAACTCAAATTACTTGTATGTCAAATCAAAAAGTGAAAGAGTGAGACACGTGATGCTGGGCTGATGTTGTGGTGTTCACTGTGACGTTCGCTGCGCCAACTAGCGGTGGGGTATCTGAAGCTGGCTCGTAACCCGAATTTTAGCTCGCAACTCAAAGCAAAAAATTGGCCGAGAGACGGCTCGTATCTCGAAAAACTTGTTAGTCGGGACACTCGTAAGTCAAGGCCCCACTGTATAAATGATTTTTCATTCTAGTTTTAAAATTTAGAAGATGCATCTATATATAAAATCTTCATATTTAAAGACTTAATGAGTAGAAGATTTCAACTTATCCTCGCCTCTATGGCTTTAGAAAACACCTACATGCTTGGTGCAATGTGGGTGTCAAGAAATACTTCTTGAATGGAAAGAGTAGCTGGTGGGAGATAGGAGCTCTCTGCCTGGCTCCGAGGCCCAAGGACAGACCTCTGTCACCACACCATGGAGTAGGAATACAGATGAAGATTTGATGCAGAAAAATAGAGGTTAAATGTGCATGAGGGATTTAAGTAGACCTTTTCTAGAAAGCTCATTTTTATAATAGGCACCTAGCATTCAGAAAGTAGTCCCTTGATAAATTGAAATCCTGGCTATAACTTGGATTTTTCTGTAGTCTACATATCAAATTCCTTTATCAGCCAAGGATTATTATCACTGTCAAGTTTCATAGTGTCTGAGAGATAAGCCAGTTGAGATAAAATTTGTCAGTTAGGAGTCAGACAATGCCAAATATAGCAAGGATGAAAAACCAAAAAGTTCAGATTTCAGTTAGAGGTTCTAGACCCAGAAAAGTCTTATCACTTAGGTGTAAAACTGGATGGAATACTGAAAACAGAAAGGTAAAGAGAAGAACAGAAATGAAGGATTCTTGAAAAATAAGAGGAGGTGGTCCTTAAGAGGCATCGTTGATGCTGGCTACCATGTATTTTATGCTCAGTGTCTCATATTTTCCATTTTTATTTAATTGAAATTAACTGATACTTTTTATTATTTTTAATTATAAAAATTAGCATGGGAATGAAAATCAAGCATATATACAAGCACATCTCATTTCATTAACATTTCCATAATTTTAACATAAGAAACATAAAAATTTATATTTTCATTACTATACTATTATTTAAAAATTCCCAAGTCTTTTCTTTATGTCTCAGGAAATTTGTCAGATACTTCCTCTAAAATATGACAAATATATCAAATCAAATTTACTTATTAAATTTAATTTTTAAAATTATTCATATAACCCAGTAGCATAAGCAAGTAATAATCACAGATGCTATCAAAACATTTCACTATTTTTCAAAAGAAGTCTCTAGAACAAGATAAGGAAGTCATTTACAATTTACTAATTGGTAAATGATATACTAGAACTTAACACACTCTCAGCTCTGATTCTCTTTGATTAATGACTAAGAGTCAAAGGTCCAATCCCAGAGCTGGAAGAATGTCTGCCCTTTTCAACACGTCTTTTTATAATTTCACATTCACTTTCTTTCACAGATAATATAAAAATGTAAAAAATAATTTTGACTAAGTATAAAGCACAAAGCCTTTGGCATCAGATACATCCAGATTTTGGCTTTAACATTTGTTGCCCATGAAGCCCTGCACAAGTTATTAATCTCTCTTGGTTTCAGTTTCTGAGTATGTAAAATACAATTTGTTTGCATGTGTGATTGTTGAGGTAAAAAAAAATAATGAGAGAAATTATTTGCAACTGAGTGGATAGTATTGGATAGATAGATAGATAAATAGCTGATAGATTAGATACATAGATAGATAGATAGATAGATAGATAGATAGATGATAGATAGATAAGATAAATAATAGATGAAATAGAAAACTCTGAAAGAATTTGAAGGCCAACTGATTGTGTTAGTAATACATGTTGAAGGTGTTGATGGAAAAGTAGCCATGGGACATTCTGAATGTTAACAGAAGAGTGCTTCTGATTCCCAACCTTGGTTTCTGGACTGGACAGGAAAGACGTGGGTCAAAAGGAAACTAAACCTGGAGAAAATTGAGAGATCAAGTGACTGAAGTGTGAGAGGAAAAAGAGAAATAGTAAGTTATAGTAGGAAGAGTAAAATATTTGCCTTGAGGATATAAATGCTTTCCATAAGACAGATGTCAAGAAGTAATTTCCAGCACAGTAGATAGTAATGGCAATTATGGGTTCTCCCAGTTACTCCAACCACTATCATTTACCCAAAGATCCCAATGGAGTACACAGGAGAAAGAAATGTAGCTATTGAGCTGATAATGACACCCCCTTCCCTAAGGAACATTCCAAAAATAACACTTCAATTCCTGTAGTTAATTTCTACATTTCCATATCCTGTCAGAGGCTGCCAACAGTTAAAAGTCCTTCCTATTTTCATGATACACACACAGCTTTTCTACAAAGCTTAGCTAGTATTGAATAGTTAGATTTACTAATATGTTGCAGCAAGGGAGACCACCCACCACAGTGAACTATGGGGTGTCTCCCTAAGGAGTTAGGGTGGGCTTTTTGCTGGGTGATTTAGAAATGGCTTAAGGAAGTAGGGGGGTCGTTTTGCATTAGATTCTGCCAGGAAGCAGGACAATTTGATGATTGGGTATCTCACATGTTCTTCTTTGCTTTTGTCTAGTACATGTGAGGAACAAAGCAGGGCTAGAGTTGTCTTTGTTAAACAACAATAACAACAAAAACGGTTGTCACTCATATTAGTTGTGAGTGGGGATTTTTTTGTGTAGTATTCTAATATGCTTGTCTTTTTCTTCCATTCCAACAAGCTTAAAAATTGATCCTGCTTTTAAAAAAAATCTACCATGTCATAAAATACCTTATCTTATTATTTTATCTTATTATTATTGATATTCTGTAGAATTCTTTATATTCTGACTGTTTTCTGTTAATTCTTTGTTTCATCTTTGTCAAAGGTTCAGATTTTTCTTTAATTTTATATGTATTGCTTTATATTCCTTTCTTAGCAGCTCCTAAGTGGCTTCTTCTGTTCTCAGCTTATTCCAAAAAATCATAAGGCCACACTTCAAATAATAGAATTATTAATTTTTATCATTAAGACTTTCTATAAATCAGTCCCTGACGTTGACATATCATAACCTCAGTTCTACTCCACAACCTCCATTTACAAATATGAGAACACTTAGTAGTGACAACTGAAGTGTTACGAATTTTCCTCGCTCCAGAAAGTGCCTGGAAGCTGCCTGTCACTGATGCTTATGAGAGATAATACGAGAACATAGAGCATAGCATAGTTCCTTGCTAAGTCTTAGAGTTGACTCTGCACTTTTTCTTTTTTTCAGGCTGGAGGCTAACTTCTCCACAGAAATAATTTTTATTCTCTTTGCAACACAACTCATCATGAGTGCTTTACCTCTATAAGTTACATTTCCATTTATTCTTTTGCAAACATGACAAGAGGAACCCCACTTCTTTCATAGGTAGAATGTAATGCAAGACAGTGAGTTCCTGATACAGTTTAAGGAGGACTTTAGACTATGCCATCAGCCTAACCGTAATGTAATGTTTTCTGGTTACAAATATAAGAATAACAACAATTACTTCTAATTTATATTTGGCTTTGGAGAGTACATACTTTTCTCTGTTACTTTACCTTTAAATTTGAGAGAGCCCTACTCTTACAATACTTGGACGGGTGGATTTTATTCTCACTTTGGGTCTATTTCCAATTGAGCTTCCTAGTTAACACATTTCTATTTTTCTAAAGCTATTTCATGGCAGCATCTATACTTAGACACTCCTTTGCCAGTCATCTTTTCCATTTTCATTTTTTCACTAGATATTTTCCTCTAATAATAAAAAAAGAACTTTTAAATTAATAGTCATAATTGTCCAACTTTGCATTGGACTATCTCCCAGTCAGTATTATTAGATGCGTTCAAATGTTTTATTCACATGTGTTATAATATATAAAATTATAATTTAATTCTAATCTTTAAGAATCTATGATTCAAAGAACAGTAATAGGAAAAACATAATCTTGCATATACTTTGCATATATAACTGATCACCCTATCTGAAGACTCTTATATTAAGTACAACTCCTAGAATGGGTGAGTAAAATGTGATAAATGTACTCTCCCATATGATGTGCCAAACTTATAAGAAATTGACTAGGTGTACATGTAGAAAAGCACAGCTTCTAGTTTAAAAATAGTGAAAAATAAAATGAGATCTATCGACTCACTATAATCAATTCATCCTATCAAAAGGGGTGTATAGGAACACATGCAAATGGTATGATATGCACTGAGTATATTGGAATAGTCACTTTTAGATGAGAGAACAAAATGGCAATGGGGCAAGGGTGTAAAAGTGAATAGACAAATTAATGAAACAGGAGAAAGGCACTATCAAGGACTATAGTTTGACATTAATTGAAGATCTTATTTCTGTAGTTCTCTTCACATGATATCAAATATGAAAAATAAGTAAAATAGCATTAACCCTATTATGTTCTTCTCATTATTCAATTTTATTTTAGTACAATTGTCTTCTGAAAAAAATTTTCTAGTTCATTATTTACTCCCTGCTTCTGCCCATCTTCCCTGACTAGGAAGATACCTTTATATTAGCAAGGGATTTTATTTTGTTCTCTATTTTTAAAATTGTCTCCCGAGAACCAAAAATGTTGTGTGACATCTATTGGATACCTAAATATTTATTTCATAAATTCATGAATTACATAGATAACTGTAATGAATTTAAGATTGTGCCACAAGTCCTCTAATTTCTTACATATTTTCTCTATTTGAGAATTTAAAAATGAAGAGAATCTGTGGTGGGATTAGGAGGTGATGGTAGAAGGTAGAGAAGTAGAAGACATTTAAGTAGTTATCAGTGGATAATTGATTTTTGGTTCAATAACTTTCTCAATTGAGATGTCAAATCAAATTACTGTTTCAGTTCAAGTGCCAGTGGAGACTGAGTCAAGTGTGATCAATATGACATGAAAAGATATATTAATGATTGAGTGCTATATCTGACCCAGAGAAAATATCAGCTATGCCGATATTACTTTCTCTGAGCAAAATTTACTTAAACATTTTTCATAAACTGTAAAAATTACCTTGCCTCAAAAATATATGGAAATATTAACAAGTATATGTGTGTATTTATGATATATATGTCCATATATTACTTATATATACACATACATAAATATATAAAACATACAATATATGTGTATAATTAAAATGATACATGCTACTCTTGAAAAAAAATTATTATGGCCAAGATAATAATTTGAAGAAATGTTTGACCTTCGTTCAAAGGAGCTAATGATGTTTCTAGTTTTTTTATAGGGAATATCATACATCTCATCACAAAATCAGTATCTTGCTATTTATCCACAGCTTTATTTAAATTCAAGTGTCTGCTCTATCCAAAATATTCTCAAAGAAATGAGCCTATACAAATGAAAGCATTTTATAATCTATAAACCCCTTTAAAAATGTGCAATGATCATAGACACCATTTCTATTATTATTCAAATGAGAACATTCTTCAAATCAGTCCATTCAAATACTATTGCTCAGTACCACTTGAACACCAGACATGTTTTCAGACATAGGTTACAATGAGAATCCTTATTATTTTGAATTACTATCAGGTACAATAGTTTTCAAACCTATTATATATTAGAAACATCTGCAGTGTTTAAAATATTCTAAAACTCGAACCCCACTCCAGGCTAAATGAATTGAAATCTCTACAAGCAGGTCTCAGGCATTTCAATATATTTTAAAGATCTCCATTTGACATCAATGTTGTACTCAAATTGACAACTGCTAATTTGAAGAATGCCATATGTATATTGGTAAAATATAAATAAGTCCAAATCATCAGAGCAAATACTATCATAATATACGATTTCCTGAAACCAATAGGATCAACAGGATCATCAGATGGGGGGATCAGTTAACCTGAGATTTGAACAATAAAAGAAGTTTGCCAACATTTCTAGGAGATAATGGGGGTGATTTAGACAGAAAGAAAAAATAAAAACAAAAATATTACATTGCCTAGTCAGAAATCTGCTAGAATCAAGCTCATGTGAATGCACAGATAAACGAAGATGCAGAGGGAAGAGAAAATATAGCTACAAAGATGTTTTGTTGTTAAAAAGGGTAGATTAAAAACCACCACTCTATGATAAATTTGGCAGGCCCCAATTTAAGATATGATATACAGTCATAATAGTTCCTATTTCCCTTCCTCTATTTTGTGACAAAAGATAACAGATACCTGTATGTGCTTTTAGATAAGGTGCTCTTTTCCTCCATATCCATTTGCCTTCTCTTGTAGGATAGGATGAATAGCCAAGTGAGAACATTGGTTAACTCCTGAGGCGCTGGGACAATCAGAGACAGGTGATCTAGAAACAATACTGTTTTGCTGTGGTTTTATTATTTTATTATTATTATTATTGTTCCTTAATGTTTTCTAATTCAGGAAGGGCCTTCAGCATTAACAGGATTCAGTAATACACATTCCTTTCTCAAACAATTCAGGGGAACCGGGCAAAGTATCTCAAAGTGTCTGTAAATAGCTTTTATTTCATTAAAAAATTTTTATGAAGATGAAGTCATTTTTATTAGTTATTTTTGTATATAGATATTTAAAAACCTCAAAGCAGTAGAAACCAAATCTCAGATGATTAGCGACTTTGAGCATGTTTTCATATGTCTCTTGGCTTTCTGAATGTCCTCTTTTGAAAGGTGTCTATTTAGGTCCTTTGCCCATTTTTTGATTGGTTTGTTTATCTTCCTTTTGTTAAGTTGTATGAGTTCCCTATAAATGTTGGAGATTAGGCCCTTATCAGATATACTGTTGGCAAATATGTTCTCCCATGTAGTGGGCTTTCTTGTTGTTTTGTTGATGGTTTCTTTTGCTGTGCAGAAACTTTTTATTTTGATGTAGTCCCATTTGTTTATTTTCTCTTTAGTTTCCAATGCCCTAGGATCAGTATTGGTGAAGAAATTGCTTTGGCATAAGTCTGAAATTTGCAACAGCATGGATGGAACTGGAGAGCATTATGCTAAGTGAAATAAGCCAGTCAATGAAGGAAAAATGCCACATGATCTCACTCATTCATGGATAATAGAGACCATTATAAACTCTTGAACAATAATAGATACAGAGGCAGAGTTGCCTCAAACAGACTGTTAAACTACAGCAGGAAGGCCGGGGAGGGTGGGGGGGCTGGAGGGGGGGGTAAGAGATCAACCAAAGGACTTGTATGCATCCATATAAGCATAACCAATGGACATAAGACACTGGGGGGTAGGGGAAGCCAGGGGATTGTCAAGGGCGGGGGAAAAAAAAGGAGACATATGTAATACTCTTTGTAATAATTTAAGCAATAAAAAAATTTAAAAAAAAATAAAAAAATAAAATATATTGTTAGATCGCCAAAAAAAAAAAAATTTATGAAGATGAAGTCATTTTTATTAGTTATTTTTGTATATAGATATTTAAAAACCTCAAAGCAGTAGAAACCAAATGACCTGGAAAAAAAATTAAGATGAGTAACTAGTTTTATTGTTTTCCTAAGAGACTGGCTCCATATGTCTGTAGTTATATGCTGAACAGAAAAGTAAAAAAAATAAATAAATAAATGAAAGAATACTAATGAAGCTCAAAATATTTTAAAAATTGGTTTTTCTATGTACAAATTAGAAAATTTTGAGACACAGGCTGCCATTTATCTCTAGTTATGTTGCTGGGGGGAGTGGTTACTCCAGATTTTGTTTCTGACTAAAATATCAGAACAATGATATCATAGGTAGCAAACAGGCTATGCAAGGGAATTATTACCTGCCCTCAGTTGGTACTCTTCAAATTCTCATATGTTTAGGTTGAAAGCTTTTTTTTTTCTTTTTTCACATAAGCCTGCATATTATATTTCTATTTTACCTCTAATTTACTTCAAATGTTTGTTATTTTTTATGGCTGCTGTTATTTGTAATCTACAGTATTTGCAAATGCTGCCCTTAGCAAAGCAGAAGCTGCTATACCCTGGGCTTTTCCACATGGAGGATCATCTGATGATAATGACATATTTCCAACAGTGGCGTGGAATCTACCAGGGACACAGAGGCCTGTGCGGATGCCAAGACTGCTGTGTATGGCACAGCCACGGTTAATGCACCCAGACTCTGAAGTCCCTTTAAATTCCTTTCGCATAAAAAAGGGAAATTTGAAGTTCAGCCTCCAAGAAAGAGTATTAAAAAGACCAGGAGGGTTTCATCCACGTTCCATGGGTGATAAAACACATCAATCTGAAACATTACTAGTGTGTTGCTGATTCCCTAGTCATCCTTCCATTTGCTGTAGCTGAACAATGATAGTGCTGCTCCATCAAGGGGAAATGATCCCTCCTCCCCTCCGAAAGCTTTTTACAAGGCAAAGCTATAAAGTGCTAGATTTATTAACAATTTCCATTTCAAGAGAGGCACTGTTTGTAGGGCAGTAAAGCTGTGCTTTAATGCAAATGCAGCACTTCAAGCCTGTTTTCCTAATGTCTTCACAACTCTTGTAAATAATGCATCTCTGGGTGTCATCCTTTACTTTTAAACAATTTGGACAAACTGGTTCAAGTTGTAAAAATACAAATGTACTTTCTTTAACATAGTAATAGTTTTGCAAACATTCTGTAATTTCTAATATGCTTTAATAAATCTGATTGATATTTGGTTGCCAAAATGGGAATGTACCTGTCAATTTCATCTCACAGCCAAGGGCTCCAGACAATGGAAAAGTGAGGATGTGATCCAGAAAACTTGAACCCTGGTGTTGTAAAGATCTCTATCCAAGTTTTGTAAAGTGAAAGCATCATGGGAAACATTTTTATTCCAGTTTCCTGGGATAGATCTCTGAGTCCAACAAGTGTTTATTGGACTATCTTAATTATCTTAAACAAAGAAACCTGATTCAAACATGCTCTCATCTTTAGCCCTTCCCTATTACTGTATTTTTGTGTTTTTAAAACATATAATAAAATGTCAGTTTATAAGTTAAAATAATAAAAATACTGCAATTAAAATGTTTATTATTTGGCAAATAAGGATTATTAGATGAGCATCTAAGGTTTATTTTTAGGGTAAATTCTATGAAAATGAGAATAAACATTTTTGAACAATAAAAAATCTCTCCGAAAATAGTATATACCTGGTACAATCTATATTGGGTCAGACAAGCCTAACACTGGTGACTTGGACTGAGAAGAAATAATACATGTTACATTTTATTTATAAACTGATAATGTTATAGCCATGTGTTAGCAAAGGAGAAAAATAAATGGTGAGAAACTGTGATAGCATGGTTGCACAGAAAAGCGATCTATCTTTAGGGCACGACATAGTAGAGTGATTTTTTTGGAAGAAAAGGTGTCCTAATAATGCACTCTATTTTTATCTTTAGATTGCTTGGGTATCATTTTAAGGTACTTTTTGTTGTTGCAAGTGGCAGACAAAGTAATGTAAAATGGCTTAGGCAATAAAGGGGACCTATCAGCTCATATAACTGGAAGGTCAACGGTTAAAAAGAACTCTATCTCAAAGATATCTGTAGGATGGCATTCTACAAGGTCAGTTTATCCTTAACTAGGCTTCCTCATGTTTGCAAAATGGTCACAGTAATTTTAAGCTCCACATGCATAGAAGGAGCAAGAACATCTCCAGTGTAGTTATTTTGAGACTTGTGGAACTTCATGACTTGGAATCTTCAGCACAATTCCCTTGAAGGTCATGTGGCTGCCCCTGAACAAATCTCTGATGACAAGGACTAATGGTATGTATTAGCGACTCATGACCTTTTTGTCTAAACCAAACTTTATTGAGAAGTGGACAGCATTGCCCTTATTGGCCTTCAGTAAAGCAGAGCCCACCTCTGGAACTTGAGTAATGTCAGTTTCCTCTGAGGCAGTGGGAAATGTGGGAAAATGAAAGAGAATCAAAGAAAATTCTCAGTACTTAAAAGGAGACAGATCTCAGGAAACAGATGCTGGGTAAGCAACCAACAAATGTTCACTATTCCAAGCTTTTTCTTCCCAGATTTAAATATCTCCTTACTGCCACGTGAACAATAACATTTATTAAAATTCATCTGACTTGTGACTTATTTTTCCATTTTCATGTGTGTATTTTTTTTCATATTTCTGGTGCTATTTCTAGGGAAGATTTCATTTATTTAATCTGTGCTGTTCATTTTACTGAAACTTTACACAGAATCTAACATACAAATGAAATTGTGATATATTTTATTTTAGATGTGGCATAATAACTTTTGGAAAGAGTGTAGCAGAATTACTAATGGGATATGAGATGTCAAAAACAGGCAGATGCACATTAGAACCTAGAATTTGCCCCAAGCAGTAGGAACTGAATATGATTAGAGGTTTAAATTAATTTGGAAAGTTATGGTGCAGGATATCATTCAGTTATTCCTTAATGATTTCTTAATTAATAAAAATCACATTAACCAGAATGGGCCTTTCCTTTAATCGAATCTGAAAGTTTGATTACTTTTGGATTCAAGTTAAAATTTAATTTTAAGAGAGTTATCATCATAATTCTTAACTCTTAGACTTTCCAGTCCTGAATATCAGACTTTATTATGTAAGTAAAAACATAGCACAGTAACTGACATATAAGAAATGTCTGATAAATATTATTGAATAATTGAATACTTAAATAATATAACATCCTTGCCAACAAATGGAAAAAGGAAGTAGAACCTTTTCTTTTAAAAGAAAAACAGTTATTTATGAAAAAAGAAATTTATTTTAAAACAATTATATGTTACTTATAATGAGTTTATGACATACTTAAAATATGTTTAAAATTTATTTTTACCAATTAGATTAAAATAGTCTTATTTCAGATCTTTAACATATTGTGTCAAGTGTAGAATTTTTAAACTAATTGCCTATATACTATTGAGGTATAATTTAATTTTTCAGCTTTATAGAGGTATAATTGACAAATAAAATTATATGATAAAATACAGAACATAATGAATATAATATTTTATTTCTCTTTAGAATTCTTCTTTGACTCTCTGTTGTTTAGGCACATGCTGATTATTCTTGTGTACATGTGTATTTTTTAGATTTCTTCTTGAAATTGATTTTGAGTTTCATTCTACTGTGGTCAGAATAGATGCCAAATATGATTTCAATAGTCTGAAACTTATGAAGGCTTATTTGTGACCTAACATATGATCTATCCTGGAAAACTTGTCATGTGAGCTTGACAAGAATGTGTATTCTGCTGCTGTTGAATGTAATGTCCTGTATACTTCTGTTAAGTACATCTGATCTAACTTGTATTTTAAGTCCAATGACTTCTTATTGATTTCCTGAGATGATTATCCATCCAATGTCAAAAATTGGGTATTGAAAGTCCCTACTGTTATTGTATTTTTGTCCATTTTTCCCTTTGATCTGTTAATTTGTGCTTTATATATTTAGTTTATCTGATACAAGTAATTTAAATGTAGGTCTTACATGGTATTAATTCAGTGTTTCTAAGGTTCTTTTTCCTATGTTGTTTGTGTGTTTTAAATAAAGTGAAGTTATTGCTAGTAAGCTCTAAGACTCACTGGTTATATTTTCAGATATCCCTGAATCATGTTTGATGATTCAGATATCCAAAAATAATTATATTTCAGTTTTCCTGAGATAATTATGTTATCAGTTTTCTTGAAATAATTATATAGTATTGAAGTACCCATAATATAGTTAAATATATTTTTAATGATAAGTTACATTCTAGAAAGAAATTAGTGAAGATTTAGTATAAGAGTATCTTGTCCCAAATTGCTTTCTTCTAATCTCACAGGAGCATATTTCATTAAATAAGTTTCCATGTAACTATAGAATTCCATTTTCTAATATTAGGCAGGTGGGCAACAGAATATTTATGCAAACCATATTCTGATTATCAGCATGACTTTTTTACCTGTACACTGCCCAGCAAACAAGAAGAAAAATCTAAAGAAATATAACACAGTTCTTATAAGGGTAAAATGAAATAATGCATAGAAAGTGTTGTGTAAACTAAAATGTTCATAAGGCTGAGATGGTTCATATTATGTGCTTTTTAAAAATATATATTTTTTATTGATTTCAGAGAAGGAGAGAGAGAGAGAAACATCAATGATGGGAAAAAATCATTGATCGACTACCTCGTGCACGCCCCACTCTGGGGATCCATCTCAAAACCAGGGCATATGCCCTGACTGAGAATAGAACCGTGACCTCCTGGTTCATAGGTCAAATGCTCAACCACTGAGCCACGCCATCCAGGCTGTGCTTTTGAACAGAGAGATTGTGGTTCAGATATTCAGTTAATTACCTATTAGCTGTGTGGAACATGACTTCACTAAAAGTCAGATTTTCTCGTATGACAAATAAACTTTAAATTATATTTTTGGGTTCTTATGAGGAATAAATGAAATAATATGCCATGTTTTTTGGCATAGATCTACGGCATAATTTGTGCTCAACAAATGGCAATTGTTATGACTATATACTCATGTAAGGGCAAGTGTCTCAAGGAATTATTGTTGTTACAAGTATTATTAATGGAAGAGGAATGACAAAAAGATGAGGGAGGAAGATGGCCTCTCCCCTCTTTTTATTTAGATTGATAAAGTGCTAACCCTTCTTTATATGATTTAGAGGAAGTTAACAATCCAAAACCTTACGCAATGGCACTTCTCTTGTTGTTGTTGAGGTATCTCCAGTGTTGACAGATAAAGCTACCTCCTTAGTGCAGCCCTTCGGATGATATTGACTTTCACACCATCTGCAATGCCAATGGTTGTGATGACCTAAATGAATGAGTTTAGATATTATTCTCAGGTCCCTAAGGCACCTAATAAAATCTCCACTAATGCACTGCAAACGATGACAGTCTGTTTCCTCCTAAAAATGTACCAATTCAGAGGCCACCTTTTCCAGTTTATGGTAAAAGGCAAAAGGTCTATGAACAAGGCAAGCAGTATACAAAGTTTGCCACACATCTATCACATCTGCAGTTTTTAAAGGATAACTGGTAAAGAAAGGAAAAAGGCAGATTTTTTAAATCGACGTAATCCTTTCTTCACTAATTTTATAGGCAAAACAGCAGGGCATGCCTAAGCATACAAAATAGAAGTAGAATAGTTATATTCAATTCACTGTAAAATAACAAACCTTATTGAGAATCAGCTTTGAACACCTCGTAGAAACAAGAATGCAAAGATCAATAAGATGGTCTAGCTTGGGAGACACAGGTGTAAACAGAAAATTACATTCAATTTCAGTGGCTTAAATAAATTTCTATGCAAACCCAGAAATAAAACAAATTTTCCCAGGTTATTTCAAGAAAAGCCACATAAAGGAGAAATATTCAGGCTAAGTATTAAAAGAACAGGAACTCCCTCCCCCTCCCCGCCAAAAAAATATATCCCCAAGTGGAAGGAAAATCCAGTTAGTAGTATTACACAAACTTATGAACATGGAAATATGGGTTTGATATTGTAGAAATATACTTCAGGGCATAGGAAGGAAGGAGTATGCAGAATGACCAGGTAGGCATGCCGTGCAGGAAAAGCCATGGTTAACTAAAGGCGATCCAAAGTAGTTGACAGCTGCAACCATGTGCCATGCTCTGTAATAACCTGTGATAAATGCATATTACTTGGCATTATTAGTCCTCACAACTATTTAAGTTAAATCATATTATAACTTCTTTATAGTTTGTGGAACTAAGGTTAAGAGAGCTAAGTAAACCAGTTAAGGACACATTTCTTGTAGGTAGTAGAGCTTGTATTTAAACCTAAGTCTAACTTTTTGAGCAATGTATTAACTGTGTCATCATGCCTTTCTCTTCTGATTGTTCTTTTTTGTCATTAACCATTTTGTTGTCCCTTTTACTGGCTTCTCTTGCTCCATCTTATCTGTCCCTTGAATATTGCGCTTCAGCAGAATTCTATTTTTGTAAAAGTGAAGGAAAGTATGTAAAATTATATGGGAAATGTAAGCATTTTACCAGAAACAAAACAACAAGAGGGAAAAATCAGAATACCTTCAGAAGCTATCATGAGTTGATTAGTGAGCACATATTAAATTGTAGGATAAAATACAAAAAAAACCCTAGGTAAATAGCCTATAGATACCCATCAAACTGTTTAATTAGTGAGAGAATAAAATGATTAAAAATTAAAATTACTTAAGCAAGTTCTCAGGCAAATTCTCATTTCTATTTCTTTCTTAACGAGCCTTTAATTAGCTGAAATTACATTAGGGAAGTTTCATGCCTTCTATGTCTTTGCCAAAATACAAAGTACCCTCTTTATTCAGAAACAATGGGTGTAAGTAGATAATGAAACATATTCCTCAGGAGAAGGCAAAATTGTAGTCAATTTAGTATTGTTGAATATCAACTTGTGTATATTTTTGGCTAAACAAAATTAAAGTTAACAGCAAGCAAGGGAAAATTTGGTTAGAAATATTTTATGCTGTTTGTTTTTCATATTCCTATGCAAAATACTTTGAAGGGAAAAGCATGAAAACTATTTGATTTTAAAGATTTAATCTATCTTTGTAACATGACAGTAAACAAAGGGATTACCTATGATTCACATTAAAATTGCCACCTTCCAAAATGTGGAGTGAACACCAGGGTAAAATTATAGAATAACTTTATTTTTCTGCTATTCCAGAATCAAAGTAGATGCTAGATATCCTACGGTTTATGATAAACTGTTATGAGATCATTTTCAAACTAGTGATTATTTTGTGGTTATTCTTAAAAATAAGCACAATTGGATAGGTCAGATTTTTCTAAAGTAAGCATAAGGAGGAAATAAACATTTTGCGAAATACCTAAAGGGCTTGCAATCCTTCAAGTATTTTTTGTTTCTACATAAAATACAGGGAAATTCTGTTTATCTACAGCCCAGGTGATTGTGACTTTTGCCATTTTTACAAATCCAGTAAACATACAACTGTATCATTTATACTTGTGGTTGTAAAACCATAACTTGTATTTATAAACCTCAATCAGTCAGTATCTTTAAATTTTTAAGAAATAAAATGATTCCCTTTGGAATTAAAGTGTAAGACATTCAAAGGTTAGTAGGATAAATAGAAGTTACTATTACTATCATAAGAGAATGGTATGCATGACCCCAAACAGTAAATAGAAAAACAATCGAAACTGTGAAAATATTTTAATTGGAGGAAAGCATTTTCAAGGAAGCTGCTTCTGTCATATATTCAACATATTTAAGGGTGTCCAAAAATGGGAAATGGCCCAACACTAAAAAGGTAAGGCATCTTTCATGTTTTATTTAAATGAGGGAAAATAAGTGTGGATTATATTTTAATAGTGTACTAAAATGATCTAACAAGTGAACCAGAAATGGAAGTTAATTTGTGAGAATAGTATGGTACTTAATAGGAGAAAAAGTGACATTGGGAAAGACTAATAAACTATCATTAAGGAGTAAAGTTGACTATCGTTTATTGAGCATTTATTGTATGCCAAGCCAGGTGCTTGGTGTTACCACACATTATACCATGTAACTCTCAGAAAATAATTTTAATGTAATATTGTGTGTATGTGATGAAGGGGTCTATTTACTCATTAAACATTTATTAAATTTCTAGGTATTACAAGGTGTATTAGGGATATCATAATTAATAAAGTTGTATCCTTGCTCAAGGCCTAGTTTGCAAAACACATTTATAAGCAGATAATAACAAAAGGATAATAAATGTCTTGATAAAATTATACATAGAGTGGGGAAAGTATAGGAAGACATAATAAACTCTGCTTTGGTTGTATCTCAGTTTCCTAGCTAGAAAGTGAGAAGGCTAAAATTTAAATTCAATTCACAAACCATGTAGCCTTGTTTTATTTGTCCCAATTTATAAAAACATAGCAAGTTCCTTTAGAGTTTCCAGAAGAACTGGCACAGTTAAAGCAATGGATGAAAATAATGCTAAGAATCAACATGTAGTAATAAAATGAATATGCCTGTCCTTCTTAAAAGGCTGGCAAGCTAGATCAATATTGGCGGAGCCATGAAAGAGTGCTCTAATATGTTAGATGCCTGATTTGAGTACTAACTATGGAGCAAATGGCTTCTAAATATAATTTATTTACAAATATTTTTCTTGATCATTAAAGAGACCTAGAGAGGGAGAGAGAGAAGAGAGAGGGAGGGAGGGAGGGAGGGAAAGAAGGAGGGAGGGAGAGAGAGAGACTTAAACAGTTGTAAATTTCTCCAGAAAGTATTACTCAGATTCTTCTTAATTTTCCCTGGGTAACAATCAGTAAACTTCTCATTAGAAGGAATTTTAAAAGGTTTGCTGATTTGCAAAACATGGCATGAATGATGTGTACATTACGTGCATAATTGGTTTTGTGGTTACATATGGCACATGCTATTTTGGAAATGTACCCCCTCTGTGTCCATTATAGCTATCACTCGCTCTGTTCCATGATAATCATTTATAGTTACTCATCACAGTTTATTATTAGAAAAGTAATGAATCAGCAGTTTTATGCATTCTCTTTAACAACCCAATCTTAGAAGTTTTTGAACCACAGTATAATAGGAAGAAAGCAGATTGCCCAAATTTATTTCTGGATATTGACCTATACATTTTATAGAGATTATCTTAACTTTAATGATAAGTAAGTTTTCCTTTCATCGTCCTTAATGGATTCTACTATTACACTCAAAGCGAACAGTTTGCTTTATATAAAACTACATGTTAAACTTTAATAAATCTGTACTGTTAATATAAATTTATTTCTACATATTATATTGAGATATTCACAAAACATAGCTTCAATTTTCAGTTGGAGAAGCCAAAGATCACATAAGTAGGAAAAGGGGGTTATCGGCCCTTTTCAGCTTGTTCTGGAATTTTGTGTCCTTGGAGAGGAGCTTAAGGAAAAGCAACATCAAAGAGACCCTTTTCATTTGAACGTTTCTAATTCAAATTATTTGTTTCTGTAGTTCTAAGCCCAAGGAAATAGAAGTTTCTGGCCAGGTTCTAGATCAGCATGGGCAAACTACGGCCCGCGGGCTGAATCCGGCCCGTTTGAAATGAATAAAACTAAAAAAAAAAAAGACCATACCCTTTTATGTAATGATGTTTACTTTGAATTTATATTAGTTCACACAAACACTCCATCCATGCTTTTGTTCCGGCCCTCCGGTCCAGTTTAAGAACCCATTGTGGCCCTCGAGTCAAAAAGTTTGCCCACCCCTGTTCTAGATTCTCAGACAAAGATTTTAAGCATTGAACACTTTACAAATCACTATGTTAAGCACCACAATCACATTGTAAACTGTGGAACACCAGTTTCATATATTAAATGTGATTCATTTATAAAACAGTCTTTTGACTCCACATATCTCAGGGAAATTAAGAACAAACAACAATCACATTTTGAATGATGCATAAGACCTTAACTCTGATCTCTGACTAGCTGGGTTACTTTGTACTACTTCGATACTTTAAGAAGCTCACCACAATAAAAACAAATTAGTGGAGACATTTAACTATTAAATATTCAAATTTGAAATGATTTCACGTTGTATTATATTAAATGCCTCATAAATGTGTTAGATATTTTCTGTGTGATTTTTATGTAGGAGAAAGGTATTATCTGGACCTTTTGAAGAAGGTAAAATGCCAAATATTTTCATACTTCCCTCTTAGAACATTATAATAGAACTAGAGGCCTGGTGCACAAATTCGTGCATGCGTGGGGTCCCTTGGCCTGGCCAGCGATTGCGGTGCATCATGGCCGGGCCGGCTGGGTGAGGAGGGGCCGAGAGAGATTAGCCAGCTGGGGAGAGGGGCCGTGGGAGGTTGGCTGGCCAGCCTGCCCTTGATCAGGGCCAATGGGGGTACGGGGGCGGCTGGCTAGGGGGAAGGGCCGCAGGAGGATGGTTGTGGGAGCATACTGACCACCAGGGGGCAGCTCCTGTGTTGAGCGTCTGCCACCTGGTGGTCAGTGTGTGTCATAGTGACTAGTTGACTGATCGTTCTGGTCATTCTGGTCATTCGGTCATACCGGTCGCTTAGGCTTTTATATATATACTAGAGGCCCGGTGCATGAAAATTCATGCACTGGAGGGGAGGTCCCTCAGCCCGGCCTGCCCCCTCTCACAGTCTGGGAGCCCTCAGGGGTGGGAGGCATCCCTGTGATCAGGGGAAGGCGACGCCTCATCACACCTCTGCTGCTGTCACTGCTGGCAGTGCAAGCCTCAGCCAGCCCTGGTTACCTCGGGCACCTGCTGCCCCAGTGGGGCTGAGGGGACTGGGTGCTGCCATCTTGTGGCTGTGGGCACTGCCATCTTTGAGGATGTGGTAGTCAATTAGCATATTCCCTCCTTATTGTCTGTGGGTGCCGCGACCTTTGCAATGGCGTGAGGGTCAGTTAGCATATTCCCTCTTTATTAGATAGAACTAGAGACGTGGTGTACTCAATCATGCCTGGGGGGGTGGGTGGTCCCTCAGCTTGGCCTGTGCCCTCCTGCAGTCTGTGATCCCCTCAGGGAATGTTCTGAAACCTTTGCTCGTTACCGCCTATCTGCTCGCTGCTCCTTAGCGGAAGCAGGAGAGGCTCCTACCACTGCTGCTGCGCTCACCAGCCATAAGCCCAGCTTCTGGGTGTGCAGCGCTCCCCCTGTGGGAGCACACTGACCACCAGGGGGTAGCTCCTGCATTGAGCATCTGCCCCCTGGTGGTCAGTGCGCATCATAGAGACCGGTCTTTCTGGTCTTTCTGCCGAAACGGTTGCTTAGGCTTTTATTATATAGACTAGAGGCCCAGTGCACGAAATTCGTGCAGGGGGACGTCCCTCGCCCAGCCTCTGGCCTGAGGCCCCTCCCTTCCCTCCATGTGGCCAGGTGCAGACGCAGGGCTCGAGTTGCCAGGGTGACGCCGCCAGCATCCCACCCCGGTCACTATGGGCGCTGCCATCTTTGTCGTGGAGTGATGGTTAATTTGCATATTACCCTTTTATTAGATAGGATAGATAGATTCTGATTAAAGCATTGCTCTGTACATTGGTGCAAGACAGAGGGAAAACAAAGATAGATGGATCTCAAAATGGCATTCAACATTTATTGAATATGTCCTGTATACCAGCCACAACTACTGTGACAATTCAGAGAATATATAGAAAGATCATCTCTCTAATTTACTCAAAATCTGTAGATAGCTTCCAATTATCCTTCACTCTAGTAGGTAATTATGAAGATTGAGTTTTGAAAAATGAATAATATTTAGCACCCCAATCAATTTAACCATTTCATTATCACTCCCACCTCCATGGCGATCTAACATGTTTTATACTGTACTGCATGCCAGCTACTGTGCTAAAGATTGTTTATATTTTATTTTACCTAATCTTCCCATTGAATCTATGAAATAGATGTTATTTTGATTCTATTTTTCTGAGGAAGAAATTGAACCTTGAAGTAAAAAATTCCCAAGGTCACCACATCAGAGTCAGCATGAACACAATCCAGTTTTTCAGTACAACATCAAACTGCATTTTCTATTAATTTTTCCCTTTGTAGAATAATCAATATAGTGTCATTGTTTTCACCCATAAATTAGGCTGTATTATTGTTGCCCCTTTCTGTAGATAAATCAATATGTTTAAATTTGAATTAGAAGATTATCAACAAGTACTCAGAGCAGGATGGGTATAGCTAATTTAATTGTTTTTATTGCCTAAAGTAAATCAACAAGCAGACATCAACAACAAATTGGACATTTGACCTTATGACTTACTTATTATAAACCACAGTAGCAGATGGAGTCCAAGACCAATGATATAGCTTATCTGTTTGCATGTTGTTATCCTTTTATTTCACTGTTTTTAAAGTGAGAATTCAATAATCAGAGGAGAATCTGCGTCTGCTGTTTCTCTACAAGCAAATTAATGTACATGAAAGCATCCTGGAGACAGTATTTAGAGTCAAATACTAATAAAGAAAGTTTAACTTTAAAGGCAGCAAAGGAAGCGAAGATTAATGCAGAGCAGAAAACCAACCCCAAAACAGGAGACTTAGTCACAAATATTCTGATATGATAAAGGGTAACTGATACTATAACAAATTACTACTATGGCATTCAGCAAGGATAAAATATCAGTAATCCTATTTTGAAATCTAATATTTTCTCATAAGTCTTTATTGACTGACAATTAAATTTATATACAACAATTCATGGCTCTCTTATAAGATGTTTATAAAGTTGGTATAAGTAATAAAGTATGAGACTTTTCCATCTGCAAGGAAAAATACTTGTATTTATAATCTCAACTACTCTACCAAAGCCAATTTTTCTGTCTTGAACAAATTGATTTTTGGCTGTGCATAAATTAAATGTCAACACATCTCTCACAAATCTACTTATGGGCAGCCAAAAGCCAGGCTGTTGAGCTAGAAAACAAGTCAATACAAATAACTGTATCTTCTCTTCAACAAACAACACAAAGGAAAAGGAGCTTTAGTGATTATAAATGTTTGTGTTAATTAGTTGATTTTTGGAGATAAATTCTGCTGCCTTCCCCTTCCCACCATGGACCATGAAAGCTGTTATATATTATCTTTATGTCCAGCTGTCTCTATATGTAAAACCCTAATATCCAAATAGACCAAACGGTGGAACAACCAAACAACTGGTCGCTATGATGTGCGCTGACCATCGGGGGGTGTGCACGGAACATGAAGGGCATCAGCCGAGGCAGAATGGTGGAGCAGGTGAGCGGGGGGACCAGACCAAGGCGGGGCGCTGGTTGCTGTCACTGTGTTACTGAAAATTCTTTGCTCCTGCACTCCACGGTCCCGCCCGACACTCGCACCTGCTGCAGGTGCCGGCGCCACTCGCACCTGCTGCCAGCACTGGAGCTGTCACTTGCACCCGCTGCCAGCACCAGCTCCAGCCGGGATCACTTGGTGCTGTCAGGGGGTGGAGCGGCAGCTGCTGGCCCCTATCACCCCTCAGGGCTTCTCTACCTCACCCTACTACTGAGGGGTGATCGGGGCCGGCAGCCGCCTCTCGCACCCATTGCCGGTGCCGGCCCCACTCACACCTGGTGCCAGAGCTGCCACTCGCCCCTGCTGTGGGCCCTGCTTGCACCCGCTGCCAGCACCAGAGTTGCTGCTCGCACCCACAGCCGGCACCCCTCAGGGCTTCTCCACCTCACCAGCTGCCACTTGCCCCAGCTGCTGGTGACGGCCTCAATTGCTCCGTGTGGTCAGCAGGTGTGAGCAGGGCCGGTGCCGTCAGCACATGGGAGTGGCAGCAGCGGGAGCAGGGCTGCTGGCAGATGGGACTGGGGGCCGTGGCGGGAGGGGCCGGGCAGGGGCGCAGAGGATGGGCCAAGACCCACCCCTGTGCCCACCGCAGCCTTGCAGCCTACAGTTCCTTTCAAGGTACACGAATTCATGCACTGGACCCCTAGTGTCTTATAAAACATTAGCTCCAGCTGAACAAACACTAAAAGAAAAAGAATAAATACTCATATTTATAATGTAATATTGATGTAACTTTATAAATATATTCAATTTAAATTGACTGGCCATACCCTCTAAAAGTTTCACTTGAGTGCATACATGTGATGCTCTCCCTCTGCCCTCCCTAAAAGGGTGTGTGCGTGTGCGTGCGTATGCGTGCGCGCGTGCACGCTTAGTGAGTGCCTATAGAGCATCAGAAACTACTAAGCTCTTCGACTTATGCAATACAAAGAAAAACTCAATTATTAACTTTCCAAAGAAATCCCGCAGTGAACAAATCCATATAGACTATGCCATGGAGTAGATGAGTGTTAAGAAGAAAAATAGGGCAGGAAAGAAGGATGGATATTGTAGAGTTGTATTTTGAGGATCTTTTTATTAAGGTGATATTTGAGGAGAGACTTGCAGTTTAGGAGGATATAAGTGTGGATATTCTAGAGAAAGTGTTCCAGGCACATAGCAGAGTATCATAAACCCTGAGACTACTTGATGATCTCAAGGTCTCTGTGTTTGGAGTGGGTGACAGAGAAAAGGATGGTAGGCATTTAGAGGGGTAACCAGATTAGGGATATTTAATTTTATTTTTACAAAGAAAGGGAACTATTAGAAGATGGTATTTCCAGTGTTTTGTATCTTTTTAGATATGTTATTATTTATTTTTTTTTTAGAGAAAGAGGAAGGGAGAGGGATATAAGGATAGAAATATCTATGAGAGAGAAACATTGTTGGGTTGCCTCCTGCTACTGGAGATCAAGTCAGAAACCCGGGTATGTGCTTTGCCTGGGAATCGAACTGGTGACCTCCTGGTTCATGGGTTGGTGCTCAACCACTGAGCCACACCAGCATTAAGGGTTAAAGTTTATTTTATTTGTAAACTAGAGGCCCGGTGCATGAATTCGTGCATCAGTGGGGTCCCTCGGCCTGTCCTGTGGGATTGGGCCAAAACCAGCCCTCCGACATCCCCCGAGAGGGGGTAGGCCAGGCCAAGGGACCCCAATGGTGCACGATCATGGCCAGGGAGGGACCATGGGAGGGCTCCAGGGCATATCAGAAAATCTCATCAACTATGTAGAGAGCAGTGATCTCGCCACCATCACCTTCCATGTCAGAGCAGCTCTACTGCACAGCCCTAGGGATGCACTTCAAACTGGAGTCCATCTGAATTGTGTGAACAGATCATGTCACTTTACATAGCCTCACTCATTCACTCATTTTCTAGAGCCTAGGGCATGCTTGCTGGTTGGTTGAAAGGATAATAAAACAAACTTAATTTCTCAGAAGTTGAAAGGTTTATTTTATATCATTATAAAAATGTTTTGCAAATTATTGCAATTCTTTATTTCTGGGTTAAGTGGTTACTTCCACTTTTACCCTCTAACTCCAAATGTATGTTGAAACCATGTTGTGCCTAGAACAGCTAATGGGCTGTTGTAGCTTATTAGGGCTGGAAGTGTTAAATACAGATCCTGACAGCAGTGAAATTAGGGACGATACTAAGCCAGAGTTATATGGACTATAGCTAATGACTGGTATGTATCATGCCCAGTTTTTAAATTGGATCCTTTATGTACAGTAGATTGGGTTGTGCAGTGGGGGTGGGATGAGGGGAGGCTGGAGGAAAAGATGTACATTTCTGGGGAAATTTCAGTTGGCAGTGGCTTGGCAATTCTTGTTCTAGAATCTTTCTTCTGTGATATTTCCCTTGACAATAAAACAATTGCCTAACTTCTTGTTATTCTTATACACCAATGAATAATTTCTCTGTATAACTCGTAGAAGCTTGTTAATTAATTTTATTATTACAATAAATATTCAGTAAACACCATGCACCAAGTATAGTGATCTTCACCAGATATGTGGTAGTCAGCAAGATGGAGACTATTCCCACAAGACACTCACAGTCTAATGAAGGAGACAGATAATTAAAATAAAGTGGGATAAGATTACAGTTAGAGTAAATACAAGGTGCTAGGGAAACATGTCTGGTACTCAAAGATGGTTAGAGGTGATTTAATCCAACTCTCTAATTATAAATGCAAAACCATGATTCAGTTGGCTGAAAAGCCCTCTTCAGTGAATCTTGAATAACCAGTCACAGAAAGAAAAGGAGTTCAGTAAAAATGTATTTGGAAAAAAACAAGTTAAAAAAATACGGGGAACAAGTTGTCTCCTAAAGGACATATCAACTGTGTGTCACAGTTTTTAGATAAAGAGTTTTTTTCAGTGAGCATGACAACACAGATTTTAGACATTTTAGCTTGAAGTACAAACCAAGGTGTTTCACTGTTAATCAGTAATAAATTGTAAGAGTTCACACACATGAGGCCATACCCATCAAAACGACTAGTGTTGAAACAAAAAGAGCAAGTTTCTAGAGCTCAAATCCTGGCACTTTCAGAATTTGAACAACATACAGAATCCTCCTAAGCCTCAGAATCCTCGTCTGAAAAGAAGTGAAATAATGTTTACACAATTGAGTTGTGGAGAAGATTAAACAAGATAATTATGAAAAAGTATCTTGTTGAATATCTGATCTATTGAAAGCTTAAAAGAAATTGCTACTTACCTGGGAACTTTCAGGTCTTGTGGTTACTTAAGAAAATACAGGCAAAATGGAGCTTTTTTTCCTATTTGGAATAAAATTCTCATTGTATTTTCCATTTCCAACTTGAATTTTATCCTCATGAAGACAAAAAAAAGAAATTTTCTCAGTATTCTTGCCATTTGTTTTGCATATAAAGGCAGCTCTACCCAGCAGCTGCACTGTTATAGAAATGTAGTTTCTGGAAAACGTGGACAGACAACAGGACTCTTCTTCAGATACCTTCTTCTCATTCTTCCCTCCCTGCTTTGTTGCCTGAAAATTACAATCAGTTCTTTCACTAGAAAGACGCTTTCCGTCAGAGAGAACACCCAAAAGCAGTAAAGGAGGAGCTTTCTTTTCCATGCGGGGTGTTGTCCAAGCTGCGTATTATCCATTGACCTTTTTACTCTAATAAATATGCGTAGAGTGCCAAGTATGTGTAGGCACTATTTCCAAGCTCTGGGGAGACGGGGGGAACAAAAGACTTTACATCCCTTAATAGAGGTTATGTGATATTGAGGAACAGAAATTAACTAAATAAATAATTAAAGCATCATTTCTAATAGTGAAAAAAATGACAATTATTCAATGACCAATGCTCTAATTTCACTAAGGAGAAGACTGTACTCTATATATCTTCATTGTTGAAGGAAGCTGTAAAAATGAAAACAGAATTTATGAGCAAAAGCATCTTCTCTCTTTTCCTGTTGCAAGTAGCTACTTAGAAACCCTGTAACTGGAACTGTTTCCATACATAAAAATTCTAGTATGTTCACTTTTCTAAATGGAGTTGATCCTTGAATGACACGTGTTTAAACTGCACAAGTACGCTTCTATATGGGTGGATTTTTTTCGACAATTATCTGTACTGTTTTCTATCTGCAGTTGGGAGTTTGTGGGTGCAAATGGATGACAGTATGTATTGATCTATGCCATTTTATACAGGGAACTTGAGCATCTGCGGATTTTGTTATCTTCAGGAGTTCCTGCAACCAATCCACTGGTACCGAGGGACAGCCAAGTTTTGGGGAGCCAAAACATATATGCGTATTTTTGACAGAGTGGGGATCAGCACCCTAACCTCTGCGATGTTCAAGGGTCAACTATAACAGGCTTTATGCTGCATGACATTGGTATGACAGTGTTGAGGTGTAAAGATTATTTGCCATTTTTACTTTATTTTTTCCAACTTCTGGGTGATAGTGCATTGTCTATTTCCAAATTTTAGGAGCTCTATAAATATATATTTTGGTGAAATTTCTGTAAGATGTCTTAGTCTAGAGAATTAGCTTAGAATTCACTTTTATTTGTAATTCTAATGTAGACATTTGAGTAAACCATTTCATTTTTCCAAATCCAATTATCAACCTTATTTACTTTGTCTTTTAGAAATATGGCTTGTAGTGAAAACAAAATAACTATCCTACAAAACTTGCAAATAAATCAACAACTTATCATAGATTTTTACACGCATCACAAATTTCCAGAGTCACATTTTGTGGTTATAATGTCATCCTGGAAAGAACTGCAGCTGTCTATTCAGGTGTGTTGAATTGCTGCTTGATAGGAATAATTACCTTCTACCCTCACTAGGTAATTGCCTTTTGATTGAGGTCATCAGAGCAATCAAGACAGTGAGAGGTGGAAATCTCGAGTAGAAAAGGAGACAAAGGGAAGACTCATGAACAGAATTTTGAAAAGAGAACAAGAAACAGAGATGTAAATCCTTATACTATTTTATTTACAATAATAATTTAAATAGTAGCAGTCATTAAAATTGCTATCTAGTATACCCTAGGTCGGCAAACTCATTAGTCTACAGAGCCAAATATCAACAGTACAACGATTGAAATTTCTTTTGAGAGCCAAATTTTTTAAACCTAAACTATATAGGTAGGTACATTGTTATTAACTTAATTAGGGTACTCCTAAGGCTTAGGAAGAGCCACACTCAAGGGGCCAATTGGCTTTATAGCTTTATTTTATTTTATTTTATTTTATTTTATTTTATTTTATTTTATTGGACTGAAGAATGAAGTATTTTTAAGCATTTGGTTAGGATCATTAACACATTCATATGAATAACAACTCACTCACTAATTTAGTCTAAAAATATTAATTTCACAAATATCTTGTAAAAGGAACTGTACTAGGAACTGGGAGTGACAGAGAGGGATATACTATAAAGAATATTTCAGAGTTTGCATTCTGATGATTGAGAAACATACCCAATAAAATTTATATTATTTTAGATATTAAAAGCAAAGGGGACAGAGAGGATTTTAGTAAGTAGAACAGTGAAGAAGAAATCTTTGGTTAGTTGACAATTTCTTAAGTAAATAATGTTGATGGCGAACTTAGACCTCAGTTCTTGAGTTTGCTAAGAAAGAATCCAGAGCCAAGAACTCAACTAAAAGCACAAGTTTATTTTAAAAGTCACAGATATAGTAGAAGGCAGACATCTGGGCTGTATGGACTCAGGAAATAAGTTACAGAGGCAAGAGAAGGGCCGTTGGAACTTAGGAGAAGGAATGCAAAGATATGTGCCTGAGGGAAAAAGAGGGGGAAAGGAGCAGGTGTGTTACAGAGAGGGCACCTGAGGAAAGAAGGGGGTGGGGAAAGGATGGGCATCTTTAGATAGAGGGAGAACACACTGGGTCCTTCGTCTTAAGGGCTTTTATCTGTTTTCCAAAGGTGGGGATTTTAGGGGAGGTCCAATAGAACATTCATCAGCTTTCCAGGTGTGTCCTTTCAGGGTTGTGGTCTCCACTGATTGGCATTAGGGCAGGGGGTCATTAGCCAATGCATCTGGCCCAGATGTCAGCCATGGCCTCACTTCTCTGGTTTTGCTGCTTTTCTGGACCTGGACCTGAAACACAACTGAGGCCTAGATGACATCTCTAATTTGAACAAAACTCTGTCTCTGAGTTCAACAGATCCAAGTCCTCTGCGCGCCCCCCCCCCCTAAGATTATTTGATGTGGGTCCGAACCTCCTTGTCCTGAGGGTTTAATGCTTAAGGAAGTGGTCATACAAGGGCTTATATGGAAGTCATATGTGGCTATTATCTGCCCCTTGTTCCTCCTCCAAAGGGGTCTAAACAGTATGACTCTTGACATGCTAGGGGAAGGAAGGTCACCCTGGGTGTAAGGTCCTAGCCCAGTGGTTCTCAACCTTCTGGCCCTTTAAATACAGTCCCTCATGTTGTGACCCAACCATAAAATTATTTTCGTTGCTACTTCATAACTGTAATTTTGCTGCTGTTATGAATCATAATGTAAATATCTGATATGCAGGGTGGTCTTAGGCGACCCTTGTGAAAGGGTCATTCGACCGCCAAAGGGGTCGCGACCCACAGGTTGAGAACCACTGTCTAGCCAATAGCACTTGTTTTTTCAGTTTTGCTTATTGCTAGGCACCAGGGACTTTCTATGTTGATGACATTCTGTACTTTGCCTATCCTTCCTGCTCCTGAAAAACCAATGTGTCAAAGAAGAAATCCAAACAGAAATCAAATATATCTTGAGATAAAATGAACATGGAAATGCAATATACCAAAATTTATGGGATGCAGTGAAAGCTGTTCTAAGAGGGAAGTTCATAGGATAAATGTCAATATCAAGAAACAAGAAAAATCTCAAATAAACAACTTAACATTATACCTCAAGGAACTTGAAAATGAAAAACAAATTAATATCCCACTTGGAAGGGAATATCAAAGATCGGAGTGGAACTACATTAAATAGAGACTAAAAAGACAATAGAAAAGATCAATGAAACTGAGAGCTGGTTCTTTGAAAAAAATAAACAAAATTGACAAAACTTTAGCTAGACTCAACAAGAAATAGAAAAGACTCAAATAAATAATATCAGAAATGAAAGAGCATATGCTACCTGATATCATTTATGCCTCAGAAGGATTGTAAGAGACTAATATGAACAATTATAGGCCACAAAATTGGACAAACTGGAAGAAATGAATAAATTCCTATAAACATATAACATACCAAAACTGAATTATGATGAAATAACAAATCTAAACAGACTGATTACTAATAAGAAAATTGAATCAGTAATCAAAACCTTCCAGCAAACAAAGAAATCAAGATAAGATGGCTTTACTTGTAAATTCTACCAAACCTTTAAAGAAGAATTAATGCCTAGCCTTCTCAAATTCTTTCAAAAAATACAAGAGGAAGGAACCCTTCAAAACTTATTTTACAAGACCATTATTACCCTGGTACCAAAATCAGACAAAGATGCCAACAAGAAATGTTAAAGGCCAATATCCCTAATGAACATTGATGTAAAAATACTTGACAAAGTATTAGCAAACTATTCAATAGTCCATTAAAAAGATCAGATACCACCACCAAGAGGAATTTATTCCAGAGCTATGTAGGAATGGTTCAACATCTGAAAATCAGTGTAATAGACCACATTAACAAAATGAAATATACAAATCATGCGATCATCTCAATAGATACAGGAAAGCAGTTGACAAAAATCAACATGCATTTATGATTAAAATAAAAACTCTCAATAAAGTCTGCATAGAGGAAATGTATCTCAATTTATTAAAGGCTACATATGTCAAGCCCACAGCAAAAAAAAACAAACAACAACAAAAAACACCTAAAAGTCTTTTTTTTCAGAATGTAATAAGCAGATCAAAAAGGACTTTTAGCAGAGACTCTTATCATTATTACTGTTGTTCTTATATATTCAGTGCTACAGAGTATTCGATGCTAATTCCTTTCATAAAGAATACAGTTCGGGAGGTAGGGGAGGCCGGGGGAGGTCAGTGGGGGGGGGGGAGAGACATATGTACTACTATTTGTAATACCTTAAACAATAAAATTAAATTAATTTTTTTAAAAAAGAATACAGTTCCAGACCCAGGCATTCAATCCTAGGGGAAGAGACAAGATGGTTTATTTTATCCTTCAATTGGCAAAGTAATGAATGAAGCAGGATTAGGAATACATGGTGCACAGAGCCTTGATTTTTCTCTCCAGTGTTAGGAGCAAATTTGAAAAATACATTTTGGTGCAATGTCACTGTCCTATTTGTCATTCAACACATTTCTGTAACAGCAGTAGATAGCATTCCTTCTTTCAGAAATATTTTGACATTCCAAGAATTATGTATGGAAACTGGCTTTATTCCATGCTTAAGTTAGCATAGTAAATCTACTTTAGTCTAGTGAGTTGAGGTTTGGGAGGTTTTTGTTTTATGAAACAATGTACTATACTATATTGTATATTGCAGGTAAAGCTAAAACATTTAAATCATTTCCACCGGGTCTATGAAACAGAAAGTAAGATGCATAGCTTTTAATTTTCTTTGCTATGCTAAGAAGTCTTTACTATAATTCAAGTTTTCTCACACATTTTGGAGTCTGTGTAAAGAAATGACATAAGGCAAATTTATTCCAATATTGGATACAACTTCTCTAATCAGAATCATTTTAATACCATTTTTAACATAAAGGAAAATTTAAAATCTGATTGTAACTGGAGAGATAAAGTGATTTGTCGTTAACAGCTGTGTTTGTTTTTATTATTCATTTTCAGAATCATGTTCTTATAAGCAGGTGCCCAAAAATAACTGTGCAAGTGGTGCACATATTTAGAAAGCCCCTATTTAAACTGGGCATGTTGTTTTGACAATTTAAGGCAAATTTCTTAATTAAAATAAACACTGTCCTCAATTTTTCAGCAAAATCAGTAATTGAGATTATTTGGTATATATTGTTTAAAATTTAATCTCACATTCAATTTCTGGGCTGTGGTTGCTGTATTCCCTAACAAAGAACATAATCTCAATCATTTCACCAAAATGCGATGTAGCCTAAGTCTAAATAAATTTATTGATGTAATTAATTTCAGATTATCCTTTGAAATCAATGCCATCTTTTAATGTTTGAAATGATGCTTATATAAAGAATATTGCAATATGATATTGGAAGAACAAATATATTTTTCCTTTTATTATATGAAAGGCAATTTGACAGTTCTCCTATGACATTAATAAAAAAGATTGACTTCCTTCTTAATAATAATATTCATAATTACAATTTATTAGCATTTTGCTAGGCTATTCATGTACAGTGTCTCTATATTGACAACAACCCACAAAACTGTCATCCTTTGTAGATGATAAGTATATTTGTCAAGATAGCATGGACATGTCATGTTAATAAATAATCTCTAAATATCAATGATTTAGAATAATAAA
This sequence comes from Myotis lucifugus, assembly GCF_000147115.1. Classification (NCBI taxonomy): domain Eukaryota; kingdom Metazoa; phylum Chordata; class Mammalia; order Chiroptera; family Vespertilionidae; genus Myotis; species Myotis lucifugus. The sequence goes on from NW_005871187.1 coordinate 533,888, forward strand.
ATTTTATCTCTTTCTCAGGAAAATTCTGCTGCTAGGTGACTAATCAGCTATTGTTTGGGAGGTAATTCAGGAATTAATTCTTTGGGATTTTTGTAGTTTGTTATCTCAAAAAGGGGTATCCACACTAGAAAAGACACGGAAGAGAACACCCAGAGAGTTCACACTGAAACTCAAACCCACACCCTCTATGTCGTGTCACATCTCTTCATTTCACTTCACCTTGCCCATCTGCTTAGCTGGAAATGGAGCTACAAATCTAAGAGAAAATATGAAATAGTTGGTAAACATTATCCACTTTGACAAATGAGGAGAATGCTGTCTCATGTGGTCAAATAACTTGTCTATAGTGTGCAACCAATAAAATGCAGCACTTAAGGTTGGGGCCAGTTCTTTCTGTGCCAAACCTACACTACTTGTATATGGTGTACCATCCTTTAGTGGGGGAATAATATACATGGAGAAGCTTTAATGGCCATGTATTCTCATGTTATGCTATGTACATATGGGCAATGAAATTACATATGAGGACATGTATGGGAAAGGCACAACTCGAAATTCTGTGCCTGTACCAGGAATATTCAGAATTACAGTGCAAGATGTTATAGTTATTAGGAAAAGATGGAATTCAACTTTAAAATGATCCATCTTTTCATCAAGTCTTCCTAGACATTTCAGGTTTAAACACATTAACTAGGTAATATGTTCCAATCCAACTAATAATACATGAACTCCTTTTAAAGGAATAGGAACAGATCATGTAGAGTCAGAGGCACTGATTTGAATCCTGACTGACTATATTCAGTACTGTGCTGGGATTGTGATAAGCATTCATGAATATTACTTTCCTCCTACAGAGAACACTATGAGATAGGTGCTATAATGCTCTCCATTTCACATGTGCATACATGATGTCCTAGAGAGACTACATTACTTGTGTTGAGATTCACAATGAGATTGGTCAGACATCATGGTCTTGGCAGTAACTACACTTGATGTTTCTGAACACAAACTAGTTTCCTGGCATCTTGCACAGCTTGCTTTAATTTTGAATCTTGGTTACTTCACAATATTTATTCAGGATGCTATGCTCAGGAAACCTTTTTCCATTTTGTGTATATTTTTTTAATAATGATTGATGTTCTCCACATGATTGCCTTAAGCATTGACAAATACAAATATTGTTTTGTTAGATTTAGTTTATCTGATCTGTTATCCAAAAACCTTTATCACCTCCAGATCACTTCTGGCAACATGTCTACCTAATTCAGTGAAGGCAGTAATAAAATTTTTATATACATAACATGATGTCTACAAAGTACTCTCCATTTAACATTATAATATCTCCTCACAAAAATCCTCATAATCATTCCCTTGACCCCCACAGTCTTTTTCCTCCCTGTTCACTAGTCATCCTCTTTCATTCCTTGCAAACTCTCCCTCACTACTCAACTTCTAGATGTTTGAGTACCTAAGAACTTCATCCTGGGCACCCTTGACTCTTTTTTATAACCTCTTCAAAGAGATTTTCTCTGTCTCCAGGCTGTTAATTCCATTGATATGCTGGAGACGTACAGATTTATTTCTTCTGTTTATTACTCATCTGTTTACTAAGCTTCATCATCTTATCTCCAGTAACTTAATCAACTTTGTCTTTGGATGCCCGTCTTTGTCTTTGGATGGCTTACATTTACAGTGCCCAAAAGGTGAAGCCTGAGTTTTCTCTCTCAAAGTTTCACCAATTCTTTAAGTAGATAATTGAAAATAAAAGTTTTAAAAGGTTATGTAGGCCCAAGGATCTAATAATTACATGGCAAAGATAACTCAGTCAGACTGTGCCATATAAATGTTGTTGATCTCCAGTGATAAAAGTATGTGATTTCCTTAAAGACACATAGCTTGCTTGTATGGTAATTATAGGTTGGGTGAATTGCTATGTTTTTCTAAGATGGTTCTTCCTGTACATAATCATTTAAAATTTTATTTCATACATTCCTCTATTATGTTTAATAAATATGTGTTTTATGATAAAGTTAATTGTGGTAACTAATCCAAGATAGTCTCATTAAATTATATAAAATCAATTGTAACATCAATAATATAAAACACTTAAACATTATTTCACATTTTATGTAACTTTTTTATTTTGTAGCTGATAATATAATATATCCAAAGTAATGAATTTGAAACACTAAAAGCTCTATAGAAAATTATAAAACCTCCCAATTTCCACTACTTTGAGGCAATCACGATTATAATGCTAGTGTATTTCCTATTTAAATGTTTCTATTTTTTATAGATGAGATCATGTTCAATATGCAGTAGGCCATCCTGTTTTTATTGCTTACCATAATAGTGTTTATATATTAAGTGCTTATAAATCATCATTATAGTGTCACATTTAATTAACAAGTAAAGATTTAAACATGATAGAAGATTAACAATCAAATAAACGTGATTTATTCTGGGTCCATTTAAAATGCACCTCAATTTTTAAAATTCTAGTTGATTTACCAAACATTTAATGGGACATAATTAAAATACTAAATAATAATTGATTTTATATTTTTTAATTTTTCTATAGAATGAATATTTTTGAATCATAAATGTGACCATTAATGTATGTGTAGCATAGGTTGAATCTACTATAAGGAAGTATTAATATTATCTCTCTTTTATCAATGAAGATATTAAGATAACAAAAGAATATGTCACATGCTAATCGTCTCAGCCAATAAATCTGGGACAGGAATTGGGACCTGGCAGTTTGACCGCAGAATCTGGGCTCCTAACCACACTATTCTGTGCTCCCTAAAGGATCCTCAGACATCTTCTCACCACTTTTATTTCCCTTTATGTTCTTTTTTTTTCCTTCTGTTTTCTTTTCATCTCCCTCTCCCTTGCCTCCCTCTCTCTCACCCTCACACAAATGTATAACTTTTAAAAAACATAATCTTACTTATTTAATTCTTGAATATATTATATACCAGACGCTTTACCAATATCAAAATATCTAAAAAATATATTCGTATATGTTTTCCTACAAAGCCCTGGTTATTTTATTCATGGGTCTACTCAATGTTACAGTTAACTACTCCTTAATTTTTATATATCAATCCAGAATTTTTCTATGTGTATAAATAAAAATGTGCCTATGCCTCTGGCATTTGTTTTATAGCAAATCAACAATACATATTAACTATCATGTTTCAGGGATATGTTAACTCTTACGCACAATGTCAAAAATATAGTCCATGAGAGCTTTGATTATATTAGAACTCCACACAATTGGGATAGGCACTGAAAAACTAAATAATAAAATGGTGGCATAGCATAAGTTAGGTAATTTGGGAATGTAAATAAGCACTATAGAATACAATCCTATATAATAAAAGGCTAATATGCAAATTGACTGAACGGTGGAATGACTGGTCGCTATGATGCGCACTGACGAGCAGGGGGCAGACGCTCAATGCAGGAGCTTCCCCCTGGTAGTCAGTGCGCTCCCACAAGGGGAGTGCCATTCAGTCAGAAGTTGGGCTCACGGCTGGTGAGCACAGCAGTGGTGGCGGGAGCCTCTCCTGCCTCTGCCGCAGTGCTAAGGATGTCTGCCTGCCAGCTTAGGCCCACTCTCCGTGGGACCTAAGGCCCCTTAGGCCTTAGGCCCGTGGGGAGCGGGCCTACGCTGTCAATCGGACATCCCCTGAGGGCTCCCAGACTGTGAGATGGCACAGGCCGGGCTGAGGGACCGCCCCCCCTCCCAAGTGCACATTTTCATGCACTAGGCCCCTAGTATAAGCATAAAATGGGATAGATGGTGACATTTTGTGAAAAATCTATATTTTTGGTAGAGTAATCTGAGTGATGAGATTAATTAGACATGTCAGAATTTGCCTGAAGAACATCCAAGAGAGAGAAATAAGCTTGTATTAAAAATCCAAAGGCCAAAACAAGTTTTATGTACTCAAGGAACTAAAAGAAGACAGTATGTCTACAGCACAGACAGTTACCAGAGACGGAAAGGGGATCAGGAGACAGGTTAGAGCTAGTTCATGCAGATGTATCGGCTGCCATGTAGAGTGAGGATTTATGGACTGAATATACACCTTCAATTTAAAGACATGTTAAGATAAAATTTAGGGTCTCCATTAAAATATATACCTGTTTAAATTTGGCAAATACTGAATAATTAGTAACATTGCACATTTGTATCTAAATGTAGATATTTATTTGTAAATATTTAGGTATAAATAAAATACATGCATTTTGACCCTATCCAATAATTAAGATTCTTAAATCAATGTATTTAATGAAATACATTAGCATTTGTAATATGATTAAAAATACACACCACATCTAGGGATTAATGTAAATGTGGGTGGAATGAAAAAGAAATGATTGAAAACAGCAATGAATGTATTAGATTTTTTCTGATTATGCTGAGGAGGTAATTCATTCTAACATATTTCTTTCAGTTAAAAAACTGTTTTCTTCACATTTTTCCATAACTTTAATACATGGAGATAATTACAACTAGAAATGATTCATCTTGATAAGTGCTCTTATAAATTACCTCAGCTAATCTTTAGTGAATTAGAGTTATTGGAACACTGCTGAGTTAAAAGGGATATGTTTTTCTGTTGAAAATTTCTTACTAATTTAATGATCTCTTGTGCAACTAAAATGACAACTGAAATTATTACTAAAAATTTTAAATCTAAACAGTTTTGTATTAACATAAAATACAATTTCATATTTTCTTGGTTTGGACTGCTGTAGATGAGAAATTTCTTTATTTAAAAATTTTATTAAGAGAAGGTTTACTAGTATATACCATTATATTTAACATGAGTAGGCAACTTAGTTTTTCTAATCACTGTGCTTTCTGCATAGACATTCAAATTGCTTGTTGGATAGTTATTTGGACAGACAACTCACTACTTAGACTAAACCTACAAATAGAATGTTCTTATTCTTTTTGCATGCTTCATACTTGGTAAAGTGAAGTAAGGATCTTAGAAAGATTAGCAAAAGGGTAAAAAACATGGAGAAGCAAGTTTGGGAATAGAAAAGGGCCAGATATGTCCAGGCCTGGATGTCACATTCACTGTCTAGAATGGCATGATCACCACACCCAATTACAAAGGAAGATGGGAAATGCCCTTAGCTGTGTAGTCGGGATGAAGAGTAAATCACAGATTTTGGTGAATTACTTGCAGCCTCTTCTACTATCTAGAGCAGTGGTTCTCAACCTTCCTAATGCCGCGACCCTTTAATACAGTTACTTATGTTGTGGTGGCCCCCAACTATAAAATTATTTTCGTTGCTACTTCATAACTGTAATTTTGCTACTGTTATGAATCATAATGTAAATATCTGATATGCAGGATGTATTTTCATTGTTACAAATTGAACATAATTAAAGCATAGTGATTAATCACAAAAACAATATGTAATTATATATGTGTTTTCCGATGGTCTTAGGTGACCCCTGTGAAAGGGTTGTTCGACCCACAAAGGGGTCACGACCCACAGGTTGAGAACCGCTGATCTAGAGAATATCATGGCAGAGTAGGTAGGACAACATTTTATTTTTGACAACTTGCTCTAAGGCTGAAGTTGTGTCACCCCTGTGCTTTCTGTTTAGTAATCAATTTATATATGACAAGAGGCCTGGTGCATGAAATTCGTGCACTGGAGCAGGGCCCTCAGCCCAGCCTGTGCCCTCTCACAATCTAGGACCCCCTGGAGATTGGGCCCAAGCTGGCACTCAGACATCCCTTTTGCAGTCCGGGGCTCTCACAGTCCAGGAACCCTCATTCTTTACTGCTGGCCTGCTGCATGGTAGGAGAGGCTCACACCAGTCCTGAGCCTGGCTTCTGGCTGAGCCAGGGGGAGTGCCGCTCAACTAGAAGCCGGGCTCACTGCTCCTTAACAATGACCCCTGCCCACTAGTGTGTGTATGTGGTGGGGCGATCTGGGGCTGGGCTGGCTGGGGGAAGGGCCATGGGAGGTTTAAGCACTGCAGTCACGCCCTGTCCCACCTTTGAGGAGGCTCTGGGACCATGCCGTCCCCTGTTCCCCACACCCCAGGCTCTGCAGAAGGTGTGGCACCAGGAACAGGACCAGGCCCACACCACGGCCACTCAGCTGCTTCTGCAAAAGCAGTAACGCAGGGACCGGGCCATGCCACGGTCTCTCCCACCACCTCTGTGGAAGGAGCCACACTGGGACCTGGACTGAGCCCACACTGCAGCCTCTCTCACTGCCTCCGTGAAGGGCGGGTGGAGGTGCCAGGACCGCCATGGCTGGCCTGGTGGCGCAGGCTCACTGGCCCTGCCCCCCCCCCCCCCCTGCTGGTTATGGAATGTCATCCAGAAGGATGTCTGGAGGGTTGTTCGGCTGTCCAATCTAATTAGCATATTACGCTTTTAATATATATATAATGCCCAACCCAACCAGACTGTCATTGGGCTTTGGACTAGCCTACACTCTACTTTTCCTTCTGGTTGTAGTGGGGAGTTTTTTCAAGAAGACTCTCTGTGCTATTTCACCATCTAAAGTTGAGTCAGCTACTATGTCTTCTGGGGTCATTACATAATCATCTTAAGTAGAATTGCTCTTCTACTTTATTGATGGCATTTTCACATTTGTTTCTTATATTTATTTGTGGACATGCCTTGCTAACCTTGTTTCATGGCAAGTATTGGACTCATTTAGGCTACTCATAGCTATGGGGTTATATTTTTAAGTAAACCCATATCAATCAGAGAGTCAGAATTTTCATGGATATTATATTATAAGGATAGAGTTCAATGTTACTTTCTGTCATTCTCTTTTATTTTAATCTCTATTATTTGATGTAACTCTGTTTGCCAATGTATACATTTGTGTGTGTGTGTGTGTTTTGTGTGTGTGTATGAGTGATGTATGTTTGTGACATCTAAAATAGAGGTTATATCAAAGATGTAAAACTCTTTTCTTTTTTAATTTGTAGAATCTAAGCTTTAGTTTCTTTCTGCTCACCTGTCACCATCTTGAGGAAAAAGAAAGAAAAGGAAAAAAAATTAATAGAAAAATCCTTGCGTTTCAAGCCTTTATAGTGAAGAAAAAATGAAATGGAGGAAAGGTAATAAACCTATGGCCTGAAACCAAGTACTATAAATCATGACCCCTTGAGAATGACCAGGTAGAGGTTGTTGACCCATATGAGGGCATTGTGAATGCTCAATGTTACACAAGTTTTGTTGCCTATATAAGATGTTAAAACTTGCCCAAATTTGTATTTCTTTATGGTGTCTGGAACTGTGCCACTACTAATATAGTAAGTATTCAAAAATTATGTAAACTGATAAAGTAATTGTAAGAGAATTGAAGTCTGAGTGTGAAAGTACATTGAAAAATGAAAAACACACACAATTGAAACAAAAGTCAGAGATTGAAGAAACAAAGGCAAGAATTGAAATTCTTAGAAGCTTGTTGGATAAAAGAGTGTCTGCATCTACTTATCAAAATGCTCACACAAGTTAAAAATGAAAATATTTTCTTTGATCCTAACACAGGTGGATCTAAATTAGAAGTTATTCATGAGTCATTAGCTGCTGCCATTTTTAGTTTTTATCTCAGTAGATAATTGTGTTGAATTTTTCGGAAAGATGCATAGTCTCAAACAAATGGTATTGATGCTTTACTATGTAAATATTTAAAGATGATTTTTTTATTAGTGGAACTCCTATGCACATATATTGGCATTTTGACAAAAACTTTGCAATGAATGTCACAGTTTTTGCCAACAGCCAAAACCAAAACTCCAAGAAAAATGCAAATAGACGTCACTTCTCATTTGTAAGAGGCTTGAGAATTATGAATTTATAAATATTTATGAGCAATAGGTCAAACAGAACTTTGCTCTCTCTATAACAGTTTATGCCTGTTTATACATGTAGTAAATACAGAGGAGATTTCTTGAGTCAGTGCGATAAGGATTGAAAAATTAGAAATGAGATAATATTAGGTTGTTTTCTAGGAAGTGTTTGACTGGTGACCTAAACACTGTACTTAGAAATAACTTGTTTATGGATCATTAATTATTCTTAGTCTGAAACATATAGGATCGCCAGTGATATTAAAGTATATCAAATTTGGAATTGAAAAGGAGAATTTTTTGCTATTTAGACAATAAATAACATTGAAAAAACTGCTTATTCACTATAGAAATTTCATGTAAGTTAGGTCAAGTAAGAAGTTATCCATTTATCAGAAAACAATACTAAAAATGAAGAAAAGAATAAAGAAACAAAATATATATGTTTGCATGATATCATGGTTTACTTAAGCACTTTTCATAGTTTTATAGGATAGCACTTGTATGGGGAAAAGTATAGAGCTAAAATACTAGTAGCTAATCTTGCCATGTTTATATTTTCTATGCACTTATTAGTGAAAAAAATAAGATATTTACTGTTTACTTGTCTCTTAAGAGGGTGCAACAATTTAACCCTTTGAGTGCCAACCAATATCCTAGGAACTATGCTAAAATTGCCAAGGCATTTTGAGTTAAGGTTTTTAAATTTTTTGTCCCACATAAAGAGTGAACTACTAGCATCTAATAGTGACACTGCAGGAGGAGCACAATTGCGCTCCGGATATTTTTGGCGAAAGACAGGAGGATCGTGATCGCGCTGCCCGGCACTCTAGGGCTTAAGGGAGCCTATTTAAACGCATTCCCTTTACCTTATTCTACCAAAGTAAACACTTCAAAAGGCTGAGTATAGATATAGATATATGTACATACATACATAAACATTCATTTGGTTTATGTATATATTTCTCTATATACACATATATTGTTTTAATACTTTTATTTTTATATAAAAAGTTAGGCTCATTTAAAAGTTCTTACTTTTCTAATCAATCCTTCAATATTATTTTCTATTTTTTGCACATTTAACGTAAAAAATAGAATTTAAGATGAAGTTACAACCAAGATTTAAGGAGTACAGAAAAAAGTCTGTAGAAAGTTTGTGTCATTTGAATACTTTTGAGGGATTGTTTAGAAATTCATAGTATTTTGAAATAGAGTGGGGTAAAATTCATTTTTATTCCCTTCAGAAGACTGTGTGTGTGTGTATGTGTGTGTGTGAGTGTGTTTAAAGTCCAGGTATATCTGTGGGATCTTTAATATAACCTTTTAAGATCATTTTGACTTACACATGGTTAAAGTTAGTCGCTCCTTTTCCCTAAGGATATTCATAAAGAAAATTATTACCATGTTAACACTGGATAGTTAACATGCTTTTTCTTCATTTTATATATGTGTCTATGTGTCTGAACATCAATATGACCAATAACTTAGTGAGAAAATAGTTAAATGTGTTGGTTTGTTTTCGTTTGCAGTTCATGACTTAGTTTTTCAAGTTATAGGATATATATATATATATATCCTCCTATCTAATAAAAGACAATAAGGGTAATTGACCGTACGTTCGCTATGCTTCCCATTGGCTAATCAGGGTGATATGCAAATTAACTGCCAACTAAGATGGCGGCCTGCAGCCACGCAGCTAAAGAGAGCAGGAGGCTTGCTTGCTCCAGTGATGGAGGAAGCCAAGGCTCCCCGCCTGCCGCGGCCCAGCTCTGAGCTCCGTAAGCAACAATATTTCAATTATAGAAGCTAAACAAACCCCAGATACCTTCTTTCAGCCAGCCATGGCCTCAGAGCTGGGAGCGAGCAGGAGCCAGCTCTCAGCTCCAGTGACAGCAACAGTTTCAATTATAGAAGGTAAATAAATCCCAGAATACAAAAAAAAAGAAAAGAAAAAAAGGAGAGGTTGGGAGCTTCAGTTGCCGGCCAGCCTGAAAACGGCCCTCAGCCCCTCACCCAGACTGGCCAGGCACCCCAGTGGGGACCCCCACCCTAAAGGGAGTGTGGCCAGCCTGAAAACAGCCATCAGCCCCTCACTCAGGCTGGCCAGGCACCCAAGCAGGACCCCCACTCTGATCCAGGACACCCTTCAGGGCAAACCAGCCGGCCCCCACCCTTGCACCAGGCCTCTATCCTATATAGTAAAAGGGTAATATGCAAACTGAACCTAACAGCAGAAAGACTGGGAATGACTGGTCACTATGACACACACTGACCACCAGGGGGCAGACGCTCAATGCAGAAGCTGCCCTCTGGTGGTCAGTGCGCTCCCACATGGGGGAGCTCTGCTCAGCCACAAGCCAGTCTTATGGCTGCCAGTACAGCAGTGGTGGTGGGAGCCTCTCCTGCCTCCTCAGCAGCACTAAGGATGTCCGACTGCAGCTTAGGTCTGCTCTCCGCTGGCAAGTGGACATCCCCCGAGGGCTGCCGGGCTGCCAGAGGTATGTCTGATTGCCAGCTTAGGCCCAATCCCCTGGGGAGTAGGCCTAAGCCAGCAGGTGGTCATCCCCCGAGGGGTCCCAGACTGCGAGAGGGCACAGGCCGGGCTGAGGGACCCCCCCCCCCGCCCCCGCTCCGAGTGCACAAATTTTTGTGCACCCGGGCCTCTACTCTAGGGGATATATATATATATATATATATATATATATATACACACACACACACACACACACACACACACACACACACATATTCCCTTTACTATAGAGTTCAGTTTTCCTACACTTTATGATGTAGGAGTTAGTCACAACGTTAATGGCAATAAGTTTATAACATTTATAATAAATACTACTTTATATTTCCCTAACAATTTCTCAAAGTGTTCATGTTGCTAGAAGATAGAACTTGCTTGATAAAGGTTAGTTTCCTTTAATTTCTTAATGAACATATTTTGTCCGTTCAGTGATTCAGGTTTCATAATTTTATATCATATCTTTAGTAGCACACATTTATTAAAGCACTTAGTTTTGGATTTGTATATACATCTTTGCATATTAATCTATATTTATCAAATGTGAAGTATAATTTTCCTTTGATCCGTTTTATTACATCTCTGGTCCTCATCTTCTACCTTCAAAGAATCAGGATGTTGCTCGATGAAGAATGAGAGATGTTAACTAAGGAAATGAACAGTATCTGTTCACCATTCATTCAAACTCCCCCTTTTTCAGAGGAAGTAGTATTGTTTAGTTACTAAGCACTTTAAGGAATACTTCTTCAATTTAAAATACTGCCTTGGATTTGTAGAAGTCTCATGTTTCTATTCCTGTAACCGTACCCTATCTGGGTTTTCTCCCATCCCTCAGGTTGCTCTTACTCACTTTCCTTTCAGGACTTCTCTTCTTTCTACATTTTACCTGTGGGCATTCCTGAAGGCTTAGTACATGTTGTTGTTGTTGTTTTTTTGTGACATATTTTCTTAAGACCTCAACTTTGGAGAATGTGCTATTGGTCACAGTATTTCGGTCCTGTCTTCTCTCCTGCCTGGGATCAAATGGCCCTATGGTTTGTATGCTTTCACTTGGCTTTCTCAGTTTCACCGCAATTTCAGTAAGTCTACCACTGATTTCATTATTATTTTACTCACAGATTATTTTCTACTTGCAGTTTCTCTGTTTCAGTCAGTGAAACTACCAGCTTCTATGTAATAAGGCTTTAAAATTGAACTTTAAATAATGTTTTATTTTATCATTCACATTGCCTTTTATAATCAGTCAGCCAATCTGGTCTACTATATATATATATATATATATACACACTATAGGAATGTGCATCTTAAAAGTGTTTTATTAAAGTAAAGTTTTATCAGGATTAATATAATTTATTCTGTCTGTATCTTCCTTTATATTTCTATCACCAAAGATCACTTGCCTATTAATTCACTAGACTACAGTCTCTTAGTTGACTTTCCTGCTCAAATATTTTCAATATAATCTAGGCTAGCCTACTTTTAAAAGATGTAATTGACCCTCATCCCCTTCTTCTCAATCAATACCCATCTCTACTCCTCAGCCTGGCTTTCAAAGACCACTTTATCCAGGGAGTCTCCACCTGTTTGTCTTGTGTGCCCTTCTTTCTTATGAATCTATTAGACACGCCCCCGTGGTTTAAGGACAATAAAAATCCCCATTTCCTCTCCCCGGTCCTTTGTTACTAATGTTCTTTTCTTCTTATGTGTTGCAATACAGGGAGCTCCTAGCCTGACCCACACAGACACAAGCCTCAACATCAGCATCATCGCTTACTGACGGTTTAGTTCTGGCAACATTACTTAAACTCTGAACTTTATTTTCTTTCACTTATTAAAAGGTGATCATTTTATCTCCTGATAGGATTAGTATAGGAAACAACATTTATATATATGTACAAGAAATGTTGTTGCTTAGTTGTAATAATAATAATTGGCTATAATTATTCTCTGCCACACAACTTAGCATTAACCTTAATGCTTTCTTTTATGCATGCCATTTTTCATCTTTATTAAGCACTTCCAAGCCGGATGTTTCCCTGACCCTTTGAATTTAAAAACTGTATGTTGCAATATAAGCAAGTTTAGCACAATGCTGAAAGTAGAAGGCAATGTACTCAAGTTGCCTGGGTTCAGTTTCTGACTCTGCTACTTACCAGATGTATAACCTTGAGGAGGTTACATAATTCCCAGTGACGAAGTTTCTTCATGTGTAGATTAGAATACAGTAAATTTTCTAACTCAAGGGTTGTTGTGAAATGAAATTAATCAATATGAGTAAAGCTTTATGAAATCTGGTTATGTGGAAATTCCAATATGTCAGCTCACACAACCAGTATGAGTTCTTGAATAAATTACTTTACATTTATTGAATATATAGTGTTATAATGATAAACTAACATTACATGTGTAGAGAGAGATTTGTTAAATTTATAGTTAAATGTGTCATAGAAGGAGTAATGCAAATTAAGGGGCTTTCTAAAGTCATCTTTTGTTGGAAACATAACTGGAAAGTATCCTGTAGAATCCTATAATGTATAACTCTAGGACACGTATGAAATGACAAATACAATTTCTAAGAATACTACCTACAAAAAAGCATGAATTTGTTTGACTACATTAATAAATAAGTTTAATTGACATAAACTGTGGGGAGCTAAAATTTATAAATGTGTTCTATTAATAGCTACAAGTACGTCATGTATATTCACAATTTATCTCATTTAAAAAAACTTATGGAAAGATAGTAAAATAAAAAAGGAAACCAGTAAGAGCCTAGAAACTTTTCACTTTTGTAAACATTATATCAAATACCTCATTAAAATTAGATATACAATAATTATATATATTTTTGTGACTATTGAGTGTGAGCACTTGCATTCCTTGGTTTCATGAAATTCTACATTACTGTTCTTAAGGTAGAAACTCACTCCTGTTATTTTATTTTTTATTTATTTCAGAAAGGAAAAGGGGAGGAACAGAGAGATAGAAACATCATTGATGAGAGATAATCATTGATTGGCTGCTTCCTGCACACCCTACAGTAGGGATCAAGCCCACAACCTGGTCATATGCCCTGACCAGGAATCGAACCATAACCTCCTGATTCATAGGTCAATGCTCAACCACCGAGCCATGTCAGCCGGGCCCAATCCTGTTATTTTATATAACAATCTCTCACTACTTAACATGATTTTGCTATTATACTAGTGGACACAAAGAAGAACAAAACCTTACCTGTTTCTTCAGGGAGCTTCCAATTGCTCAATAGCTTTTTAAATGAGTTTTCAGTTTTCAGAATTCTGTAAAACATTTGTGAAGTTTCCTAACTACACTCAAAGTTCATGGATAATGATCTTGAACATTAATTTTAAAGCTGACTTAAACAGAAGCCATTAGCTAAATAGAAATTATTGAATTTCAATTTCCTTCTGCAATCTGTTCCCCTGGAACAAAAACCAAAAATTAAAGAACTTTAATTGCTTCCTCAAAATTTATATTTGTATGGTTTGAAAATTAATGATAACATTTAAAATTCTCTTTCTAATATGATCAAATAATACCTGAGGGATTTGCTAACTTTTTGTGTAATTACTGATTTCTTTTAGCCTTTCCTATCTAAATGGTTGCAGCAACATTCCAGAATGCAACCTCCCAAAAACTTACCAAGTCTCTACTGGTGTCTCTTTGCACTTTGGCTCATGATCCATTGTCCAAACCAAGTCATTTTGGTCAGGCCCACATGTGGAGAAGACCTACACAAGGCTCTGGATGTATTGTTTTTGTTCCATACAATGCTATTGACCAAATGTAAAGATTTTAAAATAAGAAATCTAGAAGGGACAGTGAGAATAATCATTAGTACTTTATTGATCAAAAAATTGATGCAGAAAGAAAATGAATTGACCAAGGTTAAAAGTCCAATTGTATATGAGACAGATTTAATATTAGAACAATGATAAGGGCTACTAATTCAGTGCATTTTTCCCTCACTCTCTATATATTAAGTTATCCCCAAGACTCATTAACTGTAATGCATTTCAGAAAGCATACAACCTCATGATGATACCTTTAAATCAGTTTGTGAAGTTTGTCAAGAGTATTCTAAAACTTTTTTAGGGTTATGCTTCGCTGCCTGGGGAAAATAACCACTGAAAGGGGTTAATCATGCTGCTTTAGTTAACAAAATGTAGATTTGTTTTAGGAATGTTCAAAATCTATCTATCTATCTATCTATCTATCTATCTATCTATCTATCTATCACCTATCTATATAAAGATCGTTTTTTTAAGGCTATGTTTTAGAGTAGCTTTGGTTCACAGCAAGATTAAAATGAAGAATCCAGCGTTCTCATGTACCCCATACCCTGACAGGAGCACAGCTTTCTCCCTTACCAACATTCCCCACAGAGTAGTGCATTTGTTATAATCAGTGAATCTACACTGACACATTATAATCAAAGTCCATGTTTATATTAGAAGTCACTCTGGGTTTTGTGTATTTTATGTGTTTGGAAAAATGTATAATGCCATGTATTCATCATTATAATATCATACAGAGTGTTTTTACTGCCCTAAAAGTCCTTTGCACTTCACCTGTACATCCCTCCCTCCAATTCCCAATCTCTGCTAACCACTGATGTTTTTGCTGCCCCTATAGTTTTGTCTTTTCCAGAACGTCACCTAGTTGGAATTATAGGGTAGTAGCCCTTTCAGATTGGCTTCTTTCATTTAGTAATATGCATTTAAGTTTTCTCCATGTCTTCATGGTGATGCTTTTTAGTAATTAATTTTATTAATGTGTCTACTTTTGAGTAAATTTACTTATGAAAACAATTCATCTGATAGAGTAGATATAGAATTACTTTTAAAATCCTGTTTAAATTTAAAATGAATCCATTATACAAATTACTATTACAATAAAAATCAAGATGAAATAATATTATGTAACCAGTAATATAAAGAAAGCACTTGAATAGAGAGAAATAGTTCCATGTTAGGTAAAAAATCCATAAGTATGTTTAAAAACTTAATGTTAAAATTTTAAGTATAAAGGGAGGCAACATTGCATGGCAGGAATTAGTTGATCTATTGTTTAATATCTCTATTTTTTAATATCTGTATTTCCTATTAGGCAGCAAGATCCTTAAAGGTAGGAACTCTGACTACCTTGTTCTACACTGCATTCCCAGTATCTAGTATAAAGTCAACTACAAAACAGATCCTCGATAAATAATTACCCAATAAATTGACTGAGTGTGTAGTGGTGAAGGCTAGTAATTCAAGATGGAAAAGATTCAGTGGTTGCAATACACAGTGATTGCCGCATGAGTCATCAAGACAACTCATGTACATTCAAACCTTGGTTCTCTAATGTCTCCCATCTGGAACATTTCGGTTTTCAACCAAGTTGTTCACACAAAAAAGTCTCAGTTATTGAACAAACTTCAGTTCTCTACCTATCAGCCTTTCATGCTGAAACATCAAGTTAGTAGAGAATAGTAAAATTACTGCTCAACCTCATGTTGTTAATATCTCAGGAAATTCTGCTGTGAATATTTTTGTGTGTTTTCTTTTTTGCTCTGTTGCTAGCAAAATGGATGATTAGCCCAATTTTAAAACAGAAAGAGGCTATCAAGAGTGCTAATGTTGCTAATGGTGTAGAAAAATGATCACAGGAAATTGAAGAGGCAGAAAAACTGTTGTTGATTTGGACAAATAAAAAGCAGTTAGCCGGTGACAGTAAGTGATGATGCTACAAGCTGATCTCCTGAAAGATACCCCTGGAATGAGTGATGAAAGTGATTAATTTAAGGCTAGTAGGAGATGGTTCGATAAATTTGAGAAGTGTTTGTTTATATATTAAGAAGTACAGTAGACATGTACTGAATATAAGAAAGGTTACCAACCAGGTTTAGAATTTTCCTCTACATTATAGCAGACAAATGCAGCTGTTGAAAGAAGACTCGGAGAAAACTTTTTCGCTTAACAGGCAGAAATACACTAAGCATTCCTTGGAGTCTCTATTTAGTGATTTCTGTATTCAGGATGTACATTTGGGGAGTATCATATTCTGCCTTTGAGCATAAGTACACTTTTTTTTAATGCATGTTCACTTTATAAAGCTAAACAGCTGTTCCATCAGGGTGAATTGGGGATAAATGAGCACAGTTCAGCATTTGAAGTAGGTGTTATAGTCCTACATATCCATCTTTTATGAGGGCATTCCAGCTTTTCACTTCAAATCACAAACCGAGCCATCAAACAATTTCATCGATGGTCTATTTTCAAGGTATTTGGTAGGAACACGTGTTAAAATTGGCAAATAGATTTAAATATATTTATAGGTCAAGATGAGCATTAAAGGAAAAGGAGAAGGGGTTTAAATTCTCTATGTATTGTGATTATGACTACAAGAAAGTTGGCTCTCTCTCTCTCTCTCTCTCTCTGTCTCTCTCTCTCTCTTTCTCTCTCTCTCTCTCTCTCTCTCTCTCTCTCTATATATATATATATATATATATATATATATATATACTAATATATAGATTTGATGTGGAAATTGAAACTAGGTATGTAAACTTGGATTCATGTGAAAACGCTGGATTGGAATATGAAATGTTTTTGCCGTGAACAGAACAAATAGTAACCTATGTGAAATGTCATATTTTTAAAAATAATTTAAAATTTGTTTACAGTAGGAGATTGGTCACTAACTCATGTCATGGCAAAAGTCACAACTTTTAGCTCTAGCCAGTGTTGCGTAGTTGGTTGAGTGTTGTCCCATGCACCACAATGTCATTTCTCGTTGTGAGCTTGATCAGTGTAGGAGGCAGCTGATGGATGTGACTGATGTTTCTCCCTCTTTGGTATTTCTCTCTCTCCCTGCACACCTCTGAGTCTCACCCTGAGGAATTAGAATGATAGTGACCTCAATGAGGTCTCAACATTCAAACATTTATCTGTATTTTCATATTTATTCTTCTCCTTTTCTCTGCTTCAATCAAAATAATATCCCTCCACTTTCCAGTGTGATTGTTCATTTGCACTTTTAAGTCTACTCAGCCTAATTCCTTTAGTATTGACCATGAAAGAATGAAAAGGCAATAAGCCTTCAACTTATTTCATTTTCTTACTCTTGCTCTCCAGTGGTTTAATTTCTAAGTAAAAAAAAAAAAGTTTTCTATTTACTACTTTCTAAAATACCTTAGGGTATAACATTTGAGGGTGTGTATCTTATCTGTATCAGCCACAACTAATGCTCATTTCAGCTCTTTACCCATTGGAGGCACTCAAAGTGACATGAAAAAGAGAATTCAAACTATGGATAAAAATTTAAAGAAGAGCCACAATATATAAGCTCAGTCTTAGAAACATACTTACATTCTTAATTTAAAATTTAAATATATAAGGAACATCAAGGATTTAAAAGATTTTAATCATTAAAAATATACCCCAAATAAGTTTACAGTTTATATTTTAAAACACTTTCACAAGTGTAAAATATAGCAGAATTTAAAATAAATAACACGTTGAGTAGATCTAATTTGTTTCTCTAAGTTTCCATGAGTTAAGGACTGCCAGCATCTCAGAAAGAGTTGTTATTGACATATTCAGATCTGGATTCAAAATAACAGTAACTATACATACTCTCAAAGTGAGACATACTGAAACCACAGAGAGTTTCCAGTCTCATTTTACGAACTTTTCAGATTTTTTTTTGTGTGTGAATACAATAACAAGAAGTGCATTTTATATTTACACTAATGTTGCTAAAAATGTTTAAAAATTATTCTATATATATAAAAGCCTAAGCAACCTTTACAACCAGTTGCTATGATGTGCACTGACCACCAGAGGGCAGATGCTCAATGAGGAGCTGCTCCTTGGTGGTCAGTATGCTCCCACAGCCAACCTCCTGCAGCCGGCCAACCTTCCGCAGTCCCTCCCCCCAGCTGGCCAGCCCCAATCAGCCCCGATAGCTGGCCAGGCCGAGGGATCCCACCCATGCACAAATTTGTGCACCAAGCCTTTAGTGATAAATAACATCCTTAAACTACAATAAAAAGTAACATAATAGTAACTCACAATGATATTTTATAACTTCATAAAATACTCATCTGCTTTTAAAATATAAAATGTCTTCGAAACCCAATCTGGTGCTGTAAGCAATATGCATATCCTGATTTTGTAATCACAGGTGATTTAAATTTTGTTAGAATTAAAGTCAGTTTTTACTTTCATGTATTATCTCTCTGCATCATACTCCCACCTCTCTCCTTTTTGATTGACTAGTCAGGGGTGAGCAAACTTTTTGACTCGAGGGCCACAATGGGTTCTTAAACTGGACCGGAGGGCCGGAACAAAAGCATGGATGGAGTGTTTGTGTGAACTAATATAAATTCAATGTAAACATCATTACATAAAAGGGTACGGTCTTTTTTTTTTTTTTAGTTTTATTCATTTCAAATGGGCCGGATCCGGCCCGAGGGCCGTAGTTTGCCCATGGCTGGACTAGATACTACCTATCTTTAAGGTTTCACTTCTCCAGGAAGCTCCCTTCCTGATCTAACATACATTTCATCCCAGGAAAGATAGATTAGCTAAGAGATTACAGACTACTCTTAATCCTGACTTTGCAAGTTAAAAGTTGTGGGAGCTTGGGCAAGTGGTTTAACATCTTGTACTTCACTCTCCAGTCCCTAAATAGGGATGATTACCTATTTCACTGGCTTTTCTGAGGATTATATTATTTAAGGCACAAAATGTGCTTAAAACAGCTTGCAGAAAGGCATGTTGTATGTGAGTAGTAATTAGCACATTCTTCTATAGTACCCTGTACTTCCCCTATTATGACCCTGAACACTCTGTAATTACAGCTTATTGATTTATCCCATTTTCCAGAAAGATTATAAATTCTTGCAATTCTGAAACTGTCTTTTATTTGCCACCGTATTCCCAGTGCTTATCATAGTCCTTAAGACACAACAGACTCTTTAATAAAAAGTATATGTTTTTTATTGATTTTTAGAGAGAGGAGAGAGAGAGGGGGAAACATTGATCAGTTGCCTTCCATATGCACCCCACTGTCCAAAGGTCAAACCCACAACAAGGGTATGTGCCCTGACTGGGAATTGAACCTGTGACCTTTTGGTGTTCAGGATGACACTCCAACCAACTGAGCCACACCAGTTTGGGTGACTCAGTAGACTCTTACTGCATGTTTCTTGAGTGAATTCAATCCCTACTGTGTCATAGGGAGTGAGACAGGAATTTTACATACATTATGTTTTTGAAATTTCACAATTAGCAACTAACAAAATAGTTACATTTTATAGGTAAGGAAACTGATTCTCAGTCTACAGGATCAAGTCACAAGTGAATGACTTTGATCCCAACTACTTTGATATTGAGCTTTTATTATTTCTGTTCTTTTCCTTCTAACAAATGAGATATATGTATTCTACCACATGGTTGTGCCTCTCTTGAAATATTTTTGCTAGAGTTTATTTTCTTACACTATCACTCCAGTCAAATTTCTTTTTTAAGTCTTCTTTTTACTGCTTTCTTCCATAGCATCCTTTTCATGTACTTAATTCACTTTGAGTGCACTACATATTGATTGATGTAATTTTGAAAAAACATCTGTAAATATTCTAAAGTTAAAATATAATTAAGACATAAACTGGACAAGAAGAAGTTTTGAATACTTTATAGCTTTTTTAATAAAGTTTGTTAATATCACAAAATTGAGACCCTAATTTAGGGGGATAATTTAGTGGGCCTACATAGAATAAAGTTCCCTGCATTTGCCATATAACCTTCTTGTTTAAAGGTTTTTATAGATCTTCTCTTCTTAAGAAAAATAATTCAAAAAACTTTTTGAAATATGATCATTTTGAACAATATATGTCTATAATTTTAACTATGGTGAGTGTACATTTTTGGTTTCTCATTTTTAGTATTTATTTACTTTTTACTGAATCTCATTCGATTGGCACATAAGAAAGGCAGTGGAACTAAACTGGTATTTTTATATGTTAGAAATAGCTTGTTCTAATAAGTTGTGTCTTTCTTATTGATTATTTTGTATAGATCTTTTTTAATTGTGATGAAAAAAGTATTCATATTGAACTTTTGTTCTATGTTGAGTTCAGTATTTTTTCAATCTATAATCTATTGTCAATTTATTCTATTTTATTTTACTTTATTTTATTACATGAGTATTTTTATTTTAATATTTTATTTTTACCTTTATTGTATTTTAATCACTCTAAGAGTAAAATAGTATTGAATTTTTAAAATTATACATATAGAGACAGAAATTATATACCTGTTTATGTGTGTGTGTGTATGTGTATATATATATATATAGAGAGAGAGAGAGAGAGAGAGAGACAGACAGACAGACAGACAGACAATACAGACAGAGACAGAGAGAGAAATTTAGAAAGCTATTTTCATAAGTTTACCAAATATAAATTTAATAAAAATAAGACTTAAAGATTTAATTTTCTTTTACATGAATTTAGAACAATTTAAAAATAACTGTTAAATATTTGAGCTACAACAATATATTGATTAATATCTTAAAATAAATTTTGCTGTTATAAAATTAAAAAAATAGAAGAATGTTATAGAGCTATATTCCATAGATTTGATTGGAGATGATTCTTTGCCTCAGAAAAGATTGTGAAATTAAGTCTATGGTACCGAATGTGTATGTGTATTCAGATCTCATTTATTACCTACTAGAGGCCCAGTGCACAAAATTTGTGCAGGGTGAGGGGTTTCCCTCAGCCCAGCCTGCACCCTCTCCAATCTGGGAACCCACAGGGATTGGGCCTAAACTGGCAGTCGGACATCCCTCTCACAATCCGGGACTGCTGGCTCCCAACCGCTCGCCTGCCTGATTGCCCCTAACCACTTCTGCCTGCCAGCCTGATCACCCTGTAACCGCTCCCCTGCCAGCCTGATTGAAGCCTAACTGCTACCCTGCCGGCCTGATCGCTCCCAACTGCCCTCTCCTGCCAGCCCAATGGCCCCCAACTGCCCTCCCCTGCTGGCCTGATGGCCCCTAACTACCCTCCCCTGCTGGCCTGATGGCCCCCAACTACCCTCCCCTGCTGGCCCGATGGCCCCCGATTGCCCTCTCCTGCTGGCCTGATCGCCCACAACTTTCCTCCCCTGCCAGCCATCTGTGGTGGCCATCTTGTGACCACATGGGGGTGGCCATCTTGTGTGAGGGCATGATGGTCAATTTGCATATTACCTCTTCATTATATAGGATTGCTACATAACAAGTTAGTGCAAGTGTAGTGACTTAAACAACATTTATTATCTCACAGATTCTGTGGGTCAAGAGTCGGCATGGCTGAGCTATGACCTCTGCTTCAGTCTCTCACAGGCTGCAATCACCATCTCAGCTGAAGACCCAGCTAGAAAAAACAAACAAACAAAAAAAACACTTCCAAACTTCTTTGCATGGTCCTTGGAAGGGTTCAGTTCCTTCTGGGTCCTTGGACTGAGGACCCTTGACTGGAGGCCACCCTCATTTTCTCACCACACTTTTCTCCCCAACATAACTTGATTTATCAAAGTCAGCTAAAAAGTCTACTAAGCAAAATGAATCTATTAATCACAGAAGCAGCATCCTATTATATCTGCTGTATTCTATCAGTCCCAAGCAAAATTCTAGACTTAGCCCACACTCAAAGGGAAGAGATTACAAAAGGGTATGAATATCAGGAGGAAGGGTTCATTGGGGGTCATCTTAGAGTCAGCCTGCTACAATTTTCTTTCTTCTCTCCTCCCCTTTCTCAAAAATATCCACTTTCAACAATGGAGATAGGAATCATCTTTTCTGAAATGGTTGTTAATCCAATGACAACATTTAAAATGAAAGTGCAAAAATATTTTTAAAAATTAAAAATATTTACATTAATTTATTTGAAGATAAATTATATTTTATAAAAGTTACATGGCTTGCTTCAACAAGAGTCGTGTTGCCTATTTTTAAAAAATAGATATTCATTTCAATATGTCTATTAAACAGAAACCTTTCTATTTTAGAGAGCCAGCGACTTAATTTATACATTATTGTACATCTAAACTGAAAATATTTTCCTATCTACTTTTTTTATTGCTTTTGATTGGTTTTAAATTGTGTTTGGGATTTTGTTTAGCCCCTAAACACTGAATTGTTTGAATGCATATAAAAAGAAAATAGTACCTATTCATCATAATGAATGCTAGTGTTAATTAAAATGTAGAACAATGGGTGAAAATTCATATGGCTTTTTAGTTTTGGAGAAAAGTAAAACATAAAGAGATCAAAGTCTTTTTTCATTTCAATCTGTATAATTTTATTTTATTTTATTTTGTGTGTGTGTGTGTGTGTGTGTTTTCGTTAGGTATTACATATGTGTCCTTATCTCCCATTGCCCCCCCAACCCTCCATTCATGCCCTCACCCCCACCCAGTGTCTGTGTCCATTGGTTAAGCTTATATGCATGCATAGAAGTCCTTTGGTTGATCTCTCCCCTTCCCCCCCACCTCCCCTGCCTTCCCTTTGAGGTTTAATCTGTTTTTGTTTATCAGTTTATGTTGTTCATTATGTTCCACAAATGAGTGAGATCATGTGATATTTATCTTTCTCTGACTGGCTTATTTCGCTTAGCATAATGCTCTCCAGTTCCAGCCATGCTGTTGCAAATAGTAATAATTCCTTCTTTTAAAAAAAATAAAAATAAAAAAAGAGATCAAAGTATTACTCTTCCAGTTCCATTGATCCTTCTGTTTAAAAACTATTTGTTTAAGAATATGAATATCCATAAAAATGGAAACAAGTTACATTTAGTCTATGAGATTCAGAATGTCCTTCATGTTTATTAAAATTTTATAATGAAACATTATGTATTATAAAATATAACAAGAAATAATTTAATAATTTAATTTTTGAAGTTTTTTTATCCATTTTTAGCTTTTATTCTCAGTAAGTACAAAGATCATGTACTAGACTTACAAAAGGAAAAATTATTTGGTTTTATTTTATTTTATTTAATTTTGGATAACATATAGCAGGGTTTCAAAATGTTGTAAACATGTTGAAAGTAGGAAGATAGGTGGTATTTCTTTGGAGTCAATTTTGAAGGTAAATACAATTTCAATAATTCAATTACAAATAACTAAATGTACTCTTTTTGTTTTTCAATTTTAAATCAAGAAATATGTGATACTCAACAAACTACTTAGCATAATGATTAAAAATTCCATTTTTAATAATGTTTTTTATTTCTAAGTCTTAAAAATGTAAGTGATGGAACAAGTTCTTCTTCATATTCTCAAAATATGTATAATACCCTACCTGATTAAATCTATAAACTGAAATTTATTAATTGTGATCTTTGTTAACAAATGTATATATTTGGAGAATCGGGGGAAAAATATGAATATTCTATATAATGTTTTAGTTATCTGTCACTTCAAAATTTCAAGCCATTCACTTCTTTTTTGTCCAGTTCAGTTTACTTACTTATTAGAGGCCCGATGCACAAAATTCGTGCAAGAGTAGGCCTTCCTTCCCCTGGCTGCCAGCACCAGCTTCCCTCTGGCACCCGGGACCTGAGCTTCTCTTGCAGCCCCGGCTTCATCTGGAAGGATGTCTGGAAGGACATCTGGCCTAATTAGCATATTATGCTTTTATTATTATTAATTAGAGCTGGATAAAGACTTATTAGACTGAGTTCATTTCCAGATGCAAAAAGCAAGATGAATCCTTTATTATAGGACGCAAAACTTTCGTTTGGCTAAAAGGAGAAATAGAGCCTAAGGCAGCAATTTTCAACCTTTTTCATCTCATGGCACACATAAACTAATTACTAAAAATCTGTGTAAACTACTATGGACGTCTGATGATAATAATGTGTTAGTATGGGGTCATCAGTTGTAACAAATCTACCTCGGTGGTTGTGGTACCAGTAGTGGGAAGTTTGCATGTGTAGGGATGGGGCATACAGGAGCTCTCTGTACTTTCTACTCAACGTTTCTATGAATCTAAAAATGTTCTAAAAATAAATTCTGTTAGTTTAAAAACTTGGCTGAAAAAAATCATTAGCAATAAATGCTATTTGTTTCTTGTGTAATAATTTAATGTTTGAAATACATTTAAAATTTTAAAAAACTGATTTTCTGTTTTAATATTATTATGTCAAAATTACACTATGGGCATCTATAAAACCATAGGTTTGCTCCTTTTTAAAATATCTATATTTTTTATTGATTTCAAAGAGAGGAAGGGAGAGGGAGTGAGAGATAGAAACATTAATGATGAGAGAGAATCATTGATTGGCTGTGCCCTGCATGACCCACATTGGGGAATCAAGCCTGCAACCCAAGCATATGCCCTGACCTGGAATGGAATCATGACCTCCTCGTTCATAGGTCGATGCTCAAACACTGAGCCATTCTGGCTGTGCTAAATTATATTTTTTCTTTGCTCTCTAAAATCATGGTCAGCTAATGAGTAGAACTTTATTTACCCATAATAAGTAATAAAATGATCATTTTTCACTTACTAAGTTTGAAAAAACTATAAACATCATTCATTGTTTATAATCATGGGCTAATAATTACACAAATTGTTTTGTCTCTGATTCTATGTCTTAGCTTTATAATTAATATGAATCTTTTGGGTTCAGTGACTCTACTGCTAATCACAACTGTCTACTATCTGTTTCCCCAACAGTTTATTTTTACTCTGCAATATTTTAGGGTGCATTTTAGTTAATTTCTATAAATTACTAGTTCTTTCCTGCTTGTATGAGCCAAACTCAGTTAATAGTATTTAAAATAAATACCTATTGTCATCTCTGGACCAAATTGGATGTATTACATTGAGCATTACTCAACTTTTTGTTCTTTGTTATTTACTATGAATTAAAATGTTTTTTCTTTGTCAACTATGTGTAAAAAAATGGGACAAAAGAACTCAGTAAAAGTAAAAAGTTAAGAATAGTTTTAATTTTCAAAAAACTGTTAAGAACTATGACTATCAAATGCAAAAATATTGGATAGTTGACTTTTGTTGTTAACTTCAAAAACATCATTCTGATCACATACAGAGATTTTTGAAACTCAGAGTGCAGAGGTTAACCAAAAATTGTAGAGTGGGAAAGGAATAGTACATTTAGGACTATTTTCTTACCGTACAGAGATTATTTTTAAAAATTTTTATTGGCTATAATATGATGAGACAGAAGGCTTATAGCTTATAGATTGGGGCAGTATATTATAGAATCCCTACATAACTTTAGGGAAACCAAAGACACAGAGGACCTGTGTCTGTCTTTCCATCTGGAATTACAGAAAGAGTCAGCCTTAACAAACACACTGCATGTAGGTAAGAACCTGAAAACCATCAGAGACAACAGGATCTGGTATGGGAAAGGAACTAACCATTCAACAGAGGAAAATTGCAGAATTCCTAGGCGCTACCTCTGTTTATGGTCTCACACTGCGACAGTTATTTAATGTAGCAGATGTTTGCAGAGAAATGACCACAGGTGAGAGGCTTGTTATCTGATGCCAAGATCCTTTCAGTCGATAAATGTTAGGTGATTATAGGGATGAGGCAAATAGTCACTTATCACTTGGGTAGTCAGGTGTCCCTAGAGAAGGGTTTTTGAAATAAAACTGATTCTTTTGTAAAGGAATGTGGCTCTTTGCCAAAAGCATTCTTATAACAATTGATTTTCTTCCCTCATGAAACTTTTCCTTTTGGCATCTCTAATACACTTCCCTGCCAGAAGACAACACTGGCATCATCTCCATCCTTCAGGAAAACAAAATCTAATAACATGAAACGTCAAAAATGTCTGTCTCTTTCCAATCAGGCGACTCCTTGGCTCCTATGAAAATTTGCCTGATGCCTCTCTAAAACCAGCTCATTACAACAAAATATATAAGTGAAGGCAACTTTCAGTGAACTGAAAATGATTTCTGTTCTCCCATGCACCCATTAATGAAGGAGGCTCACTCGGATGTCACTCAAGAGGGAGAGAAGGTCTACCCATACTGACTACCTGTCCACCTGTGTTTCCATGTACACTCAGAGGTAGTTGGTGGTTTCTAAATAGACCATGTTTTGTCTCTTTATGCAGCCTGCTTTCTGGTCAGGAAGTACTGCTTATAGGTACTGCTTTCATTTGATTCCTCTTTTTTCTCTGTTCTCTTGCTATTTCAGTGTTTAATTTAGAAAAAGAAGAAAGTTAAATATGCATATGGTTAAAATATGTACCAAAGTCAGTAATAAAAAGTAAAAGCCTATTGTCAAAACTCCCTTTAATGGCAGCTTTATTTTCCAGGAGTCAACAGAGTTAACTGTTTGTATTCTCTTCTCAATTAACTCAATAGTGTTAAATATCGTACTTTTGTCACTATTTCTTGCATTAATTCTAGACATTATCTATTGAGTCTTAGCTATGGGAGATGAAGCTTTAAACACCTTAAGTTATGCCCAATTTTTTTAGCCAATATCCACCTACAACTATTGACCTCTTAATTTTCCTCAGTATAACTTGATTTTTCTCTATAAAAATATGAAGACATTAGCACCACTGCTCTCATCTCCAACTCTACTCCTCCCTTTTACTTTCCAAATTTTGTGACTGTATTTCTATTATTATATCATTCATGTAAAAAACATTTGTACTCTGATAATATTCTTATCTTCTGTGTAACCTACTATAGGTTAATTTTAAAAGATGAAAAAAACAATTTATATAAATTTTATCTACTTATTTGGTTGTTTGTTTGTTTTACTGCAGAACGATTAGTGCACTAGGATGTTATTTTTTTCTTATAGGTCCAATGTCCCTAACCTTATCATTCCATGTATAATGCTCATAGCTTTTCAGTCAATTTCTCTCTAAACTTCATTAATTATAATTATATATTTTAGCTTGCTTAAAATGTATTTTCTGTAACTTTCTTAAATGCTTTCTTTATACACATTCCCTCCAGGAGGCCTAGTTACTTTTTTGTTGAAAACAGTGTAATTTTTTCAGCATACCACTAATATTTTCAGTGCAGCCTTATAATGGGTTTGCTAAAAACAGCTCTTCCCACAATAATCACCATCTCTGCTTTCACAAATACCTGGAAATTCAAGCTCTAGGATGATAACAGCTCAGAGTGGTAGTGCAAGAAAAAGGTAATCTATTGCCTCCTGGGAGATAAAATATCCTCAAGTAGTTATCTGTGGTCAGAATTCGAGAATAAGAAATCTTGTTTCAGGTCACAGTAAAGATTATGATTTTTTATAGTTCATGTGTTCAGATTGTTAGGGAGCCATCCATCAGAGTTGAACATTTCATCTTTGTTCACTGATGCTTTACTAGATGAATGTATATGAGATGATCAAAGTTAGTTGAGGAGTTACACACATCAACTTGCCCTCCTAATATCATTCTGATCACTATATTTGACTTTCAGGATCACAATGTTTCACCCTAAAATAATAAAGGTATTTTCCATGTATTGCTACAATGAACAATTTCCAAATGTCAGTAAATTAAACAATCAAATTATGATTTATTTATTTTTTATTTTTTACTTAACTCTCTGATGCCAGTGAGAGATCTCTCCTGGGAACCTTTTGTCTAATGGTGATTCTGTACTTCAGAATCATTCTACTGTATGGCTTTGACAACTAAAAATTATTTAATTATAGTCATAAGGATGGAGGTTTGGTCCCTAACCAAGGATCTGGGAGGAAATTTTAAGGACAAGGACAAAGTAGGGTGCATTACTACCTTCTACATTCTGTTGTCCAGGAATAGTCACAGCTACAAGTTTAATTACATAGCATTTTGGAAAATGTAGTCTCCCTGTGTGTACTGTAAGAAGAAGCAAGATTGTTGAGACTCTATCCAGTCATGTCACTCCATGCATAATAATCAGAATCTACTCCATGCGTTCTGATTATTGCTAAATGTCATGTCAGCATAGGTGGTTTCTTCTTGGAGGATTAGTAATGTAATTAACCAAAAAAGGGTAGGTGGGAATTGGTTGAAAAATATTGGAAAACAGGGGGGAAAATAAGCATTATTCTGAAGTCTAGAAATTTAAAATTGTTTTATCATAGAAAACAATATGAAATAGCCTTCATAAAACAAGGGCAAAAAGTAATACCGAGCCAAAGGTAAAATATTTAATTTACATCTTTGTTTAAAAATTAATTGCCTTAGCTTTTTATCTTTCTTTCTCTTTAGTGGTACAATTGACTATTTTTTATTTGTTTGAGTTGCTCCATATTATTGGAGCAAGTAGGTGCCAATCAAATAGGTATTTATTTTATGCTACTTGCTAAACTACATTTTACTCAACCAAGAAGTAGGTTAAATGACATTTAGGTGAGTTTTCATTACTCCATAGAGTCGTGTAACTAAATAAATATCAGTCCTCAAATGCAATACAGCATTATTTATTCTGGTGTGTAAGCATGTAAACATGACAAAGTGAAGCTGTTAAAACAATGAAATATTAGCACTGTAAAGATGTGGAGCACAATTTAATATATTTCAGCATCAGACTTACTCTTCTGAGTATGTGATTTTGTCATATAAATATATTTTTAATTTCTCATGCTCTCTAACAGTTCCTGCCTTTAGGGAACGTCAGTGTTGCTTTACTTATTAATACTGACACACCTATGATGAATGAAGGCTAATCACCTGAGATAGTTTGTTCCCACTCAAATTTCCTACACTATTATATAGTCTACATATTTTATGATGTCTTATTTTAGCTTATTGACCTAAATAAGATAATATTTATATGAATTATGGGGCAACAGACATATTTTGTAACATAGATTCTGCCAAGTGATGATGCAATCCCAGAAGGACTTCAGGAAGATTCTGGTGTTGCCATATTTCTACTGCAGACCCTTTGCCAGAGAGAATGTGGGAGTACAAGAGGTGAAAGAGCAAGAACAAGCAAGAGACTGAGAGAGGGTTTGAATTTAAAATAGAAAAGTTTAAAAAAAGGAAGATGGATGAATTTATATGGTATAAGGGGATTGAAATAAGTGTCTTGTTCTGAAATTTCAAAGTTTAACATCCATTTAAATCTCTTATTATATCTGGACCTATTCACTCCCAGAATTTGGACATACTATTTAACTTCTTAGGTTTCTTACTTGGTGATTTGATAAATTACACAGAAAGATAATTACTAAGTTTTTATTTTAAAATGTGTTGGGAAATTACATTTATTATGTTCATAACTTTCAAATAGTAAAATGTCATCCTGTGATTTTAATTAATCTTAAAAAAAATAGGTGCTAAATTTGACTATCATTCACAGATTTTGATCAACCAGAAAACACATAATTTAACTGGCCACTATTTGGGCCTTAACTTATTACATAAATTAATAAAATATAATATATTTATAAGCAGAATATTATACTGAACATAAAGTCTATACATAATTATTTAGTAGAAAATACCAGTGCCATTTCTATTCACAGTTCTTACATCTTCAAAGTTCATTTTAGTGCACTCTTAGGTCAGTTAAGGAATGTGTAGCAGACTAGGAACCCATGAAAATAATTTTTAAGAAGTGGTCTAGTAAGTCAAAGGAGGGAAATATCTTTGCTCATCTTCTGATTCCTAATGTTTACTATTTTGCTTGATATATTTAAAACTTCCTATCTGGAAACAGTCCAAGTGCCCATCAATAGATGAGTGGATAAAAAAGCCGTGGTACATTTACACCATGGGATACTATGCAGCAGTAAAAAAGAAGGATCTCTTACCCTTTGAGACAGCATGGAAGCTCCTGGAGAGTATCATGTTAAGTGAAAGAAGCCATTCAGAGAAAGACGGTTATCACATGATCTCATTCATATGTGGAATCTAGTGAACAAAATAGATCTAGAGACATGGAAGCATGGAACAAACTGGAATCTCAGAGGGAAGGTGGGGTTGGGTGGGTGGGAAGAGATCAAACAAAGAACTTATATGAATATATGCAGAACACACTGACACAGACAATAGGGTGGGGAAGGCCTGGGGCAGGGGCCAGGTGCAGGCTAGAAGAGGTCAGGGAGGGTGGAGGGGAAGAGGACATATGTAATGCTTTCAACAATGAAGATTTTAAAAAAAAACACACCACTTCATATTGTCTTGAAAGAAGAAATCCAGCTTCAACAATTAGAACTTAGCCAGTAGAGGTTCTCTATCAAGTATAAGTTGACATTTGTAAGGCAGAGGTAATTAATTCTACACAACAGATCAATGGCTGACAAGTAAGATGCTGAGGAAGTGAAATGCAAGCATTAAACAAATTATGACTCCCTTTATGCAATCACAGAATACTCAGATGGGTTTTTTGAACAATGGATGGGAAGCAGTCTCTGAAGTTATTTAGAAAACATAATCCGTCCCTGAGACTAGATGTGGTGAAAACTCCCTGTTTATAAATAACTGCAGATTTTTATATATTCTCATCCTGTCTAAATTCAAAACTTGAATAACAAATGCATACCCTGCTAATCATAATTTAAAAAAGAAAACAGAGAAGAAGCAAAATACAATGATAAATTATATAAGGTTCAGAGTCTGATCCACCAAAATTCAAGTTTAGACTGACACTCTTCTTAATTGTTTAATTTTGAGTATTTTTATCCTCAGGGAGCTCAACTTACTCATATGCAAAACATGGCTGTTCATGCTATGTACATCACAGACTTGAGGGATGAAAGAGAAAGTATTTGTAAAATGCCTTACACAGAGCAAGGCACATGTTTGCACTCAAAAAAGAGTAAGATCACTAGAGACTCACTGGAGAAGAGTATAACAATCCCATATAGGAAAATATTAATTTAATATTGGTCAATTAATTTTTATGGATAGGTAACATCCATATTTAGTAGACATATTTTTTCTAAAAATAGAATAGATATAACTAGAGGAAAATTAAAATGTTTTGATAAAAATAGAGTGAGAAAAGTTGAGAAGTTGAATCTTCTGGAAAGATTGACCAGAAGCCAGTTGTGAAAAGCCACAAGGGACCACTGCCTTTGATGGAAGGTCCGGCAATTAAGAGGAGAAATTATAGTAGTGTAAGCCAAGGAAAAAGCTAATGAACACAGAGAGAACAAAGCTACTGAGTTCTTTCTCTCCAGGGAGTCAGTAGTAGAAAAGTCTAGAAATAGCTTAATATCAGCTCTCCCCCCCCAAAAAAAAAGGTGATAATGACATAGGCCAGGGAGAGAAAATAAAACTAGCTAACGTAGAGGGAGCGAACTAATAAAAAAACAATTTTCTACAAAAGTTGAAATGACATGCATGCAGCCCAACTTATATAATCATGAGATAGTGAGCTTGGAAATACACTTCACTCAATATCTATTATTTGAAATTAGAGTTTCCTTCATACAGCTGTAAAAAGTAGAATGTATCTGACAGGTGATAGCTGTAGTAAAAAGGTGACAAATATACATCACCGAGTAAGTGAAAAATGAGGACATAATAGGAACATTCAGGCTTTTGTAGTGAAGGGTTCCAGAACAGGTCTCCCACACATGGCCACTTTGACGTGGGAATTATTTTGAGCTGAAGGTAAAAGAGACCCTGAGAGCATAAGAGAAACTTTTACTTTGCCCTTAAAGAATTTAAATTGGGGGCCTTTCCCATAATAAGAGTTATTACCATAAACTGTGTATGTCCTATCTATATGGTAGGTCAAAAAGCTGCTCATCTTGTCATCCTATGAATTATACTTCTCCCCTCGGAAGCCCCATACCCGTTATCCCAGTCCTTAGCTTAGAATGTCATACATCCCTCATTTAGCTTTCTGTCTCTGTACCTCTCAATTATGTGAGGTCTCTGACTCTCTCGTGGATGTGGGGTTCCCCAAAATACATAATTAAATGTGGTTATTTTATCCTGTTAATCTGTCTCCTGTCAAATGTCTACAACAGCCAGAGGAAGCTAGAAGGGTACAGGAACATTTCTTTGTCCCTGGCAGTAGGAAAAAAAAATCTCCCTTTTTAATTCTTGAGTGATAACTTCAGGAACTCACCTAGGAAAATTGGAAAAAGAAATGTCCCCTGGATAGACTGCAATTTGGGTTATATTCCAAAGGCCATAAAACTCTATCCATCTGACAAGTTTTCATAGAGTTGATTTTGACCAGAGATCTCATTTTGTACATTGCTAGTTACTGTGGGTTCTGGCTCATGGTCTTGACCATTTTATACTTGCTGCCCTTGTAATATGATTATAGTTACCTAATCGGTCCCCAGACAGCCATAGTGGGTTTAGAGTTGAGACTATAGGTCACATTTCAACATCTTTTTGCCATTTTTGTTGCTTTTCTCTAGTTCCTCTTAAAATTGTGCTCTCTAAACAGGATCAATTTTTATAATAAAGTATAATATATAAAAATTATGTTTTCTTTTTATAGCTCTTAATAGCATTATTGCAGTTCAGGGAAGAGTCACTGTGCCATTTGTTCTTATAGTTTTAGGCCTCCCATGTACATTTAGGCCTGGTGCACGAAATTTGGAATTTGTGCACTGGAGGGGGGTGGCAGGGTCCCACAGCCCAGTCTGCAACCTCTCGCAGTCCAGGAGCCCTCAGGGGATGTCCTACTGCTGTGGAGGTGGGAGAGGCTCCTGCCACTGCCGCTGTGCTCGCCAGCAGTGAGCCTGGCTTCTAGCTGAGTTGCACTTCCCCTGTGGGAGTGCACTGACCACCAGGAGGCAGCTCCTGTGTTGAGCATCTGCCCCCTGGTGGTCAGTGCGCATCATAGCGACTGGTCATCCTGCCGTTTGGTTGATTTGCATATTATCCTTTTATTATATAGGATTACCACAGCTAACTTCTTGGCCAAAGCTTTTATTATCTTGAGTCTGAGTTATTGCAATTGTTTCTTACCTACTTTTTCTCATTTTAATTCATCCTACTCTCAGGTAATCTTTCTTAAGCAACTTTTCATTATGTTAATTTCCTCAACTACCCTATTATCCAACACCATTCTTCGCTTTTCAAAAATTTCCATTGTAAAACCTCCCCTTCACATTATTTAGGCATGGGATAGGATAAACCCAACTTCCTGCCAAAGAAATAAAAGTAGGCTCCGATTTCCTGAAATTAGCCATTGGGCTTCACACCTGTGAATCCAATGATGGTCTTAAGAATGAATACGTAGCACAGTAAAACACAACGAGGTATCAGTAGTTAGTTTTTGAAGAAAAATATTTCTCTTCCCGTTGCAGAGAGGTAAAAGTTAAATTTATTTCCTTCTTGTGGACATCACAGTAAGAATATGTGAGGTCTGAAACCACAGCAGCCATTTTTGTTACCAGGAGAACTAATTTTAGAATGAAACTGACATGTTAGAGTGAGTAGAGCTAAGAGAGGTAGCATGATTGGCATAGCAAACTTGATTAAATGATGCCATGATTAAAGCCAGTCCTATCTCTGATCTTTGCAATCACACAAGCCAATAAATTCCCTTGTTGGCTTAAAGCACTATTATATTTCTGCCTTCTTTTCCTATCTAAAGCATTTTATCAGGTAGAATATATTTTTGGTCAATAATATCACATCTAAAATTTTACAATGCTGCTTTGAATTCTGTTTCTGCTAAAGTAGTTAATACCCAATGTTTTGAAATTGGAACATGGACTATTACCTAGTAATCATGTTTCAATTGAATTTTTAACAAAAGTTAGTCTCAATATTTTCATATCAAATCCATATTGAAAAGTTGTCAACTCAATCCAGATGTTTTTTTGACACACATATTTATTTTGGTGACCATGAGATTTTATCCAGTTTTATTGAGATACTAGAGACCTGGTGCATGAAATTCATGCATTGGAGGGGGTCCCTAGGCCTGGCTGGTGATCAGGGCCGATTAGGGCTGGAGCGGAGAGGAGGTGACAGTCGCCGAGCCGGGCACGAAAGGAACAGACCCTGGACACTGACGCCGCCATTGTCAGCGCCCTGCCACCGCGAGGTTTCCCACCTCCCCCCTCCTCCTCCTTCCCTCACCACTGCACCACCACGGCAGGCAGGTGGCGGGCCGATTTGGGCCTGCTGGCTGGGGGAAGAAACAGGGTATGGAAGGTTGGCCGCTGGCCCCAAGGAGGGAGCCAGCCCTTGGCTCCCCTGGGAAAGGGGTTGTGTCCACCACCACCCCCCCTGGTTTCCCGTCCCAGCCCGGGGGCTGGCCCTGATCAGGCGATTGGATCCTGCCAGCCGGGGGGAGGGACTGAGGGAGGTTGGCCAGCTGGGGGAGGTTGGCTGTGGGAGCACACTGACCACCAGGGGGCAGCTCCTGCATTGAGCGTCTGCCCCCTGGCGGTCAATGCAAGTAACAGCAACTGGTCATTCTGGTTGTTCCTGTCACATAGGCTTTTATATATATATAGATAATTGACATATAACACTATATAAGCTTAGAATGTAAAACATAATGATTTGATATATGTATATTGCGTGAGACTATTATCACAAATTAAATTAACATCTATTACTCACATAGTTACAATTTTTTCATGTGATGAGAACTTTTGCCAACTGTTCCCTTAGAAACTTTCCAATATACATTACAGCATTGTTAATGCCAGTCACTCTGCTGTACAGTAAATCCCAGAGGCTATTTATCTTAGAATTGTAAGTTTCTATATTTTGACCACCTTTACCTATTTCCATCCACCTCTATCTGCCACCTATAGCAACAACCAATCATGTTTCTACAAATTAATATTTTTTAAGATTTCATATGCAAAAGAGCTCATACAATATTTATCTTTCTCTATCTGATTTATTTTACTTAGCATAATTTTCTCAGGTTTTATGCATGCTAACATAAATGACAGGATTTCCTTCTTTTTTATAGCTGAAGTAATATTCCATTACATGTATATTTTTTGCTATTAATCTGTCTTTCTATCTGTCTATTTATTATCTATCTATCTATCTGCCCATCTATATTACAAGTTCTGGTTCCATTTACACGTCAATGGACACATGTTATTTCAATGTCTTAGCTATTGTAAATGATGCTGAAATGAACATCAGTGGGTGCAGATATGTCTTAGAAATAGTGATTTTATTTCCTTCAGATAAATACCCAGCAGTAGCATTGCTGGACTATATGATAGTTTTATTTTTAATTTTTTGAGCAACCTCCACGCTATTTTCCATATTGACTGCACCAATTTACATTCCCATAAATCCTTTACAAGAGCTTTCCTTTTCTCCACATCCTCACTGGCACTTTTTATGGTTTGTATTTTGATAATAGCCTTTCTAATTGGTTTGAGGTGATAATTCATTCTGGTTTTGATATGCACTTTCCTAATGCTTAGTGGTGTTGAGCACAATTTTATGTACCTTTTTGGTCACTTATAGGTCTTCTTTGTGGAGAAATATACTCAAGTCTATTTATTTATTTTGCTATTGAGTTGTATTTTTGTTATATATTTTGGATATTAACCCCTTGTCAGACCTGTGGTTTGTAAATATCTTCTCCATTTCCATAGATTGTCTTCTCACATTGTTAATCATTTATTTTGCTGTTTAAAAGCAAAGACAATTTTAAAATAGTTTAAAAAGTAAAGAAAGCTTTTTGCTTTAATGTATCCCCACTTGTTTATATTTGCACTTGTTGTTTGTGCTTTAGGTGTCATATCCAAAAAAGTTATTAACAAGATCAATGTCAAGAAGTTTTTTTTCCTAGATGTTCTCCTAAAAGTCAGTAGCATTTCCATACACAAACAATAAATTATCTGAATTTCTTTTTTCAAAAAAAAAACAAAACACTGACATCTATAATAATAGAAGCATAATATGCTAATTAGACTGGACAGCCCAATGAGCTTCCAGACGTCCTTCCAGACAAAGCTGGGGCTGCAAGGGCCAAGCCCCTTGCATGAATTTCATGCATCAGGCCTCTAGTTTACAATAATATCAAAACAATAAAATACTTAGGAGTACATTTAACCAATGAGGTGGAAGAGCTATACACTGAAAACTATGACACCGATGAAAGAAACTGAAGATGCAAGTAAATGGAAAGTTAATTTCATGATCTCAACGGAATCCTGAGAGGGAAAACTGGAGGCATCACACTTTTCCTACTTCAAACTTTATTACAAGTCCGTAGCAATCAAAACAGTATGGTACTGACATAAAAACACACCTAGACCAATGGCATAGAATCTAGAATCCAGAAATAAGTTCATGAATAAAGAGTCAAATAATAGTTAACAAGTAAGCCATGAATACTCAATGGATAAATGAATCTCTTTAATAAATAATGCTGGAAAAAAGTGGAAATTCACCAGCAAATGAGTGAAATTATACCCATATCACACACCACTCACAAAAATTAACTCAAAATGAAGTAAAGACGTAACTGTAAGATCGGAAACTATAAAACTCCTAGCAGACAATGAGAGTTTTATAATTATTTTCATAAATGCTTCAAGCAGTTACATATTTTCAGATCACATTGTTTTCTGTTTTGACGACTTTTCTATGAGATTCATCCTACAACATAACCAAAATGCTGTTTTCTTCTTTATGGTTTAGCTGCAGTAGAAAAAGTTAGACTTATCTAATAATGTATGCTGTGTCAGGAGTATATGTGACTACCATCAGCTTTCATATGATTATTTTTTAATTTGAATAAGAATGGTAAAGCTGGCTGGTGCCAAATATTTTACCATGCCACGTTCTGAATTTCAGCTCTCATGAGATCGGGTTCTGAGAGTTGAAGAAAAGTTAAAATAGAGCAGTGGATATAAGAGTTTGGGTTTTTTCTTTGTTTGTTTGTTCTTTTGTTTGTTTGGCTGGCTGGTTTTTTATAATGAAAGAAACCTAAGCAAAGTACATTCAAATGTTATCAATTATTCCTGGCCCTGGCTGTTTTGGCTCAGTGGATAGAGCATCGGCTGGTGGAGGCCCCAGGTTTGATTCCAGTTAAGGGCATGTACCTCAGTTGCAGGCTTGATTCCAACCCTGGTCAATGCAGGAGGCAACCAGTTGATGTGTCTCTCTCACATCAGTGTTTCTCTCTGTCTCTCCCGCTCCCTTCTAAAAATCAATGGGAAAAATATCCTCAGATGAGGATTAACAAAAACAAAAAAGTTATTTCTGAATAAAATTACTTCATGCCTTTACTCAGAGTGCTATTAATATCCCCTTAAGAATAAGGTTGTCAGACTTAGCAAATAAAATACAGAACTCCCATTAAAATATTAATTTTAGGTAAACAGCAAATAATATTTTAATATAAGTGTGTAGCATACAATACATAGTGTATTGTATTTTATTTTATAACCATAATTGCACACTGATATTCTATTTTCATAATTCATAATTTTACTGGATTTTTAAAAATAATTCGTATTTCCTTTTTGTAACCAGAGGAACATAGGAGTTATCCTAATATGATGAAATACACAGAACACAATATATAAAAATATTCACTCAAACAAACTCCTTGTATGAAGAAATATCTTTATGGTGTTTGGACTTCATTCAATGCAGTATCATTGTAATAGAACATATACTCCTTGGAACAGCTGTCCAGCTAAACATGAAAATCTGTTCTCATCTTACTAGTATTCAATTTCACCTAGAACAGTGGTTCTCAACCTAGGCTGCACATTAGAATCACCTGGGAATCTTTTTAAAATCCTGATTTCTGGGCCTCATCCTCCAGAAATTCTGTTTCTTTGTTACTAATGTTGTGGCCCCACCCCATAACAAAGAAACAGAATTTCCGGAAGATGAGGCCCAGAAATCAGGATTTTAAAAAGATTCCCCGGTGATTCTAATGTGCAGCCAAGGTTGAGAACCACTAATATATATAGATGTGTGATTATAGCAAATTTGTTTGAAGCCAATAAGAATGCAAATTTTGGAAGAATCTGTGACTGTATTAATAAGCCACAAGATTTTGTGGCAATATTAATGCAGTTCAATTATAATGCTTGAGAAAAGGTTTGTTGTAAGAAATGACTACACCTTGGGAAACATCAGCTTCCTTGCTAATTATACTTTCAAGGAGATGAAAGATCACTCTGCTTTAGAAACACTGTGCCCTCTTCAATGGAAACATAGATTTTCTTATAGGGCAACACAGTAACAGGGAAAAATCAAAGGCTTAATTTGTTAGTTAAAGTTACTAGTTTCAGGGACTCAGCTAGCTAGATGACTGTCTCACGTAGAGATCTAGGTGGCTCAGGCATTGGAGAAGTAAAGTTAAAACTAGAGATAAACAAAACTGATTAAGCCTTACCATGTTTGTTTTTATTTAGCTCCAAAAGAGCTATTGCATTAAGCTCTGGGTTTTTCTTGTTTTAAGTAGAAGGTTACTAAAACTAAAACAAAGATATTTAAAAAAATATCTTGGTGACCTACTGTCCTCACTGAGTAGAAGAACACTTTTTGTTTTGTTTTGTATGTGTCTTTATGGCACATTCAAAGAGGTAAAAATAACTTTATTGGTTAAGTTTAATAACGTTTCTGCAGGCTAAACTGTCAAATCAAAGAGGTCCTTGTTTGATCTTATATCAAAAGTCTGAGTAAGTTTGTGCTTATGCAGTGGTAGTAACTTCAGGCAAATAGACATATCGATTAACCTCCCTTTTAAGTTACTCTAATTAACACTGATGGTATCCTTTAAACATATATTGTAAAAGTAACACATGTTCATTGTAGTTAAAGATAAAGAGACCTGAAGAGTTCAAAACAGAAAAAGAAAATCCCCTCTTTCACAAATCTGTTTTACTTTCTAGCAGGTCCCTTTGAATTTTTTCAGGAATATATATATATATATATATATATATATATATATATATATATATCAAAAGTGCATAAATAGCCTTGGCTGGTATGGCTCAGTTGGCTGGGTTGGGTGTCATCTGGGCACTGAGCACTGAGGGGTTGCCATTTCAATTCCCAAGATGGGCACATACTCAGGTTGTGAGCTCCATCCCAGGTGGGGGCATGCAGGAGGCAGCCAATCAATGTTTTGCTCTCACATCCATGTTTCTCCCTCTCTATAAAATATCAATAAAATATTTTTAAAGTGCATAATTAAATTTTCTTTTTCATTTTTATTCAATTTTCATTTTATTCAACGCCCTCTCTTTTTTATTCACTTTTTAAATATACATTTTGTATAAAACTTGCTTTCTGTTTTACCTGAGTATATTTGGGATATTATGCTGTATCAGTGCATATTGTTCTGTTTAATGGTTACATAGTCTTCCATGGTATGAAGCCACATTTTTTATATTTATTTCAGCATATTTGCATTATTTCTGTAATTGTATTCATACCAACATACAGCAATGAACCTATTCCCATTAACAAGTTTATTTTCCACTTAAGCCACTCTATTATGTATAGGTTACTGAAATGGAATTGTGAAAAGTATGTTCATTTAAATGTTTTGATATTAACAAATTCCCACCAAAGTGAGAACTTATAATTCTAGCAAAGACTGTTCAGTGCCTTTTCTCTGACCCGGGTGCCTTTTGGAAGAAAAGGGCCACAGAAAATTGTGTGCACTATTACAATACTATATCTATATCTCTCTCCTATCTCTCTATCATTCTATCACATTTTATGTGTGTGTACCTGGATGTGTTTAATAGAATGTAAGTAGAAGTTCCCTTTTGAATCTGTTATTCTCTGGAGGGTAATTGGAGCCCTCAGTGATAAGTTTCTTCTCAATAATTTGCTTTTCAAGTAACGATTGTTGTGCTTCTTCCTGAAATAAATGAGGTCTAGGTCAACTCAGTTATGAAGGGAGAAAACACTGACATTAATGCAAGTCACTCAGAACAGGTTTAAATAACCCTAGACTTGTTTAACTGACATTGAATTTAAAGAATGCTTGAAGTCCCACCTCCTCAATAAGTCCTTTTCCAACTAAGGAAACCTGGAATGTAGAAGCAGCCTCCAGGAAACCACTGACAGCAATACTCTCCCGCCTCCAGCAAAATGCTGCAGCTGCAAAATACCTGATTTGCATCTTTAACAACAAGGGGGCCCCTTTCTAGATCAACAAAAAGTTCTGAATTTTATATTTAGGTAAAAGATATTCTGACTAGCAAGGGAATCAGTCATTCAGTCACCCACTCAGCAAACATTTTCAGTTTGTTATTTCTAAGATAATGGCCTCATTCTCCCTTAGATAAATAACAATGCACATCTGGTTTGGAAAGTAAATTTATCTCTAGCCCTTTGACTTTGGGTATGTTATTTACGTTCTCAGAGGTGATACCTTAATATCTATCTATATATTTAAAAGGCTAATATGCTAAGTGTCCTTCCCACCTTCCAACCAGTCATTATGACACACACTGACCACCAGGGGGAAGACGCTCAATGCAGGAGCTGCCATGACATGCATAGATCACAAAGCAACACTTGGCTTCCCCCAAGTGGGACATAGGCCCTGCCACCACCCCGGAGCGACACCCTACCAAATAGCAGCTGACACTGCCAAGAACCCATGGTGCAAAATGTGGCCCATAGCCCAGCCCAGCCCAGAAACAGTGGCTGGAGGTACCGAGTAATGATGTCACATAGCAGTGCCTGGCTTCCTCTCCCTAGCGACTAGCCCAGGGGTGGGCAAACTTTTTGACTTGAGGGCCACAATGGGTTCTTAAACTGGACCGGAGGGCCGGAACAAAAGCATGGATGGAGTGTTTGTGTGAACTAATATAAATTCAAAGTAAACATCATTACATAAAAGGGTACGGTCTTTTTTGTTTTTAGTTTTATTCATTTCAAATGGGCCGGATCCGGCCCGCGGGCCATAGTTTGCCCACGGCTGGACTAGCCTCCTTGCAGTTTCTGCAGCCCAGGAACACGACTTGCTTCATGGCCAGATGGAAACACTTTACACTTTAACCAAATGTCTGTGAAGCGATTTTCCTTGTCTCATCTCATTTGATCCTCACAGAAATCCTGGAGTAGGTAGATAGGAGACTCGGTGGAATCCTATTTTCTTTTCATTAGCCAGAAAATGGAAATTTAGAAATCTTAGAAACTTGACCCGACTGAAAAGAAGAAATGGTGGACCTTGAAAATTACTTCAGGCTTTCTCACTGCGCAGTATATAGTCAAACACTACTATAGTTAAATATTTTACCCTTTGTTCTCCCTGTGTGATCTACAATAATAATCTGCTTCAGTTGATATTTACTGCTGTGTTGCTGACAATTACCTGAAAGAGAAGTTGGGGTGCTTCACTGGGCTGGAAAAAGTTTAGGTAAATCAGAAAGCAGGTCTAATTAAGCAAGTTTGTTCTATATCTATAAAAGGCTAAGTTGACTCACACATGCATGGTACATATAAAGCTCTCGCTGGCACCAGTCACACACGTGTAATCTGTCATTGTCGATTGTGAATTTGGTTGACACTTCTATTATAGAGAAAGGGTGAATAGTGATATTAAAATATTTCTTCTATGGGGGGGATGAGGACACATTTGTAATACCTTAACTAATAAAAAAACAAAAACAAACAAACAAAAAAAACTTGGCATATTGGGATGATGCTCTAACCAACTGAACTGCCTGGTCAGGGCCACAAAGCATGGGCTTTCAAGTTAGACAGACATGTATTTGAATGAGTTTTGAACCAGCTCTCCCACTTACCAGTTGCTGATGCCTTAGGCAAAATAACTAAACCATCTAGCACATGTTTGGCACAAAGTAGAGTGGCAGCTTCCAGCTGTGGTAGTAAGTGGTGGTGGTAGAAATAGTTCTTACTAAGGTAAAACACA
Source organism: Myotis lucifugus (assembly GCF_000147115.1). Taxonomy (NCBI): domain Eukaryota; kingdom Metazoa; phylum Chordata; class Mammalia; order Chiroptera; family Vespertilionidae; genus Myotis; species Myotis lucifugus. The sequence goes on from NW_005871187.1 coordinate 576,108, forward strand.
GCTGACCAGTGAACAATATGGGTTTGAACTGCAGGGGTCCACTTATATGCAGATTCCCCCGCCCCCCCCCCCCAATAAATACAGGAAAAGTATAAAAAAAAAGATTTCTTCTAATTACTTTCCTTTCAATGTGCACTCAGCCCCTAGTATGAAGATAAGTAATCACTATTGTGCAGTATTTTCACTATTTAACAAGAAAACATGTACCAGGCCTGATAAATAAAATGAATAAAAACTAAGCAATGATTCTTTTCTCTCTCTTTTTTTTTAACATAATTCATCCATATAAACAATTGTTCTGACAATCTGGTCATCAGTCAGGAATTCCTGGTTTACAAATATCCTTAGGTACAGTACTAATAGCTATTTTGAAATTTCCCATGCATACTTTAATACACAAACTGCACATGTAGCTACTCTTCCCACCTGGAAACAACTATGATCCCTGAACACTTTAATTAATCTTGCCTCTATATTTTCTATATATGCATTGCTAACAGCCAACTCTGATGAGTTTGAATTATAATGAATTTGTAACAAAAACCTAGTTTAATAGAATGATTTATACATTTCTTTTCAATATTCATTCTTTGCTTTACATTTATTTGTTAATTACTATCATGGCTGTTTGGCTTACAAATATTTCTTCATTCACTTTCAGGTTAATGAGTTTGAATTATAAATCAGTAGAAAAACAGGCTGAATAGGTTTAAAATAACTTTAACATGACCAATCAACTAACTTTTTTTAAATAAGAATTTTGCCATGACCTAATATTTGATGACAGCCCTAGTGCTCATGAGTATAATCAAGTGCTTTTTCTCTCATTTGGTCTAAAAGAAATTAAAATATTTATTAAAAGGTTATAAAATTTGGGACCCATTAACAATTTAGTAGCCTGCTTCAATATTTCTAGTCTTTTTTATTCGTATGGGAATATATATTTTATTCTCATCCAAGGATGTTTATTGATGAGAGAGAGAGAGAGAGAGAGAGAGAGAGAGAGAGAGAGAGAGAGAGAGAGACATTGAGAGAGAAACGTTGATCAGTTGCCTCCCATACCCGCCCTAACTGAGGATCTAACCTGCAACCTTATGGTATAAGCATGACACTTAAACCAATTGAGCCACCCAGCCAGGGCTGGGAGTCTGTATTTTGAATAGAACTGTTACTGATTAGGGTTACCTGCTGGGACCTCAGTTCTTCTCCTTGATGCAGAAAATATTTTAAGGTCAACGAAAAAGAAAGTGAAGCAAAGTGGGTTTTATTGAAGATACACTCCAAGCGAGGAGCGGGCCAGTTGAGAGGGACAGTGGCACCGAACTCCTGGGTTATATGGTTAAATGAGGGATTTTTCTGGATGGAGACTTTCTTCAAGCTCCAAATGAAAAGGTTCTTTCTTTGCTGGCTTCATAAACTTAACCATTTGTGGCTCGAGGTTCCCTAGACACTGAGATAGTGGCCTTCGATGCTGTTTTCCTTAATCTGCCATGAACTCCGTAAGTGCAGGAAGTATAGTTTCTTGCTACCAAAATCCTAAGTAAAAAAGAAGAGAAAGAATGTAGAAAGCAGGGAAGTGTCAAGAAGGAACAGGTGTTTGTGCCCACACCCTCCATTCATATGTTGAAATCCTAACCCCTTAAGTGATAATATTAGGAGGTGTGACTTTGGGGATTTGTTTAGTTCATTAGGATTTACTGATCTCTAACTGTAGAAATTGACTGTAATTTGAGGATATAAGTGCATTGATTTTCAGTACCTCTCATTGTTCTGATAATATATTCAAAAAGGAGAAAAAGTAAACTGACTAATTTCAAATGCTAGTATAGTGGGGAAAAAATAGAATTCTAAGAATTTAAGGGATTTCTTCAACATTTGAATCATTCACTCCGTGTCAGCAGTAGGTTCAAACAGTGATGTTAGGGAGCTGGCAAAGAGTTTGCAATACAAAATAAACTCAACCTTTGGAAGAATCTGTGGTCCTACTAGCTGCATCGTTTTTTTGTTTGTTTTTAATGCTTGCAAGGCTTGGAGACTAGATGATAATATGATTATATGCTGCCCTTCTAAATAATACAGGCTTCCCAGTTTGGGATTTTTTTAAAAAAAATGATAATATAAATCTTTACATTTCTCCAAGTCAGTAAAAGTACAGGCCTCATTGCACTGCTAGAGGATCCTCCTTTTCTGCCTTGTACAAGACTCATGGTCATTGGTCCATAAATGAATGACACTGTCCAGGCTAAGGGCTAGCTAATGACCAATTCTGTATTCTGCATGTGTTTACTACTGTGTGTTCTTTTTTTCTTTTCAAAGCCATAACAGATCAGGTACAGTAACTTCTGCCTCCACGTTTGAGCTGCTTCACTAAACAGGAGGTAATCCGTCACCTCAGGCTACTGCATAATGCATTCCGCCTGATGCTCTGAGTATTTTTGACAGCTTCAACATTTCTTATTGGTTGTTGATCTTGGACTTGTTGATCCATGAATCTGAGTGACATGGCTTGTCCCCATTGTCATTTTTCTTGGATCAGCAAAATAGTCTGGGAGCCTTGATCAGGAGCTGGACTAAAAATAAAAGTCCTCCCAAAATAAGTTATTTCAATATTTCTGAGTAATTATGTTTTAAAAGGAAAAATGCTCTCTCTGGACATATAGCACAAGGTAGTTATTCTTCATTGTTGTAACCATCTTGCCCTCCCTTTACAATACATAATGTTATGCAGATTTAATACATAAGACCTTTATTTTTTTAAATGAAGACTAGTTTGCATCTTTCTCGTGCATTCACTTTTTAGATACCACTGCCTCCTAATTATTCTTAGTATTTCATGTCGCAATTTGATTCAGATAGATCATTTGTATTTTACATAACAGTCATTGAAATTTAATATGTCAAAAATGCAGTAAGAGTGTTTGTGTTGGAAGAGTAAATGATTAAAACTATATGGCAAGAGAAGGTCAACTTTATACAGATATTCTAGTCTCTGTGGTTCTTTTCAGTTTTGTCTCTTTTGAAAAGTGAATAGTCAGGAAAATAGAGTAAGAATAGCAAACACACATACTAGTACATACACAAACACACAAACATACATACGCACATACACTCCTTTGCCACCCAAATTGATAACATCAGGTCAATGAGTCAGAAATGTGAATTTCCTTCTTTGCTGTTTAAGTAGTTGATAGGATAATTTTAAAAGTACAACTTTTTTATTTTTTAATATGTTTTTGTTTTTTTAAAATATATTTTTATTGAATTTTGGAGAGAGAGGAAAGGAGAGGGATAAGAGATAGAAACAAAGATTGGCTGCCTCCTGCACAGCCCTCAATGGGGATTGAGGCTTCAACCTGGCGGTGTGCCCTGACTGGGAATCAAACTGACAACCTCTTGGTTCCTGGGTTAACAATCGCTGAGCCAGGGCAGTACAACTTCTTTTTTAATAGCGTTATTTTAAAAGTTTCTATTTTAACTCTTTTTAAAAAAAATTATGGCAGTTATTTTAGTTTTTAATGAAATTTAATCTCATGTGTGGATTATTGATATTAAAAGATGTAGGAACCTGCATCTTTTTTTTTTTTTGCCTTTCATTTGAATGCACATAAAAATCACTCAGAGATACTTATGTTAAATGGCCTTTATTAAGGGATTTGTGTCAATCCCAACAAGAGATATAATTAGAAGTTTATACAATGAAAAATGAATTGGCACTAATCGTGACCAACATTAAGAGTATTTCTCTGATATTTTCAGTTATCTGGTATGTGGAAGAAAATGGTGAAGGAAGCTAAATCTGTTTTCCTGTATGTAACTAGAGGCCTGGTGCACGCATTCGTGCACCGGTGGGGTCCCTCAGCCTGGCCTGCAGGGATCAGGCCAAAAGCAGCTCTCCGACATCCCCTGAGAGGCCCTCGATTGTAAGAGGGCATAGGCCAGGCCGAGGGACCTGGGAAGGAAATGTGGGAGGGCTCCAGGATGTGTCCAGCCTGTCTCGCCCGGTCCCGATTGGCCAGACCCCAGCAGCAAGCTAACCTACCTGTTGGAGCGCCTGCCCCCTGGTGGTCAGTGCACGTCATAGCGACTGGTCGAAAGTCAAATGAAAGGTTGGACACTTAGCATATTAGGCTTTTGTTATATAGGATACCTAGTGATAGTTTCTTTGTAACTCTATCTAAATTTATCCTTACAACACCTTATAGCAGTTTTAAATCTCCATTTTGAAAATAAAGTGATTATATGCAGAGAGGTTAAGTATAAAGTCAAAAATATGAACCATAGCCCACCTCTTCTCTTTACCCACAAATATAATGTCATCAAACTCTATCAAATTTTCCTTCTTAGCTTCTTTTATATCAAACCTCTTTTTATAAATTTCCCCTTTTCTGCCTTTGACTTTTAAATAGTCCTCATAAAATGCAGTAGATCTTCCCCTCACCGCCTCTCTTTTTCTGCAGTGTAAAACTAAGCATGTGAATCTATTAATACCCTTCATTGTGTCTGAATTTTTCATAGGATGTAGTCTGGAACTCTTGGTGGACTCTGCGAGATTCTCTGTAATCCTGTCTCTGCTCATCACTCAAGATTTATTTTCACAAAACTTTCATTCTACTTCTCTTCCAGATTTCTCGGCCATCTCAAGATAATTACAGTTCTGAATCTATTTTCCACTGCTTTCCCTCTGAGTACGGTTCTTACCTGTCTCCCTCTAACTTGAGCTCTCCACCTCTGAGTCCCAATTTCTACCTAATTGTCTTCTGTATGCTAGTGATAATGTCACTTTCTACATGAAGCACGTTCGCATCTGCTACCCCTAGTTTCTAACCGCTCCTACATGTAACTTGACAACTCCTGCCCCTCACATATTACTACTGAGGCCATCTAACTTTCATATAGTAACGTACAATTTTCTCTGACTATTAAACTGTGATTTCCTCCATTATACGAACAATGGCATATTTTGTATGCAACTCTGATTCCCAGTACAGTTCTTGTGACATAGCAGACAATACTGTTTTGGTTGTAAAAGAATACTGCTGGAGGATAAAAAGAATAGTACCTTTGATAAAGGGAAGGGTTGAATAATCACCAATACTTAGAAGGGAATGAATTAGGAGTCAATTTGGGCATCTGAAAAGTTATAAATTATGCACTTTCTTTTGGAGTTGTGTAAATAATGTGACTCAACTCTAATTGTCCCATATCTGTGTGTGTGTTACAGGTTTAAAATTTCCAGTAGACTAAAACTGATTTGATTAAGTTGGGTCAGGAATTTCCAACTGAATTTACAACAGTAACTTAGGTTCATGTGCTTAAATGTGAAAAGTTGGTGCCATTCCCAGCGAAGGAGGATTGTCGATAGTGAGGCCATCACCTTATGAGGTGTCTACAAGAGCATTTAATAGCATTGAATACCTGAAACCTGCATAATTTTATTAACCAGTGTCACCCCAATAAATTCAATTTAAAACATTTTTTATCTGACTAGGTAGTGGTTAACAGGAAAAAGGAGCAAGCACGTGTACAATATATTTATCAGCAGAAAAGCAGTAAATCTAGAAGTAGAAAACCACTGAGGCTTCTGAGACTTTAAGAGTCCAAACAACTAGAGACGAACCATCAATAAGATCTTCAAACTCTTTTCAAAATTCCTTGATCCTAAATTATGCATATAAATGCACTGACTACAATTTTGAAAAATTTTTAATTCCAAAGGCAAGGAGTAACAATAAGTTTAAGATTATGATTCCAAAAAAAATCTTTGTCCAGAGCAGTATGGCAACAATGGATGTATCAGGTATTCAGTCAAACACATTATAGGCTTATGGTCTCCTTCCATGTTTGTTGTTGTTGACACTATTGCAGATGTCCCCCATTTTCCCCACCTTTACATACCTGCACCCAGCCCCTGCCCCCCTCCCTCTGGCCATGACCACACTGTTGTCCATGTCCATGGGCTATGCATATATGTTCTTTGGCTAATCTCTTCAGCGTAGTTTCTATGGAAGTAAATATCATTGCCCTCTATCATTTCTAATCCAGGAAATCCAAGGTCATTCTTGATGTCTTCTTCTCTCTCCTTGATTTAATATTTAATTTCTCACCTAATGCTAACAGTTATTTCTATATAACATTTTGCCCACCTCCACTGCAATACTTCAAATTACCTTTACTTTTCATTTACACTAGTTAAGTAGCCTCCTAATTTAAAAACTATTAGTTTAAATTCATCCACTGTGCCAAGCTCCCCTTTTCCATTTGTTTTTCACATTCCATCTCGAAGGCACTTTTGAAAACACAAATCTAAGCACATCTTCTCTGTAAGCTTTCAGTGGGGTTCCATTGCCTCTAGAATAAAAACAGCCCCATCGTTTGGCCCACCAGTTCCCCGTTTCTAACTTCACCTGACACCTGGCTCTGCCTATACAAACTGGTCTGCTTGCCTGCCCTGTGTTGTTGGACCCCTCTCATTATTGCAGGTCTTGTTGTCTGCATCTGGAATTCTCTCTGAATACCGTTTTGCTTAATTAATTTCTAAGCTTCCTCAGATTCTCAGCTCAAGCTAATTCCTCAGTGAAGACTTCCTTGATCTCCCTGCTAGGTCACATTCTGATAATACACGTGTTCTTACTCAGTCCTCTTATTCTTAGCATCTTGCTGCCCTCCCAAGAACTTGTCACAGAACCAGTTTTACTCCTGGAGATGTCATTATTGGATTCATACCTCTATACTACACTGTACTTTGTGTTCTTTGGGTGTCTTTCATCTGCTGACAATAACTATTTGCTGAATGAATGTGTGAATTTGTTACTATTAACTGAGATGTTACAGATTTCAGATAGCAGGATTTTACTTTTTGTGTGGTTTTTTGTATATTTTATATATTATTTTCATAATTTGAATTTTTAAAATAAAGACAGTGCTAAAGCAGTTTTTTAAGGTGACTTGAATATGTCAATTTTCCTTCTTTCTAATTATATTCTTACTTGCAATATATATTTATAGTAACACTTCTACTTTTTGTATCTATTAAAATGGTATAGATTGACAATGCTAAATTATAATCTGAACTTCATTCAGAGTAGATAAACTTTGGTTCTTTTTACCAAAGAAAAATATAAATTTTCCATTCAACTGTTATTCAAACTAGTCTACGAACACAATCCTATAGTTTACATGAAAAAGTAGCACTTTGTTCTGTCAATAAAGTTGATATGCCCTAATTCTCACCCTAATCAAGACTGCAAGTTTCTCTGTCAGAGACCATGCATTTAATGTTTTACCTCCAAAGAACCAAGAGCATTCCAGGCTCTAAATGGGTAGTCAATAAATAATTTACTCTATTTTTCTTCCCACATTCACACTCTCGTAGCTGTTTAGATTACTTATCTGGCATTTCTGCAGCAACCTTTTGTGCCAGTTCACTGAACCAGAATATTTAAATGTTTCTGTATAGCATTTATTTTATGCTTGCCTTGGCTTTTACAGCAGATGAGAATTCAATACACCCAGAAAAGTATTTGGTGAATAGAAAATTGAAGCATTTATGTTAGATTTTCTTGCTGAATATTTACATGTGGCTTTATATACAGATATGAAAATACCACAGCAGAGGAAATTAATAACACTAAATGTATTTAGTCTCTTCTAAATAACTGCTTTTTGAAAGCTATTATACCCATCTCCTTTCCCTTTTTAGTCCTCTCAAGTCCTGCCCGTGATGGGAAGGAGAACACACATGCTTTATGCACAATCAAATAGCTTACACAAAGGAGAAAGGGAACTCCTTACTAGAATGATGAGGAAAACAATGGGAAGATGTTGCTTTCTTTTCTCCTGGCAGTTTGCTTTTCTTTCCTGGTACCCAACAGTAGCTTTAGAACATAGTATTATTCAAATACTATGTTAACTTGGGATGAGTTTTTTGTTACTAGAAAGAAGACCAAGCAACATGCTCAACATATAGAAACCTCTGCGCTTTACCGTTGTGGTACTTTTTTTGTTTGTTTCTGCGAGTAGCCTCGTAATACTCAACATATGAGGATTTAGAGCTTGGATAATGAAGAGAAAGAATAAAAAGTAGTCTTTGATGAGGCTGTCGACCATGGGGCTATTAAGACCCAGGACATATCATGAGAAATTACCTTTAGGGAAACGGGCACACAGTGGAGGAATTTCTTTCTTGTTTTATTTTAGGAATTGGAAGCAGCAGAAGGAGGAAGAATTCTGCATACTACTAATAAAATGAATTGTTTACTATGCAGAAGACATGTAGAAAGCATCATTGTTGGTGCTTATTGTTTTATTTTAAATAGATCAACTCTGTTGTTATGGGAGTTTAATCACAGGTTAGGGTGCCCAGCCTAAATCATATGAGCTTTCATGAAATTATACCAAAAAAGTTTTGAATCATATATAGTAGAAACTTTTTAAATAAAGTCTATACTCAAAACATCATCTCCTGCTAAATTATAGCTGTTATCATGATGGAGTTAGCAGCTATTAAAAGTGGATTGTTTTTACCAAGTTATTGAATTTTCATCATTAGCTGAATTGAAATATCAGAAACTACATAGGTATTTTAATAACAAGAGTAGAGAATAAAATGTTAAACATTGTTTCAAATATGCTAAGGACTAGTACACTAGTAATGGTATTCTAGACATTTTTATTCCTATTTACATGAAGGGCCTTTGAAGAACAAAGAAAATGACACTTTATGTAAAAAAGGAAATTTCCTAGAGAAATTCACTAAAAATCTACATGTTTTGAAAATGTAAGTGAAATTATTTAACAATCTACAATGCATATTTTCAAACTGTTTGGGTTTTCTGCCTTTATTATATAATCAAATGATTATATAATAATGCAATAATAATGAAAAGAAAAGAAATTTAAGTCATTCTTTCCAGCTGCTAATTTTTCAGGAACATTCATATTTTAAAAACTGGCATGTCTTTTTTTTATTGATCTTCGTTAAAATCTTCAGTACCAACATAATGGTCTCTTACCTTCCTCTCCTTGTTGCTAATCCCTGCCCATCATTTATATGCTATAAGAATCAACCTTCTACATAAATCTGATTAAGTCACAACCCCACTAAAGAACATTCAATGACCTTTCTCTTGCTTACACAATAAATTCTAATAAAGGCCAAGACACTCAAGTATGATCTGGACGTGATAAAATCTTGTCTCCTTTTTCTTTTCTCACATTATATTCCAGTGATACCAAACCACATGCAATTTCCTACATTCTTTTCATGCTTTCATATTTTTTTTCTCCTTGAAATACTTGAATGACTCTCCCTCCTCTGCCCTGTAAAGTCTTTCTCATCTTTCAAAGCCTACAATATTCAGCTGATGGCACTCCTCCCTTCTGCATGCTACTATTGTACGTTGGGCTTACTCATATTTTTGTTCTGATAACACTGTATTTGAACATATTGGTAAGTTATTGTCTACATTATGAGCCTTTAAAAACAGAACGCTTGTTTATTTTTGCATCCCTAATGCCTACCTAGCATATTTCTTAAGCATATATCTAGAAAGAATAGTTCATCTAAAAACAGAAGAGTTGCAGAGTTAGACTAAAAACTTGTTAATATATTTTTTTCTTTTTCTTTTTTTGAATTCATACTGCTGTCTTCCAGGGCTTAGTTTGGACTGAGTTGTAGCACTGGACCTGGGGCCATTTTTACCACCTTCCCTCAAGCCTGACCAGCATCATCCCCTCACAGGAGATCCACTTGCCCTACCCTGCCAACTCCCAGTGCCCCGCCCAGCCCAGATTAGGCTTTGCAGAAGGTCCAGGCAAAATCTGGGACACACTAGGACAGGGCTGTTTTTCACTTGCACACCAACCAGCACAGTGCCCTCCCTTCAAATAGCTAAATCTTGGTCTTTGGGGGCCTGATAAAGTCTCCTGCCCCATCACAAAGGCCTGTGGGCACCCGACGGGTGGTAGCTAGCCTTGGTATAGTGTGGGACTTTTGCTGAGTGGCTTCAGATCCAGCACTGACATTAAGTTTGAATCTGTATTAATCTGGTGAATACCATTCACCCCTAACTAGTGAGAACCTACCTCATACAACTAGACTACTGACAGAGGCTCTTTGACTGAGCTTAACAGGCAGCTGGCAGGTGGAAGCAGGTGGAGGTGGATCTTGCTGTGCCTTGGGCCCTTTGCTGATATACACTTGGGCTTAGTGCTAGTGGAAACCAGCTTTGGTGCGCAGCTTGGCCCTTTGCACTCAAACAAAGCCCAGCGAAGGCAGCTACAAACTGTGGATCCCTTTGTAGCTCCAAACAGGTTTCCCAGGGCCACTCACAGGCAGAGTCTGATATAGGCCTGTACTGGAGCTCCTCCCAAAGAGGCCCCAAAAACAACACACAGAGTGGCGAACTTCAGAAAAGATCAAAGCAGGATCCAATTAACTCCATAAGCGGCACATCCAAAGGAAGATGCCCACAGGCACCAGATCCTGTTGAAGCGAATTCTGCCTCCTGTTGTCAGCATAGCACAGCAGCATATACACAGTGGTCAGGGTCAATCCTCGCAGTCAGCCAGCCTGAGGGTCAATTCCACCTAAGAACAGACCAACAGCCATTAAGACTCAACTACAAAAGGAAGGCTCACAAAACCCACACAAGAGACATCCTGGAGCACCCAGCTCAGGTGATCAGGGAGACTGTGCCATTGAGTGCCTCAGGACACCTATAAATATAATGCTACCCTAGCAAGACTGAGAGATATAGCATATCTGCACATAAACAAGCACAGAGAGGCAGACAAAATGGGGAGACAAGGAAACATGCCTCTAATGAAAACAACAACAGGAGAAATCTCCAAAAAAAGAACTACATGAATTGGAGGCAAGCAATCTACTAGATAGAGAGTTCATAGCAATGGTTATAAAGATGCTCAAGGAACTTAGGGGAAGAATGGATGAACTAAGTGAGAACTTAATCATAGAGATAGCAAGCATGAAAGAGGACATGGAAACCATAAAAAAGACCCAGTCAAAAATGGAGAGTACAATATCTAAAATGAAGAATATATGAGAAGGAATAAATAGTAGGTTATATGCAGCAGAGGATCAAATCAGCGATTTGAAAAACGAAATAGCAGAAAACACTCAGAGCAGCAAAAAGGAAAAAATAATTAAACAGCGAGGATAGTTTAAGAGACCTTTAGGATGACATATAGTGTGGCAACATCCACATCATATGCGTACCAGAAGGAAAAGAGAGAAAGCAAGGGATTGAGAATATATTTGAAAAAAATAGTGACTGAAAATTTCCCTAACCTAGTGAAGGAAAAAGACACACAAGTCCAGAGGGCACAGATAATCCAAAACAAGATGAACCCAAAGAAGCCCACACCAAGACACATCATAGTTAAAATACTGAAGATGAAAGAGAATCTTAAAATCAGCAAGAAAATAGAAGTTAATTACCTATAAGCGAGCACCCATATGACTATTAGTTGATTTCCCGACAGAAACATTTCAGGCCAGAAGGCATTGGCAAGAAATATTCAAAGTAATAAAAAGCAAGAACACTTTATCTAGCAAGGCTATCATTTAAAATTGAAGGCGGAATAAAGAGCTTCACAGACAATAGAAAGGAGATATTGCCACCAAACCAGTATTACAAGAAAGGTTAAGGGTGAAGAAGAAGAAGAAGAAGAAGAAGAAGAAGAAGAAGAAGAAGAAGAAGAAGAAAGAGAGAGAGAGAGAGGGAGAGAGAGAGAGAGAAAGAGAGAGAGAGAGACAGGCTAATATACTAATAAAGAATAAAATGGCAATAAATACACAACTATCCATAATCAACTTAAATGTGAATGCTTAAATGCTCTAATCAAAAGACATAGGGTAGATGAATGGATAAGAAAACAAGACCCATATTTATGCTGTCTACAGCAGACCCACCTCAGAGCAAAAGACACATATAGTCTAAAATAAAAGAATGAACAAAGGTATTTCATGGATATGAAAAAAACAACAACCTGGAGTAGCAATACTTATATCAGACAAAATAAACTTTAAAACAAAGGCTATAATGAGAGACAAAGAAGGATACTACATAATGATAAAGGGAGCAATCCAACAAGAGGATATAACCCCTTGTGAACATTTATGTGCCCAACAAAGGCACACCTACAAATAGAAAGCAAATCTTGATAGGCATAAAGGGAGAGAGAAACATAATACAGTAATAGTAGGGGAATTTTAACATCTATTGAAATCAATGGCTAGATTTTCCAGACAGAAAATCAATAAGGAAGCAGTGGCCTTAAATGACACATTAGATCATAATGATTTCATTGATATCTTCAGAGCCTTTGCCCCCAAAGAAGCAAGTTTGTTTTCTAGTTCCATAAGATATAATTCAAATTGAATTTATAATGACACCCTTATTTCTGAGTTTACTTTGTGTGTGTGTGTGTGTGTGTGTGTGTGTGTGTGTATTTCATCTAGTTTGTCAAATTAAAATTAAATCTTAAAAACTGCTGAATAGTAAGAGACCATTAAAGCCTTCTGTAGTATTTGTGCAGATAAATCATGAAATAATACCTGCATCAATTAGGTATATTTATACCTGTAGATATTTCCCATAAAAAAACATAGTAAACCATAAAACTACTAAAATGCTTCCATTTTTTATCCTAATTTTATTCTTTAAATTTCTATGATCAGATGGCTTTCTGAGCATATTAATTAGGCCTCCATAGCAACAAGTGAAACTTCTAAAGAAATAGTCTTGAATCATTTAGAGTATAGGGCATACATGAAAGAATTTTAATTGATATGGGTCAGTTGTCATAGAAATTATTACTATAGAGATAGTATAATGTGTCATATTTTCTTATGTCATTGTCATTATTTATTCTAAAATTTGGATTTATGAATTTATCCTAAAATTTGGATTTTTTTTGCATCAGAAAGACCTTGTCTATCAGCAAAATACTATAAACATGAGAGCAGGTTGAAAAAAAACTGAGAACAGTAGTTGATGAATCAGGAAATGAAGGCCAAATGTGACTTTGTGCATCAACTTATATTTTTTAAAAATCCAAAGTTTGCTTAAGAAAACTTCCAAATGCTGCTATATCATTAGAAATTTTGGTTATCTTTTAAGCATCCCTGAGGTACAATGGTCACTATTACCAGGATCTTTTAATGCACACATGAAAAAAACAAAACAAAACACAAAAACTAAATATACAAGGCTGCAGTTGTGACAAATGCATGGTGGAGATAAGTAGTGTAAGAGTTATGAGGAAGCGGAATTCTCTTTAAATTAGGGTGAACTGGAGCCGTTTAAAGGGTGGATAAACTTGCATGAGGTGACACAAATGAAGTGACAGAAGATATTCCTGAGTTGTCATCGGGAGAATGAAGGGTGGAGCTATGCAATACAACTGTTTGAGAGAATGCCAAGACCTATTAGAGTGCAGCAGTGGGTGCATTGACTCTCTAGTCAAAGGAAAAATGTGGTTTTAAGAGCCAGGAAAAGATCCAATGAAGTTCGTAGAGACTGGTTCATGAATTTCTGATCAGAAACACAATGATTCACTTAGTATTTTTTCCAAGATATATCTTCGAACAAGAATAGAAAGAGGGTGATTGCTAATTTGATTACTATGAAAGGTACAAAAAAATACAGATGAGAACACAAAAAATTAATTTACCTTAATATATTAAAGCAAGAATAGTCTTTAAAGACATTATACTTTTATTTTTTATGTTATAATGTTTTTTTAATAAAAATAACATTTTTCCTTTGAGGTGTTGATTTATTTCTGCTCATCAGATTTGCAAGTGAAACATAGATACCTTCAGATTTTTTTTTAAAGCAATGAATAGTGAGGCAACATTAGAACTTATCAGTTTGCTAATACATTCTCTGGGCCTGCTATGCCAATAACTTGATTTATTAATCAGGAACAACAATACTTAGAAAGAAAGAAGTGTGGTGAAGAATAAAAAGGCATGATTGTGTGGTTTCCCTTCAAATGCTTCAAAATAGAGCTCTTCCCACTGATTTATATATGAGACTGTGGGGACTCAGATGTGCCAGCGGCTGTGTGGTCGTCTCTGATACTTAGAACTGCCCAAAATACCTCATTCAATTCATTAGATGACTTCATTTCAGAAATTATGCTTTTTACTGAAATCTGAAAGCAGAGAAGTGCGGAACTGGCTTTACAAAGAGACTAATGGTTTATGCAAGAATAACTCAAAAGGAGTGTGGAGGTGCCTTCAGCAACAGGGATGCGTGTATAGTTTGGGGGTATACTAGTATCTCCCTAGATTCGAGCTCATCAACAACTGAGACATCAGCAAATTTCTTTCAAGTCATGATTGCTGATTCTCAGAGGTAGAGAAATGGCACTTTACGTAGGCAAATCCGTGAACATGTATTCACCACCTACTCTATGACATCTTATGTGATGAAGGCATGACATCTTATGTGATGAAGTGTAAAACTGTGTGCTATTGTTTCTTCACAACAGACACCTATATATACATCACGGTTGCCTTGTTCCCAGTTCGAAGTGAACTTGTTATGGCATGAATCCACGGCCTGTAAAATTCACCCCACATCCAGAGAAACACATTGCTGCTGCAATTTTCATTTCCTAGATCATGAAACGACTCTGGCGTTTTAATCACAGAGAGATACCTTTGCACCATTTGCACCATTGGATCTGATTAAGCAAACAGGCAGTGCGTTTGTGACTAAGCATGAGGATGAAAACACAAAGTGCCCAATTACCTGTGCGCTCATGGTCAGCCTGTTAACATCTCGAATGTCCCCTGAGCTCCACTGCCCTTTTAACTAAGAGTAAAACCACCTGTCCCCCCTGGGAAGGCTGGCTTGCCTGAAATAGCTGATTGTTTGCTTTTGGGCTAAATGCCTCCCCTGCTTGCTGGTTTATCTATTGATTATGCTTGCGACTGCTTTGCTTCAAGAATTATAATCTATCTAACATTTATTCAGCAGACCTGAGGCCCCTAACCTTTAGGGTTCCCTGGGGTGGCTTCTGACTGACCTTGAATTCCTTTCAATAAACTTTCAGAGTATATGCCTAAGGGATATGACTTGTAGCCTTAGGTTAAGTATCCTTCCAATCCCTTTATGCAACAGCTGTCTTAAAATCCATTACATCATGCCTTTAAAATATATTTAAAAAATAGGTTTTGATCAGTTGCCATGAATTTAGCAATACAAAGAATGTAGTGTAAAACTTAATCCCAGGACTTCCAGCCTAAAAATGGCAGCGAGACACAGTAATTCCCCTCTTTTTTATGTATCATATAAAAGCAACAAGGTAAGTAGGAAAACAAAATACTAAACGCCTCTATTTTCACTGAAATGGAAAGGCATTTATCATTCACAGGCTGGCTTGCCAAGAGCAGGTACGACTCACAAAAGCCATGTGAAGTAAAGTGAAACAGAAGCCTAGAAAGGGAAAGTGAACAGAATGACAGTAAAAGTCCCTGGGAAATGCCAGTAAAAATACAATTTCATGAAGGCATAATGCAAACTCAGAACTGAAAAATCCTACAATTTGCATCAAACAAGAGCTGCAGATTTAGGGAGGGTTGGTAGGGATCAAGCAGCCGCATAGGAAGAAGGTACTGACCACACAGATTCACAGAGAATGGCCAAGCAGCCCAGGGGTCCAGCTTGCAGGAAAGGCAACAAATCATGCACTCCTCCCAGAACCTCCTCCCAGCCCCTGGGCCAGGAAGCCCAGTTCGCTCTTTGATGAGCATTATATAAGAAGAGGTTGGAAAGAACCAATATAAAAATACGGAAGAAAATCTTTGCTGGCATAATGATTCCATGGAACAGAAAATTCAGAACAAACATTTTACCACAACCTAGAAAAGGTAACAAAACGGGTGCTTTAAGGAAAGAATACAAAACAAAAAATGCAAGAACTCAGGAAAAAGATGGTGAGGAAATGGTGTTTGCTAAAATAAACTTGTTGAACTCAATATAAGGAGAAAAATTTCAAAACAATGACAAAGAAGAAGGACAATGTGGTCAACACTATAATTATTATGGAAGATAGAGTTAGAGAAAGAAAAAAGAAAACAAAAGAAGTACATTAGGATTAGAAAATGTTAACCACATAAACAAGCAAAGAGATTCAATATTTACATAATTGGAGTTTTCTATAAAGACAAAAACAAAATATTTAAATCTATTTTTAAAGTATTAAAAATAGCAGACCTTTAATAAAAGCATTGTTATTTTTCTGTTTTTGTGTTTTTGGTATTTGTCAGACTTTATATATTTGCAATGTGTTGTGGCATTTTTCTCTGACTATATAAACATTATGTATATTCTTTTTCTAAAGAAGGACCCAAAATTGTATGAGCATCAAGTCCACTAACCCCTTGACCTGCCCTTGTGTAGTTATATTCCCCCACCCATTAGAAGAATATAAATACTAAAGGCACATTTTTCATTATTTCTAATAATTCTTTTGAAATCGTTATAATTAAAAAAAAACCTTAGGTTAGTGACTATCTACTTTTACAAGGTAAAATGATTTTGTCACTTTACCAAAACCGTAAAGAAAGGCCCGATTTTATGGGAATGATTATTTTTTTTTCTCACTGATTCACATTATAGCCAATACTGAAAGCCTGCTATGTGATACAGGTTTAAACTAGTCATGTTCAAAAAAGAGGAGCCACACTAGCTGTGGCCCTGAACCTCATGGAACTTATTCTCAGGTAGGAGGTTGGAATCAAAGGTCTCATATTGAACTGGGATACACACTGGTAAGGATAAACTAGTTGATTCTTACGAACCAGTTGGTAAAGTGTATAAATAGCTGCTGTCCCAAGGGTCTGCCTCACCCTTCCCTTCCACTCCATTATCCAGCAGGTAGCTACACCATTACCATAAGGCATGGACCTGGTCTCCAGTACCCAGCTCCAGTTCTACCCACTTCTATTTGAAAAGGTCAGTGCAAATACCACCCTGTTACCTCAAAATGCTAACTCCCAGGCTCTGTCATTTGATCCAAGGTAGACATTCCATTCCCTGGTTTTCTGCCTCGCTCCAGTGAATGGTGGAAGAGGTTACTGCTGGAGCAGGCTAGTGCCAGTCACCTAAAAGCTAACATTCCTCCACCCATTTACTTACACCCCGGCCAATGGAGGAGGGATGCGGCAAAAAAAAAAAAGACACCTGCTGTCACTGGTGAGGCATTGGAAGCCCAATGGCCAAAGGTCAGAGCTCCTGTAGCACCAAATATCTGTGGGCAGCCATTGACAGCCAGCACCCTCACCACCCCTTCATTGCAGGTAACTGCTTAGCTTCCTTAGAATATTAGCTTTCGCATGACCTGAGAGAGACCAAGAGAGCAGGGTCTGGTGCTAATGGGAGCCACTGTGGATCGAGCAAGCGCTTCAGGCTCTGTGCACACTGAGAGAGTTCCCTAGGGTTTGATTTAGAGATTAGAATTGGGGGTGCTGAGTCCCCCTTCTCTTCACCATCTCTATTAATTTATACCTTTTAATGCAGCAAGTCTGGTAAAACCTACCAAATGCCTGCATTCATGGCTACTAACAAAATATACTTGTAAATGTAAATGAGAGCTAACTGCCACATGCTCTGCCTCACACGTCTGGCCGGAAGGATTAGGCTCATTTTCCAATAAATGTTTTTTTTCCACTTATTAACAGAGATATTAAATATATATTTTTTTAATTTTATGTAGTATTATGTGGAGTAAAAACAAAGCAGATGTATTTGCTGTTAACTTTGCAGCAGTTCAGAGAATTTAGTGCCATGCATACTGTTGTTGATATAAAGAGAAATTATCTGTTTATTGATATTGTCAGTTAATAACTGTCATTTTAGTGTAATTGTCTTTCAAACAGCTCTACGGGATTCCTTATGTCAAATCATGTCTTAGAAAGGAACTTTACTTAGTTCGTGAAAGCCGATTTACACAAAAGATCACAGATATGCTTTGTAAAAATAATTTGGGCATGGCTAGAATAATTTGATGAACAATTTATGCTACAAACGATCAGCTAATAAATGGTAGCTTACAAACAAACACACATACATGCATATTCACTTATCTGGAGAATGAGGAATATAGTTGGATATTTTATTTACATGATAACTATATATCGTTTTATATTACTGTCAGAGTTGTTACATAATTGGAATATCACTCCAGTAAACAAACTAATAATTGTACATTACCAGATTGGGATTACATTCTAGACATGAGGAGTACAGTTCTATAAAAAATGGAATAGAGTAATCTATCCCACATTAGGGTAGTCTGGGAGGGTTTTTTGAGTAGTGATAAGTCAAATACAATATAAGGATGAGTAAAAATAAGAACATTACAGATTTAAGCAAGGCATGCAAACGGTAGTACGTTGAAAGGGAGCCACTTATGTTCAGAGACCCTGAAAGAAGTCTAGGGTGAAGGATTGAATAAAAGAAAGAGTGTCATGTGTTGAGGTCTGGGAAGTAGTTGGAGGCCAAACCATGTAGACTGTCGTAGGCCATGATGGTGAATATTGTCAATATTAATGAAGAAGCCATCAAAGGGATTTTATGAGCTTAATGATGTGAATATTTTTTGAAATTTGTAGGTCTTACTCTAGCTGTGTGGACAACAAACTGGAGGGAGACAGTGGCAATATTAGAAGACCAGATATTGGGAACTTTTAGTGGTCCAGGCCAAAGAGGACGATAGCTAAGAGCAGGCTATTACTGCCGCATGGAGTGATGGGTTAACATGAGAAAAACTTGGTAGGATTTGTGAATGTATTGGATATGGAGGATGAGAGAACAGGAAATAAGGTAGTAAAACTCAAATTCATCTTTTACTTTGTTAAATGTGAGCTCCAAATACTAAGCTACGTGTCAATTCTATTCCCTTCTCCTTTGGTGCTACAGAAGAAGAAAAAATGTCCCTTAATATATTGTTGCCAAAATCTCCTCTGGACACATTAGAATCACATGGGAGCTCCACGCTCAGAGATTTTGATTCCATTGGTCTGGCATATGGCCCAGGAATGGGGTTGTGTCAAAGTTTCCCCAAATGATCCTAATGTACAGTTAGATTAATAATCACTGATCTAGTGAATAGTAAGTTTGACTGAACTACAAAGTTGTAGTAGAAGAGAAATAGGCAACAGGTTAGAGATAATTTACAGGCGATGAGAAATAATACAAAATATTTGAAAAATACTATTCTATCTCTCCCTCTCCCCCATGCTCTACCTCTCTACATTATGTTCATTTTCCTTTGGAATAAAAACCCTTCCAGATAAGGTAGACAAAATTAAACCCATTGAGCATAGCATGCATTTTAGAATTGTCTTTAATTCACTGAAATTGTGCTTAGTATTTAATAACATTTATTTTCTTTATAATGCAGAAGAAAAAATTTAGTTAGATGGAGTCTAAAAAGGGCAATTTTAGTATACTGGTTTAGTATACAATTCCCTGTCTGGGAGATGTTAAGATGTATAAGTTACATTCTCTGCTCTCAGGAATCTCAAAATAAAGAAAGGCAGATTGATAAATAAATGCACTTAATAAAATATTAAATTTAGAGTGGCATGTAACTTGGGAAAGATGCAAATAACAACACAATCTTTTGCTTCTATTCTAAGGATATAAACCAGAAAAATGCAGCAAGCAGGACCTCACAATTTAGGGAAACTTGCTAACCAGCCCATGTGGAAGAGGAAGGGAAGAAAAACTATAGGATATGACACTAACAGTTACTGTGTCCTATGCTTTGGAATAATTGTTTTTATACATGATATCATTAATACCCATAGAAACCGTTTGGAGAAGATATGATTAAAATTTCTGTTTTACAGAAGATAAAAGTAAAACTGAAAAACTAACTGTTCAATAGAAGTATAAAGTAAACCACAAAAGCAAGACATATCTGCCCTAACCGGTTTGGCTCAGTGGATAGAGCGTGAGCCTGTGGACTCAAGCGTCCCAGGTTCGATTCCGGTCAAGGGCATTTACCTTGGTTTCGGGCATAGGGGATGTGCAAGAGGCAGCTGATCGATGTTTCTCTCTCATCGATGTTTCTAACTCTATCCTTCTCCCTTCTTCTCTGTAAAAAATCAATAAAATATATATTTTTTAAAAAGCAAGACATATCTGTTAATTTTAAATTTTCTAGTAGTCACATTTTTTAAAAGCAAAAAGAAGCAAGGGAAATTAATTATAAATCATATAATAAAAATAAAACTAATTACTTCAATATTTTATATTTATTTGTTATATGGTTTTTGAAGCCCAGTGTGCATTTTACAATTATAGAATCACAATATGGCTAATGGCTACTCCAGCTCGGACATAGAAATTTTAAATAAGTTGTCTAAGGTTTGTTCATTACTAGAAGAGAGTAGAGCTGAGATACAAACCTGTGTGGCCTAAACCCCTATCATGAGCTCTTAGATCCTGTCCTTCTTCAGAAGATAAATTCCTAGATCCACAAATCTAACTTGAGATGGTCTTACTAGTACAGAATTTTCTAATACATTCAAAGAATTCTGTGCATCTTTATTCACACAAGAAAATACATGGGCTTAAAGATGTTAAGTAAAATCCCAAAGGATTCACAACTAGCAGATAATTCAGTAGATACTGAACTCACAAATGCCCACTTTCAAATCTCATATTTCAACTCTATCACCACCAGAAATAACTGGGTTCACTGAAGAAGGAATTCAAAGCTCATCAGGCTCTCACTGGATAGAAAAGATCACAATTAGAAACCAAGCTGGATGTCCTTGTGACCAAGCATCCCCCTATTGTTTGTTTAGTTTGCCTGTGCCTTTTCAATCTCTTCAAACATCACTCCTACCGCTACCAACACCACTGCACCAAAAATATTCAGTCAACAGCGTATGGCCTATAGGGCTGGTGTTTTCCCAGGTTTTCTATCGACAAACAGCTATAAGAGGTGTGTAACTAAGCATCTCAGAACCATGACCAGTATTTAGATTACACATGGGTGTGTTAGGAATACATCACCCCATGGGCACGATGCTACCCGGATGGCACAGCCGTCTCAGAAATACCAGAGGTAGTCTCAGGCAACCAGGAAGTGGGAGGGTACCTCCATGCTTTATCATTAATGGCCTAGAAAATTTCACGTTATGGTGTCTTGGGTTTTAAATTAAATGTCAAATGTAATTTGCCACTGAAAATGTGAAGTGTGGAACTGCCCCCGGAGGTTCTGAGAGCTCAGTTCTCTAATTGGTGGCTGCCTAATCCTGAGTTAAAACAGTTAGAGATCATTATTTGGTGAATTGTCACACTCGTCTGCCTAGTAATGTGTGAATATTTGCCTCCTTTACTTTGAATCCGTAGTAAACTCCTGGGACAGTTTTTAAAATGTGCGGAGTTCAGTGTGATATTAAATACAATGGACGCGATAAACTGTTCCCTTTGGGATCATGCCACCATTGATGTCCTGATCCCTCTGACATTTAGTCTATAACACGAGGAAATTTGTGAGAGAAACTGAAGCAGCACATATACCATGTGTAGTCGTTTATTTATTCATATTTTTTTCCCCTGCTGACAAGGGTCTGTATTAACAATAGGCCTGATAATAGGATTTTCAATCCACTTTAATGTGTTAGTGTTATATCTCTCTGAACTACCTGTACATTAGTGCTAATTATGAGGGGGTTAAGTCTAAAGAGGCAGGTTTAAATACGAAAACATCGTTTTTATTTCCAGTTTTAATTAGAAACTTTAAGAAAGCACGTGCAATTAAATATGCTCATAAAAATAATAGATACATTCCTATAATGCTTGTCAATTTGTAGCACTATTAACATCATTCAGTGTGGCAGTTTTAAGAATGTATTGGAGTAATTCAAGGGGAAAGTGGCTAAGAACAAACTTAACAGCATTTAACCACCATAACTGCCGCAGAACAGCAAGTGCCTCTTCGCGTCTCCAGAAGCAGCTCTTTTGCTTTACAGTCGCATCGTGAAGTGAACCGCTCACCTACCTCGTTGTACTCCTTGTTTCTAAGAACAATTAGTCTTGTACTAAATGTACACAGTTTCAGAATAAAAATGGGCAAGACCACGCAGACCAGGCCATAGGTCCAGGCAGCGCACTTCATGATGGGATGTCAGGATGTGGTGTGCAGCCAGCGATCACTCTCCTTTTTCATTTGAACGTCAGCTAGGAGTCACTTCCTTATGTTCCCTTTCACCCCAACTTTCTGAATATAATAAAGACAGATCTCATATGTGCTTTATTTCCAAAACATGGTCACGTTCATACTTCTGTTTAATTCTGTCGGCAACCTTATGTGGTAGAATATTATAATGCCACGTTAGATGTGAAAAACGTCTTAGAACTTATCCAGTGCGTAGAGTAAAAGAGCATGATGATATATGCTAGTTTTATTCACACATAGCTTGAGCTTCATACCGGCTCTAGTCTAAATGACCATATATTCTAAACTGATAAGCTTTAAATTAAGTTTTATCAGGATGCTATAGTTCATTGCAAAGTGGAACAGTTTTATGTTGCTAGTTAAGATGTGAATTATTGCAAGATTGCTTCTGACATCTTTCATTTATATCTGAGGAAGCTAAGTGTCAGAAAGTTTTAAACAATATCACATAACTAACACATTTACAACTCATGTCTGGTCTTTCAAAATCTTATGTTCTTTCCATAATATCACAAATGCCTCCCATGCTATAGTAACTTAGGAAAAGTATTTAAGAAACTTTCTAAATTCTTATAAGAAATGTGTATAACACTAAAGAGTTTGTACCATACATTCCTATCATTCATCTCACTAATAGCCCCACTGTTCTAGTTATTAATTAAGATTATTAATTTAGAAGATTGATTCAGTAATCTTGTTTTTGTAATATATTTTAAAGTTTAGATTTTTTTTTCTTTTGTAAAAATGTCTAAGCAATTACACACAGTATATTCAAAGCTGGAGAATTTGCCTTGATTACAGATACTTTGTGGTCTTTTTTTTTTCAATTCATTTGAGAAAAAGTGAGCCAGTTCCATAAGCATTCTCCTCCTCCTCATGCTTTGCCCTTGAATTAAGCGGCTTGCTTTGGTGGATGATAAGGAAAACAAATTACAGAGAAGATGTCTGTATAGTAGGAAGCATCTATATTGGGCAAAATGCCCAAGAACGAAGGCTGATTAAACGTGTGCTGAGTTTTCAAGACCCAAAATAAAGAAAGACAATGCATGTTTGACAATCACAGTCATACATGCTTGACATTAGGATTTGCTTTTGTTTGCTTTGTTGGCAATTTGATGATAAATCCATCACAAGTGATCACATATTAAGTGTCTAACTATGCCAGGCACTTTTCTGGGTGCTTTGGAAACAAGTGTAGCCAAGATATAGCTTATACATTCAAAGTGTTCACAAGTTTAGACCAGAAGACAAGCTCATAGGTGCTACAATATTATAGGTGAGAACCGTGATATAAACAACATATTCCAAAAGCACAGCAGTGTTAGATTAATGTAGAGGTCGACAAAAATATTTGATAGATTCAAAACTTTAAATACAGAAAAAAACATCATCAGTCTAAGGAACTCTAAAGGAATTTCAGTCATGGGAAGGAGCATGGGCAAAGAAGAAGCATAATCAGCTTGGAAAGGGCAAGTAATGCTTACTGACTACGTGCAACCTCCACACGGAGGCTGTGTCCATCTTGCTGTTTAAATCAGCACTGCCTAGCACAGAACATAGTATATGATAAATGCTCAGGTGCTCAATGAGGAATGAATGAAAATTTAGGTGCCCTAACGGTTTGGCTCAGTGGATAGAGCGTCGGCCTGTGGACTCAAAGGTCCCAGGTTCGATTTCGATCAAGGGCATGTATCTTGGTTGCAAGCACATCCCAGTAGGAGGTGTGCAGGAGGCAGCCGATCGATGTTTCTCTCTCATCGATGTTTCTTGATCTCTATCCCTCTCCCTTCCTCTCTGTAAAAAAAATCAATAAAATATATTTAAAAAAATAAAATTTAGGGTATATATGGGAGATATGTAAGTCTAACCAAGAACACATACCGATCGTAAATATGGTTGCAACAAAAAGAAGCTCAAAGAACATGCAATAAACATAATAAAAGCAAAAGGAGAAATAAAATGATTCACAGTTCTAGTTGAGGATTTCAACACTTTATTCTCAACCGCCGCTGGCCGCTGCCCTCCCTCCTACCCCCCGCATCGCCGTCCCCTGCCTGCTGGCATGTGCTTTGGCTGGCCTGGCGCTGCCTGCTCGCCAGCCCTGCCACTCGCCTAATGGTCATTCTGCCATTTGGTCAATTTGCATATTATGCTTTTATTATATATGATAAGATGCTAACATTGGGGGAAGAAAGGTAAAAGTCACATAAACCCTTCCTTTACTTTTTTTCAACTACTGCCTCCCTGTGAATCTATAGTTATTTCAAAAATAGTTTAGAAAATCATTTGTAATATATAAATCTGCTACTTACTTTAGATTATGAAATAGAACAATCTGCTTGATTTTCCCTTCCCCAATTTCTTGACTTATACAAAAATCAACTTAAGGATGATGTCTTCTTCAAACAATAAACAATAGTATTTTGTGGGGCAGTCAAAAATATTTCGATTTAATACATTTTAAGGTTGGGGAATAGCCGAGAGGAGCATGTCTTAAATACTAACTAAGCCTTAGCAACTTAATGTTATGAAAAAAGTTACTATAACATGACATGGTTTTACACTTTCCAATTCTCTTGTCAGATCTTGATAAGCCGATTTATTCATTTTACTGAAACTGAAATTATACTGGGCCCTTGGGATCCCTGTCAGAGTGCTCTCCTGGGTGGGCTCTGAACCTTGTAGTCCTGGAAGGTCCTACGCACTTAAAAATTCTCTCCTGAATTATTTGATGGCTAAGAGTACAATTGATTGAAGTGTATCTTGTCTTTCATAATTTACCTATATTTGCAACTCTGTAAACTAAACATTTAAGAATGTTCTAAGCTCTTTAACTGAATTAAGGGAAACAACGTGAGGAAATATATGCTCATTTGGGGGTTTTAGACTTTTTAGTTGTGAGGCTTCAAGGAGTTAATGAAATCAGGTAACATTGCTGAGCACCAGGAAAGGCCTGTGCAGAGAGGCCTTTTTTATCAGGGAGTTGGCTTCGCCCGGAATTTAGTGTTTTTTCATTTTCCTTGCTAGTCCCTATTGACCTGGTCACATTGTTCCTCCGCAGTTACTGTGTGAGAAAAATCAATAGTTGTCATTTGTATTAAAGTCTGAAGTATAAAAAGATGCAGTGCATATTCCTGTAGCCTCTTGTTTTCATTCATTGGGATTTCTTTATAAATCCTTTGTCAACAACATAGAAGATGACACTTACAGATTCTTGTCATATAGCTAGTAAAATTCCACTAGGGGAGCTGCCTAATATTTTATAACAATACTATATTTGTATGGGGCATGTTCCCAAGTTTGTGTTTGTTTGTTTGATTTTTTTTTTTGGCTTTCTTTGTCATTTAGCAGCCCTATTTTCCTTGTCTTTAGAGAATATAAATTTTTCAGGCAAAATGTTTTAATATGGAAATGAAGAACAAAGATGTGTGTGATTCTTAAGGGGATTGCTATTAGCTGTTTCAAACATTGCCTTGGATTTAGCTACAATTCCCACTTTAACTATGCGCCTATAATAAAACATTGTTTATATACAATTTAGCCCTCTGGTATCTACTGCCAGACAAAGATAATGATTCAAAATGCCAGTTTTCTGAGGACAGAAGGGTTAAATTTTAAGTAAATCATTAAAACCCAATTCAACCAAAATTAAGTGAGCACAATTATTGTTATTTTAACTGTCTTCGAAAGATCCTTGTTCCTCTATTTAAATAAATTAAAAGAGGATTAAATATCAGTCTAAATGGGGGTCCATCTCTCTTGCTACAGACCATGACTCTAAAATCTTATTCAAATCACGTTATGCAAAGGACATCTTTATTGCCCTTAGTTAAGCAACTTAATAATTCATTTTATCCTTTCCACAACTAGATGTTTTGAAATAAGGAATTTTATGGTAAGGGGTGTGTGAGTATTTCTGGAAGATATACAACCCTAATTAGGTTTGCAAATGAAAAATTATTTTAATTAGCTGGCCTCCCAAATGTTTGAGGTGGACTAGTGGGAGATGTGACAAGATGCATAGATCGTATCAAACTATGGAGACCTGCTAATGTGATACTAAGCAATTTAGGTTTCTGTTTCACGCGACGGGAGAAGTTGTGCATGTGCTAAATTCTGTGTAAAAGAGTTTTAAATATATAATTTCTCTTCATTACCAAATAGCTGTGCAATCTGAGAAAATTTACTTAACCTCTAACTATCTCAGATTTATCATCTTTAAAATCAGAGTATATAGATTTGTCTCATGGAGCTCTCGGTATTAAGTGAGTGCCCTAAGGTAAAGCAGTTAGAACACTTCCAGGCGTATAGTAAACATGTGAGTTAGCTTCTGTTATGTTCCTTTTACTCATTTTAGAACTTCCCACTGCAATTATTTTTTCTTCTATCTGATGATTATCATGTGTTATTTTTCAAAGATTTACTATCAACAAACTCAGTTTCCCCCCAGTTTTATGAAGACATAATTGACCTCTCAGTTGTTGATTGAGTGGGAAGAGCTTTATTTAGCTGGTAACCTTTCATTTTGGCTGTGTTTAGAATTATAGATTGACAGTCATTTCTTCTCAGCACATTACTCCAAACTTTTTTGGATGCCATCACTGCTGTCATTAAGTCAACTGAGATCCTGATTTTCCTACTTCTCTAATTAATACCTCTTTTTCTCTCCGCTGTTTTTTATCTTTAATATGCAGCATTTTCAGTGATTTGCTGAGGTGGTCACTCTTGGGTGTGTGTGGTTTGGTTTTGTTTCTCAGGCCTCCATGGACCTTAACATTGTTCAATTTCATCAGTTCTGGAAAAGTTTAGCAATTATCTCTTCACATAGCATTTTATCCCATTCTCTTTTTCTGGTAGTCTGATTGATATATAAGACATTCTAACTGTATACTTTATTCTGTTTATCTTTCTTTCATATTTTATACCCATTTGTCTTACTGGGTATAAATTTCTCCATCTCTGTTTCTTATTTTTCATAATACTAATTTCTTTTTGTTTAAAAGCAGACCGCATACATTTGTTTGAGCATCTGTGTCTGAAAAGTCAAATGTCTGTTGTCTACAACATCTGATTCCGACTTTGACTGTTTCTATTGATTCTCTCACTCATAATGATATTTTCCTGTATATTTGGTGAATATCGACTATGAATTTTTAATTATGAGATTTTCCTTTTCCTTTCCATCCATTCTTGTGACTTAAGATTGAAATTTTTATTTTATTACTCGCTGGGTAGTGTATTTCTGTGGGGAGATATTTCTAGCTCATTCTAACTATGATTTTGAAGCCCTTTGGCATACTAGATATACAGAGGAGGGCAAAAGTAGGCTTACAATTATAATACAAATGAATAATACAATAATTAAGACATAATAATACAAAAATAAACTCTGTGTTTTGCAGACTTACAACGGTGGACTTACTTTTGGGCACCCCTGTATAGAATTTCTTAATGTTTATTTTTACCTTATGTGGCCCTAGGCTTTCTTTTTGGTCCCACATATTCAGACAAGCTATACACACTGACCTAAAGTTGATTGGGATTTAGTAAGTGGCCTAACAGTGAAAGTTAGCTTCATGTCTCAGCTTGCTTCTTTTATCTAGTTTTGATCTTTAATAAGTTTTAATTTTTTTGAATCAGTTTCTTGAGGCATTTAAAAATATTTTACAATATAAATTGTAATATTTTAAGAACTCAATTTTGTCATGGCACCTAGTTCCAATATTACCAGAAGGGGAAATATGCTGTCAGCTGGCCATGGATGGTGCCCAGCATCCCACACAAGTCCTGTCAGAATTTGCATGGAGGCTGGCTTCAGGCTCAATGAGCCACTGTTCTGTCTTCACCCTTTTCCTGTCAATCACCAGATGACAGGAATTATCGAATATTTCTGACACCATATTCCTAGAGTCAGTGTCTTTTTTCCCCCTGATTTCTGCCTTTATTAAATGCACTATGTAGTATTAGATAATCTTGTGTTTTAAATAAAATTACAAAGTTGACTTAAGGTCTCAAAAGACTAGTGATTCTCTTTCTTAAATCATTGCTGTATGTACACTTTACTTCAGGGCAAATTCTGTGAAGGTAAAAAAAAATGTTCTTAATTACACTGTCAAAAATCATATTAAAAAAATACCTCCAAAATGTCTAAACATTATGAGCTCAGATTTCCATCTACAACCCATAGTACATTGTCAAGGACACAAAATATAATTTATTTTGTTGTGATTCACAATATCATAACTCACTCTGGTTATGTTTGAAGGTGAGAATTCTGTTCATCCACCTCCTGACACGGCTGCATGGTCCTCAAGGGATGTATGATAGCCAGCATGACAAGACCAGCACACTTTCTTTTGTTTCTCTGCTAGATCTTCTGTTGCGTTTTATTATCTATATTTTGTCCAGGTGCATTGGGGTAGAAAACTTCAAGGACACGTAGAATACAATTTCTCATAAAGGCTTTTTTTCAATGTTACTTTTCTGTGAGCCTCGCCCTGGCCTTGCTCAGCCTGGAAAGGTTACTTATTCCAGGCAAAAGTGCCACTAGTCCCAGTCTTAGCAAAGAGTTGAGATAGAGAATAAGGAGAGAAAAAGAGATATTTGATCATTTTATTCTTTTCAACCAAACTTAATTCCAAATCCCTCTTATTATAGCTCTATCACATACTAATCAAAGTAGAAACACTTTTACTCGACTTCCACTGTTCTTTATAAAAACTTTTAATATGTTTTATTGATTTCAGAGAGGAAAGGAGAGGGAGAAATAAATGGAAACATCAATGATGAGAAAGAACCATTGATCGGCTGTCTCCTGCACACCCCCTACTGGGGATCAAGCCCACAACCAGGGCATGTACCCTGACTGGGAATCAAATTGTCACCTCCTGGTTTAAAGGTCGACGCTCAACCATTGAGCCATACTGTCCGCGCCCACTGTTCTTATTTGCCAAGTAATTGACATCCTTTATTATCTCCTCTATCTGTTCATGGAGGGTGTACATGTTGATGTTATTAAGTAATTCAAATAAACATTATGCAGAGAAATGACTTATGAGTGCACCAAGAATGAGAGTATTGTCTGTATGAAAAAACCCCAAAGCTAATAGTTTTGAAAAAAATCAATAAAATGAATGACTTAGGAAATGTGTGTGAGAAACTGTATAAAAATTACAAAAACCTTCAATAATGCTATCATCAGACAACTTCACATGTTTCTACACCACTTTAAAGAAAATAAAAATTGTATATGACATATTACAGGCAGGATATATATTTTAAAAAGACTCATGATGTTAAAATAAAAGAAAGAATTTTCCCAGCAGAATGCTATCACATAAAAAATTTCATTCTTATATAAGATGGGCCAATAATGTAGCGTTATATTATATTAGTTAAGTCACAACATTTAAGTTATGAGTGCATGATTTTTAACTGATTTTTTATTAACTCAGTACCAGCCCTGATTGTGGCAGATGAGAGCTTCTGGAGACTTTGTAGACATTGCCACAAGTTCTTTGGTAGGAGATGATGTCGCTGAAAGGTCTATATTACTTTTACCTCTGTTCTGGCTTTTGCTAGCTATGTGATCTCGGCCAGTTATCTTCATAAAAAAGAGATGTCAAGCCCTAGCTGGTTTGGCTCAGTGGACTGAAGGGTCCCAGGTTCGATTCTAGTCAGGGACACATGCCCAGGTTGCGGGCTTGATCCCCAGTGAGGGGCATGCAGGAGGCAGCCAATCAATGATTCTCTCTTATCATTGATGTTTCTATCACACCCTTCCTCTCCCTTCCTCTATGCAATCAATATATATATATATACATACATATATATATATATATATATATATATATATATATATATATGTATATTTTAAAAAAAAGAGGGATGTCAAGTTACTTAACAGAGGTTGTATAAGTAAATGCATAACATAGTGCCTGGCACATAGAATTACATAAATGTTAGCTGTTATTATTATGGAAAATTTAAGAAATAGTGGTCTGTCTTTCTTGTATTATCTTTTGCCAAATAAATTACTTATGAGAGACTCTAGTTTATTTAATAATTATTACTCAAAAAGATTAATTTAATACCTATTGAAAACAGGCATGGTATGTTCTGGATGCTGTGTCTACAAAGGTGAAGAAGACAGTCTTGCTTTTATGGCTATTACATCCCAGTAATACTGATAATTGCTAAGAAGAGAAATAAAGCAGGGACAATGCAGTAAAATCCAGTGACAAGGCTGACAGAAATGTTTGAGGTGGCATGCCATTTTAAGGAGAATGATCAAGAAGAATTGAGGAGCCGTCTTCAAAGATTTGAAGCTATGCAGTAGGGTAAAAACTGTCGATCAAGGAGCCAGGCAAAGGAAGCAGTGAGACGATGAATGCTTGACATATTTGATGAGCAACAAGAAAATCAGTGTGGTGGGACTGGAGTACAGAACGCTAGAAGATGAAATCAGAAAGTTAGGAGGGGACCAGGTTAAAAATGGTCTTGTAGACCACATAAGCAATTTGAATTTTATTTAGAAAATAAACCACTGAAATGGGGAAATAATGTAGCCTGATTTATGTTATTAAAATATAATTCTAACTGCGATGTGATAGCCTACAAGTGGCCCAACTATAGGGAATTGTTTCTACAGAAATGGAGAGAGATCAGCAGGCAATAATAGAATTTTTTTCTCTCTCTCTTAATATCTTTACACACTCATATACACACATCATTAACAAGGAGGCAGTTTTCTATATGCACCTTTAAGAAAAAAATAACTGATTTGTATTCAGGTGGCAACATGCTGTCACTTGATTTATTTTATATAGCATATGTTTAATAATCTTATTTCAGACTCCAGTAAAGATGTGATATTTTTAAATACTTGTCTATGCAATCAACTGCACAATGCATGTATTATTTATAATTTATGGCTTAATACTAAAGCAATGGTCTGCTTATTTTACTTTGCTTGCAAATATTTGTAATAACCAAGGAAAAATTGTTTCAGCACTGACATAAGGTCTTTTTAAAATGGGAGGGTTTTTTTGTTGTATTTGATTAATAGTTTCCAAATTAAAATTTATAGCTTTTCAATTTATCCATGAATAACAACAGTTTAATGTACAACCGTTAGTCTCAGTTATGATATACAGCCTGCCCTGGATGGTTTTTCTCAGTGGTTAGAGTGCCCATGAACTGAATGAAGGGTTGTGTGTTCAATTTCTGGTCAAGGGCAGGTATCTGGGTTGCAGGTTTGATCCCTGGCCTCAGCCGGGACTCTTGTAGGAGGTAACCAATCCATGTGTCTCTCTCGTGTGATTAACTTTTGTGAATATGGTTATATGTATGTGTGTGTGTGTGCAAGAATATATTTAAGACAATAGAGGAAATTGAATATAAAGAGGGAAATATCAGTTTGAGGAACATGGGCTGAGCAGAAGCTCATCAAAACAAGTTAAGCAAAACTATAGTGGCTCCTCAGAACTCACATTGTGGGTTGAAATTCACCATTTCAAATATGCAGTTCTCATGAATCATAATCATAGTTCTAGCAACTTTAGGTCTCTAATGGTTGTGTGAAGTGCTGATTTTCTTTTCCTTTCTGGAAAAAGCAGTGTATAAAAATAAAAATGTTTTAAACTGTAAAACTATTAGTGATAAAGTCGCTTTTTGTTCTTCAAATTTTATTTATTTCTGATTTACTTGGAAGAAAATAATAATAATAAATATATCTGTTCAAGGGGTGGCTAGGAATCAACCATTATTAACTCATTACCTTTCTTTTCCATTACTGATCCCTAGCCATGTAATTAAAATAGCTTACCAAGGCTTAGATTTAAAAGTATGAATAAAATGGAATTAATGGTATTAACATCATTAAGGTAGAAGACTAATAAGATATTCACCTCTTTGGGTATAACTATATTAAATTATAACTTAGCAGCGAAGGGGGATGCTTATATTTTTAAGATGTTTTCTCAAAGATAGATATAACCTCTGATTCTGTAAGAGAAACCAATTGCCAAGAAGCAATTGTTATTTAAAAATCATGCATATACTATACAATTATTTCTCAATTTAATCACTCCCGGCCTAGAAGGACTGCACCGACACCTGAAAACCCAGAAGTTACTTGTTTATTATAGAAATCTCTAACAGACATCTGTCCAGTTCTTGCAGGAAGTTTCATGCTAGAATTTTACATTTTTAATGTTTATTGTACCTTTCAGGACAAGTAAATGGACCAAAGATTATTAATGTGCTATAGTAATTATTGTTCTAAAAATGGCATTAGACAAAAAATTTAAATATTCATGAAAATCCTTATTTCCCTAAGGTTTGGTTAGGAAAAGATGCTGAGAGAAATCGCTCACCAAAGGAGGGAACTATAACACAGTATAGATCATCACAGGAGTTATAAACAAAGGCAGCTGACATTAATAATTAAGTGAGAAAAATTCCCTATGGAGGTTGAGATGAGCTAGAGGCACATGTGTAAAGTCACTTGGCTAATTGATCATTAGTTATGTTCTAGACTAGAGGAATATATATTAATGTAACTCGTTTCTCTACCGTATTTTTCTAGTCCAATAATTTGTCTAATGTAATAAATATAGCTCTTATACATTCCCTGTGAGAAAAAAAAATCATCTCCATTAGAGCCTGATGTTTTTATTATGTGCAAGCAAGTATTCAATATAAATAAATGTGATAGGGAAAGTTTATCACTTCTCTAAAGTTTTTTGTGTTACACTTTAAATTAATTCTAATAGAAATTGTATTATTGTTGTCAATATCCAAATATATATATTAATCTGACCTTAGCACTGAAAGCTATTTACCATTTTATTATGAGATTTTAAAATTGATTTGCATTCACATTTTTGTTTATTTTCTGCGTTTTTGAAAACTGTTATCTATCTCAACAGGGCATTCTTTAATGAAGAAACGTTAGAGCTGCTTACCACACTGCAACACGGGAGATTTTAGTGAAGAACATGGCTTCCTCTTGGAAACTAATCCTGTTTCTGTCAGTTGCTGGGTGTCTTTCAGGTAAAAATCCTGCTTTATGTATCAAATAATGAAAATATATAAAATCCTTCATTACATGTCTTCAGGTGTTCATTTAAATATATTAGTATTCATACTTTTAAACAAAAGAAATACAACCCTTAAACCTTTGTTAGATTGCAAAGAGTCATATACAACTCAATATAATAAGATACTTAGAAAAATGCTATATAAATGTTAATAAAATGAATAGCCACCCCATGTCATTGATTTTCATTTATAATATAAATCATTGTTAGCCTTCAGAATATTTGGCAATATATATATTTATAATTTGTAGCAGGTAATTATAAAGATATCTCATTATCTTGCTAAATTTCACCATATAAAAGCAGAATCATGCTGGCTTTATTACACACACACACACACAAACACACACACACACACACACACACACACACACATAGTCATTTATGGGCATTTCTAACACAATGTTTTTTCTTCATTGTCTTGGCTTCTCTAACTTTGTTTTGATCAATTTTATTGTTCTATATTTTAGATCTAAAGTTAGAAATTTTATTCTGCAAAAGTAGTTTATGTTTATGTTTTTGGGGGAGTAATATTATCATAATGCTAATAATTAATATGCCAGAAGCCTTTTTGTTTAAATTTAAGAATTTCTATAAATTATATTTTAGTGATGATTAAATGCTATACATGGAACATTCTGGTGACTAGATTTAACTCAGTGGCTGTGGTCTCTTATTAAGTACTATCAATGTAACTTCAACTACATATGATGGATGATTCTCCCTAAAGCCAAAAAGTCATCCTCAATTTAGCTTGGGCTCAAAACTTTGAAATTCAAAGGAATATCTTTACATACAAATATAAATATAGTATTTCATCATAATAAATGCATACGTTTAAATGTACTTGTTTACCTGTATTTAAGGCTTTTAAAATATAGATAAAAACCTCTTTCTTGTTGAAATACAAGTAATTAACTGTAAAATCAACAAAACAGTATTAATATGTTGTTATTCTATATAAGCACCATTTCTTCCAGGAAAAAACAGGTTTAAGAAAAGACATGAAAGGTAAGGTAAGACCTCTATAAAATGTTGATAGAGCATCTGTGAAAAAGTGAACAATATGTAAATACCTTCAGAGATGTTTAAAGTTAAATGAAAACCCTGGTATATTAAAATTATAGTTACCTAAAAAAAAAGAAATAGTCTTCAAACATTTTATCCTATTTAGGTTCTTTCTGTGGAGTTTTATGATCTTCCCTGCTGATCTAGTCTATTTCTCTTGTACCTTTCCAATGTTACGCACCTTTCGTACTCCTAAACTAACTGAAGGGAATGGAGACAGGCTGTGAGATAAAATAAAGGATGCCCAATTAAGTTTGAATTTCAAATGAACAAGTAATTTTTTTTAGTTTCAGTATGTACCATGCAACATTTTATTTTATTTAAAATTTAAATGTAACGGGTGCCCAGTGTTTTTATTTATTAATCTGGCAGTGCTTGGTGGAGAGAGAGTATTGGTCTGTAAAATCACTCCAAAGTTTTCTTTTCGTGTATTGGTCCAACATTATTCTCCCAGACCATTTATCTGGGAGATAAATCTCAAAGGAGAGATTATCCTGTGGTTGTGCAAAGATGGAAATATTCGGCCTGATAATTTCTAGGCTTTCAGCTCATAGGGCAGTGATGGCAAACCTATGACACACGTGTCAGAGGTGACACGTGAACTCACTTTTTTGGTTGATTTTTCTTTGTTAAATGGCATTTAAATATATAAAATAAATATCAAAAATATAAGTCTTTGTTTTACTATGGTTGTAAATATAAAAAAAATTCTATATGTGACACGGCACCAGAGTTAAGTTAGGGTTTTTCAAAATGCTGACACGCCGAGCTCAAAAGGTTCGCCATCACTGTCATAGGGGAACCAAAATGCTCTTCTCTTCATAGAGTAAAATGAGACATTGGAAGGTAGGAAAATGAGGCTGAGTTTGGAGGTTAGTTACTACTCAAATATTGTAGACAAAACTGGTAAAAAGTTGAAAACAAAGGACATTTCTCATTTTTATATGAAATTTGATTTTAATCACCTGTATTTAATATTAAGCATCTATAAGTTATTTTTAAAAACTGATTAATTTCTTCTCTGCTATAGATATCTGTTTATAATTGATTAGATACTTGAAAGAATCAGTTTTCAAGGATAATTATATTCAAAACTTTCCCCTTTACCTTCTTATTTTAACAAATTATTCTAGAGGTACAGTCTTTATTTTGCTCTTGTTATTTGTTAATACTTACTTACCTTCAATATTTATTATTTAGCATTTTATGCTATAGTTTTCTGTGGTTACTGCCTTTATTTGTCTATGAGTGTCGTATTAGAGGACCTGTTGGCACATTGACTTGATTACTCCTACAGAAAATGAGGGAAATTATACTATAGGGCATGAGCACATTTTATGTTGTTGCTGCTCTTTGAACCAGCAAAACCTATTAAAGAAATAAGAGATGATCCAGGCTGTATCTCCTATTTGTCTTATTTATTTTAATTAATTAATTAATTAGTTAGTTAGTTAGTTAGTTAGTTAATTAGTTATTATTTATTTCATTGCTCTTCAGAGATATTGGAAGGGAGGTGGGGAGGCAGTGATGTGATAGAGACACCATCAATTGATTGTCTCCCACATAAGCCCTAACCAGGCTGGAAGCAAACCCACAACCCAGGTATGTGCCCTTGACCAGGAATTGAACCTGAGACCCTTCAGTGTGCAGGCCCATGCTCTAACCATTTAGCAAATTGTCCAAGGCTATTTTTTTCATTTCTTAATGGATGGATTATCTGGGGTGTTTTTAACTAGGAAACACAACACTATGTTTAAAAATTGGCTGAGAGCCATAAAAGGCTGACAGATTTCACAGGAATATACAAACTCATATTAACAGTGAACTCAATCAAAACAATGAGATACCACTACACATATCAGAATGCCTAATATGTAGAAAAACAGACCAGTAAAAACAATGCCAATTGCTGGTGAGGATGCAGAAACCTGCAATGTTCATTCATTGCTAGAAGAAAAAGTGGTACAGCCACTTTGCAAGAGGATTGCGCAACATTTACATAGTTAAACAGTCTTACCAAATAATTAAACAATTGGACTCCTAAGCATGTACCTACGTGATTGTATTTTATTTTATTTTTTAATCAATTTTATTTTTATACAAACCATTTTTATTGTGATAAAATATACGTAATGTAAAGTTTACAATTTTAACCATATTAAGTGTATACTTCAGTGGCATAAGTACATTCACAATGTTGTCCAAACATCACAGCTGTCTATCTCCAGAAAGTTTCATCATCCCAAATAGAAACTGTGTACCCATTGAATAATAACTTCTCATCCCGCCACCCTCCCCAACTCCTGGTGACTTCTATTCTAGTTCTTTGTATCTTATTCTACTATTTGGCTATTCTGGGTACCTTGTATAAATGAAATTATACAATACTAGACGCCCAGTGCATGAAATTTGTACACTTGGGGGGGTGTCCCTCAGCCCGGCCTGTGCCCTCCTGCAGTCCAGGAGCCCTCGGGGGATGTCTGAATGAAGGCCTAGGCCCTCTCCATGTCCTAAGCCATCAGTCGAACATCCTTAGCACCGCCACTGTGCTCGCCAACCATGAGCTCAGCTCAGGGCTTCTGGCTGAGTGGTGCTCCCCCTGTGGGAGCACACTGTCCACCAGGGGTCAGCTCCTGCATTGAGCATCTGCCCCCTGGTGGTCAGTGCACATCATAGCAACCAATCGTTCTGCCGTTTGGTCAATTTGCATATTAGCCTTTTATTACATAGGATTGATTCTTTAAAACTTCTGCTCACACAAAGTACATGCACATAAATGTTTATAGGAATTTTGTGAATAATCACCCAAAACTAGAAACAAGAGAGATGTCTTTTAATAAGTAAATGGATAAGTAAACTATGGAAATTCCATACATTGTAATACTTTCCAGTGATAAATAGTAATGAACTATTACACCATGCAAAAACATGGGTGAATTCTAATATGCGCATTGTTCAATGAAAAAAAGCCAGTCTGAATAGACCACATATTAATATGGTTCCATTTATATGATCTTTTGAAAAGGGCAAAAGTATAGAGACTGTATAAATCAGTGATTGCCAGGGAATGAAGTCAGGAGATGATTGAATGGATGAATGACACATATGCCATTTTTTAGGGTGGCGAAATTATTCTGTATGATACTGTACTAGTGTATGTGACATTAAGCATTTATCAAAACCAATTGAACTTTATAGCACAGAGAAACCTTAATGTATACAAATTTAAAAAGTAATCAGTTACACTATATGATTAGGCCCTAAAATAAGACAGTAGTTAAGGGAATTAACGAGAGATGAAAGTTTCAAATATATTTTGACAAATAAAATATTTAGGACTTAGTAAATGATTAATATTTTGTCTACAAGGAAATAGTTAAGTTTTTGTTTTACTTATAGGTGTAGATAATATTGTCATTTACTTGGATACTAAATAACGTAAGAGATATAGTGGAAAAAAAGATAAAAAATGCATGTTAAGTTTCACATATCTGTCATAGACTCAGGTGAAAGTGTCTAAAGTTTAGGAAAGATAACTGATTTAAAAGTAAATTTGAAGTTTATAGGGATAAATTTGAAGGTCTGGGAAGGGAAATAATTACCCAAGGATTATGTATATGAAAATGAGTCATAAGGCAAGGAAGAAAGTAAGAAGCAAATGCTTTTAAAGGACAAGAGAAAATATAGGTTGAAAAGAATCAAAGGTGAGTTATAAGTTTGGAGAGACTCTAGGAATGAGTGATAACAGAACATTATCATAAAGGAAGTGGCCAGTAGCAGAACTTTTGAGTTGGGAAATTGGACAGGTACATGCAAAAAAATGAAACTAGACCACCAACTTACACCATACATAAGAATAAATTCAAAATGGATAAAAGACTTAAATGTAAGTTATGAAACCATAAAAATTCTAGAAGAAACCATAGGCAGCAAAATCTCAGGCATCTCTTGTAGCAATATGTTTGCCAATACATCTCCTAGGGCCGTGGTTGGCAAACCGCGGCTTGCCAGCCACATGTGGCTCTTTGGCCCCTTGAGTGTGGCCACGAAGTTTCAATCACACTGTACGTGTGCGCCCGCACATGGTATTTTGTGGAAAGCCACACTCAAGGGGCCACAGTTTGCCGACCACTGTCCTAGGGCAAAGGAAACTAAAGAGAAAATAAACAAATGGTATTCCATCAAAATAAAAAGCTTCTGTACAGCAAAAAGAAACCATCAACAAAATGAAAAGGGAGCCCACTGTATGGGAGAACATATTTGACAATGATACATCTGGTAAGGGGTTAATTTCCAAAATATATAGGGAATTCAACCAACTTAACAAAAGAAAGACAAACAATCCAATTTAAAAAGTGGGCAAAGGACCTAAATAGATACTTCACCAAAGTGGACATACAGACGGCCAAGAGACATATGAAAAATTGCTCAAAGTTGCTAATCATCAGAGATGCACATTAAAATGACAATGAGGTATTACCTCACACCTGTCAGAATGGCTACCATCAACAAATCAACAAATGCCAAGTGCTGGCAAGAAAGTGGAGAAAAGGGAACTCTAGTATACTGCTGGTGGGAATGCAGACAGGTGCAGCCATTATGGAAAACAGAATGGAGTTTCCTAAAAAAATTAAATATGAAACTACCATTTGACCCAGTGATCAAACTTGTAGGAATATATCCTAAGGATCCTGAAACACCAATCAGAATGAATATATGCACCTCTATGTTCTTAGCAGCACCATTTACAATAGCTAAGATCTGGAACCAGCCCAAGTGCCCATCAGTAGACAAGTGGATAAAAAAAGCTTTGGTACATTTACACCATGCAATACTATGCAGCTGTAAAAAAGAAGGATCTCTTACCCTTTGAGACAGCATGGAGGGAGCTGGAGAGTATTATGCTAAGCGAAAAGAGCCATTCAGAGAAAGACAAGTATCACATAATCTCACTCATATGTGAAAGCTAATGAACAAAATAAACTGACAAATGTAATACATCCAGAGACATAGAAACATGGAGCAGACTGAGGAATCTCAGAAGGAAGGTGGAGGTGCATTAGGGGTGGAGACAGATTAACCAAAGAACTTAATATGCATATAAACATAACCCATGGACATAGACAATAGTGTGGTGAAGGCCTGGGGAGGGGGCTGGTGATGGGTGGAGGGGGGTCACTGGGAGGAAAAAAGGACATCTGTAATACTTTCAACAATAAGGATAAATTTTAAAAAGGAAGATGGAATATTTCTCTAGCTTTATTTCAGAGACAATGACTGTAAGAGCACTGTAATCTCACCACATTATCTGAGCTTAAAAACAACCCAAAATTTGATAAAAATAGCTTTCTGGTGATAAATATGAAATCCTATATAGTAAAAGCCTAATATGCAAATTGTCCCCTCAACTGGGAGTTTGACAGGAGGGCAGGGCTGTCTGGCCAACTGCCCACGGCCCCTTCCCCTGGCCAGCCCCGGTGAGTGGCAGTGGTAGGCAGCCACGGGAAGGGAGGCCCCCGCCTACAGCCAGCAGCTGCTAGGGACCCTATCCATGCACGAATTTCATGCACTGGGCCTCTAGTAATTAAATAAAATCAAAACTTTTCATAATAGAATGTGTAAAAACATTTGTGGGAGGATTCATAATTACTATAGCCTAGCTCTGAATTTATTTGTGACAAGAAGCATCAACATTTCAACCTCTGCGCCCAAATCCATGTTATTGTTTTTGTGTTTTTAAATTGTTCTTCAGAAATGTATCATCCTCCAAATATATAGAGAGGTAGTGATTGGGAGGAGAAAGTATGGTTCAGGATTTATCTTTAAATTTGTAACTTCACTCACATTCCTTAGCTCTTTGTAAATTGTTTTTTATTCAATCTCCCTGTTTAAACAAACAACCATAAAAACTAAAGGTTTTAAATTGCCCTTCTCTGTTATACAAAGCATCCTATCCAATGGGTTTCTTAATCACTATACTCCTTTTGGAATGTGGCTAATAATTATTCTCAGGGAATCATCAGGGTAAAGCAAACAGAAATGGTTGCCAGTCAGCCCTGCGACCCTGGCGGTCCCAGTACAGGAACAATGACCCCTGTGAGCACCACCGTCTGGGAGAAAGCTGCCCCTGAGTCCCTGCCCTGATGCCAGACAATCCAGTTCCTCCTTCTATGTGCCTCACCCTGGTGCTGCAGCTCAGAGGAAGTGAGACCTTAAAAGTCCAGTTAGTGTGCCGGCCCTTTTAGAGGAACAGCTGGGTCTCCAGCAGGCTCCGTGTCACTGAGCCCCAATACCCACTGATTTTTAGTTACGGGGACTTCTTTTCCCAGCTCTGGGAGCCTGGGCTGGGAGTCTGGTATGGGGCTGGAACCCCTTGCTCCTCCCAGAGATGATCTCCCTCTGGATTGAAAGAGTAACACTCGTGGGTGCTGGACCAGCCCGTTCTGTGCCTCTGCCCCTCTTACCAGTCTCAGTGTGCTTTCTTCTTAATTTCTCTAGTTGTAGGACTTCCATTCAGCCGGCTTTCAGGTGGTTCTGGATGATGGCTGTTCTGTATTTTAGTTGTAATTTTGATGTGGTTGGGGGAGGCGTCAAGTACAGGCGTTCACCTATGCTGCCATGTAGGTTCTCCTCAAGAATATTTAATTATTAAAACTAGGGATATTTATAGCTCTTCTAAACTCTTAAAAAAATCCTAACTAAATTTTAAAAATCTTAGAATTAAAAATTGTGAAAATTGTGTGGCCCAATTTCTCGTACTTGGGCAAGTAAAATACTATTTGTTCTCAATAGAGATGATGCTCAGGGAGGTTCTATTACAGGGTCCATGTCACATAGATGGTAACTAGCGAAAGAAGAAGAATATCTGTGTCATACAGAAATGCTTCCTATATACCAGGCAACATGAAGGTGAGACAAGAGAGCACTCCAGTTGCTCAAGGCTGTGCGACCTCCTTCTTAGATAAGTATATCTAGTACTTTCCCCTGAGTTACTTTCAGATGTTTCTGAAGTAAGCTATGTTGCTTTAAAAACACCAAAATAACAACAAAAACCATTTTTCTTATACTTTGACCCTATTTTCCACCACTGGGTTAAATTTATTTTATTGGAGAGGTGACAGGTTTTTTTTCGTTCTGCCAAGAGGCTGATATAATATTGAACAGAGAATGGCTGTCATTGATAAGCTTACACAAATACTCTCCTTCTTCCTGGTGGCAGTCGTGGTAAATAGCACAGAGCTTTGTCACTGTCCGCTAGTGCTGCCTAAGACTCTAAAAGGAAAATGAAAACAGAAGTGTTACAGAACATAGGTACCTGATAATAGTAAGTCTGACTGCCTACTGCAGGGGAGAAAGAGAAATGGATTATGGCTCCTCCATGGTCATTTTAAAATTATGTATGTGCACATTGTATTGGTCCCTAGGAAGCCATGATGATAATGAGCTCACCTCAGTGAAGGAAACCAAGCTGACTCTTATCAGCTTTGCACCGGCGGTATTAGACATGTAATTAATCAGAAGACAATTTAATTTTTCCTTGTCAGCAGGGGAGCGTCACTTGAATTTAGTGAGGTTTATTTTGTTATTTTTATCTTAACGGCAAATAAAATGTTAAAAGTTATCTATAATTGTCTGTTATTTCTGGAGTGATAAAAACCATAAATTAAAGATGCAGATTCAGCATCCTAAAGAAATGATATCAAATATGTGTTCTCAATGTTCTTGGGGTTAAAAAAAAAGAATTAACTAATTTATTATGTTATTTCTCTTACATAAAAGTTATTCAGATATTTTCCACTAAAGTATTAGGTGAAGAGTAAGTGATATGTATCATAGTGTTTTGTAACCCAGAAAGTGTCATAAAAGTTATCTCATGCTTCTTAAAGTAGACTGATTCTTGCTGCCATTATTATTTTCAACAGTGATAAATCTTTACTGAAGGAAATCAATCATGTACATTGGTTCTCTTTGTTATTATAAAATAATGCTCAAAAATTCATATTGTATTTCATATCTATGAGAACTTGTGAACGAATGTTTACTACATTATTATTTTATTTTTTAAAATATGTTTTTATTGATTTCAGAGAGAGGGAGACGGACAGGGAGAGATAGATACATCAATGAGAGAGAATCATCATCAGCTGCCTCCTGCACACCCCCTGCTACTGGGGATCATGCCCACAACTTGGCATGTACCCTAACCGGGAATTGAACTGTGACCTCCTGGTTCATAGGTCAGTGCTCAACCACTGAGCCACACCAGCCAAGCACTGTATTATTTCTTAAGCAGAGATAAATTTCCATCAGAGTAATACAACTGAGAAATATGTCACCTTAAGGTGAAGATTGTTTTATAGCTAGCTAGCATGATCTTCTGGGGATCCATTAGTAATTTGAATCATTTGTCAGCAAGAACAGCTACTTTTCTATATCTCATTGCTTCAAATACAGGTTTCTTCTGCATCTAAAATGGAGAGATGGATATATTCATTGAGCACCCACGCATGCTGAACACAAGATACAGAAGAAATGCAGGGAAAATTTTCTACTCTCCTTGGCTTTAAATAAATTTGTCAGGACTCAAATACCGAAAGTCTATCATGTGTAAAATAAATCATGTATAATTAGTTGTGAGAATGAAAAATCGTTGTGTTGTATATTGTCTTTTGTATATTTTAGCTCTTTGGGAAAATCTTATTTGGCTAACCATCAATCAAGTTAACTACACATTTCTTGAAACGTTGCCAACTTTTACATTGGGTGATATTTATTTGATGTAGGTGTTAACAACAACATTTAACTTTTCCAGTATTTGAAAAAAATGCTTTCCATTCTAAATCTCACTGTAGTGTTGACACTGAAATTTGTCAGAGAACTCAGTTATTCCTAATGATGTGTTTGTGATGGTGGCTGTGCTTCCAGCATGATCTTAATCTCAGCATAGATTTAGAGTATGATAGAACAATCCAATGGTCCAGATCAGAGATAAATATGGTTTTAAGTGATTATCTTTTCCTTTTTAGTACTTGTATATTTTTCTATTACGGTT
The DNA here is from genome assembly GCF_000147115.1 of Myotis lucifugus. NCBI lineage: Eukaryota > Metazoa > Chordata > Mammalia > Chiroptera > Vespertilionidae > Myotis > Myotis lucifugus. The sequence goes on from NW_005871187.1 coordinate 619,563, forward strand.
CTTACTAGAGTCCCAGTGCACAAATCCATGCACCAGTGGGGTCCCTCCACTTGGCCTGTGGAATTGGGCAGAAACTGGACCCCTGAGGGGTCCTAGATTGTGAGAGGACGCAGGCCAGGCCAAGGGACCCCACTGGTGCACGATTGGGGCTGGGAGGGATGCAGGAGGTTGGCCAGCCAGGGAGGGACCATGGGAGGGCTTCAGAGCGTGTCCGACCCATCTCACTCAGACCTGATCGGCCAGACCCCAGCAGCAAGCTAACATACCAGTTGGAGCATCTGCCCCCTGGTGCACGTCATAGTGACTGGTCAACCAGTTCATTGTCTGCCCACTGGTGGTCAGTGCATGTCATAGCGAGCAGTTGAGCAGACCTAGCATATCATTAGCATATTACGTTTTGATTGGTTGAATGAACGCCCAGACTACCAGACACTTAGCCTATTAGGCTTTTATTATATAAAATATGTGTAAAATAAAATAAAATACAAGACCATTTATTCTCTACAGAGACAATGTCTGTTCTATTGATGTTTCATACATAAGACTTTCTGTAAGTATGGGTGCCTATTTTTTTAAATGAATGAAAGGAAACAATTGTTTGATCCTTGTTTTCTGCTAAGAGAGGCATAAGTTATATTTCTGATTATAATAATTTCTGGTCAGAAAACATCTAAAGAGGATGAATAACTTTGGATTCTCTAACCTGATCATTCCATTTTGTTTCAATGCCAAAAACTCAGCTGAAGCTTCTTTGGACATAATAAAGTCCTAAATTAAAGAAGTAGTAATTACCCTAAGTGAGTTCAGGGAATTGTAAAAGTAGCCAGTAAAATTTTGAAAGAAAAAAAGAAATCAATGGGGAAAAAAGGAAGTAAAGAAAGAGAAAATGAAAATGTGAAATCTGTGAATCATCAGTGCCTTTGATCAGGCTGTTCAGGCTTCATAGGACCCCTTTCCCCCAGAACGTAGGTCAGGAAGATTTAGCTTCAAGAGCTCCTAAAGCTCTCTACCTGCTCCTCTCTGGTAATTCAGAGACGAAACAGCGAATGATGCCTTTACTAGAGCTATAATTGTTTAAATCCTAAATTGAGAGAGAATATTTCAACTTGTCCTCTGGGTCCATGTTTGTTTCAGCTTAATCCCTGAAGGAGTTGATTGCTTTTGAAAATGAGATTAAGTGGAAATAAAAATGTAATATTCGTCTCACTTATGGTTCAGTCTAACTTCTAAAAAAATCATAGCTGTGGATAAAAATTTCCAAATGGGAATGGCGTATATAATTTGTAAAAGGTGTTGTATATCGAGGCATTTTTTTTTTTTAAAAATTCTCATTTCCAGTTCCAATGGCCTAATAAATTCCAAGTGTCTTTTAGCCCAGTGAATTTACCTGTCTATTAATTTAACAAGTATTAATTCAGTGCCAATTGTTCTAGTCACTAAGGATATAGCAATGAACAAGAGTGACAAAATTTAGGTTCTTGAAGAACTCACAGTTTAGGAGAAAAAATAGACAACTTGGCAAGAAACACACTAATACAGAGTCTGATAGGGATAATTTCCAAAAAGAATTTAATAGAGCAAAGAGATAGTAAATGATGTGTAAAGTGACAGGGCACCAAGGTGTTACTTTACATGGGATGATCAAAAAGATTACTCTGAATAAATCTCTAAAGAAACACCTGCTCCCTAACCCGTTTGGCTCAGTGGATAGAGTGTCGGCCTGCAGACTGAGGATCTCTGGTTCGATTCTGTTCAAGGGCACATACCTCAGTTGCAGGCTCCTGGCCCTAGTTGGGGGCATGTGGGAGGCAACCAATCCATGCATCTCTCTCACATCAGTGTTTCTCTCTGTCTCTCCCTCTCCATTCCACTCTCTCTAAAAATGAATGGGGAAAAATATCCTCAAGTGAGGACTAAAAAAGAAAATCCTATCTAATAAAGAGGGAATATGCTAATTGACCCTCATGCTGTCACAAAGATGGTGGCACCCACAGCCAATAAGGAGGGAATATGCTAATTGACTGCTGCACCCTCAAAGATGGCGGTGCCCACAGCCACAAGATGGCTGGCAGGGGAGGGCAGTTGTGGGCAATCAGGCCAGCAGGGGAGGGCAGTTAGGGGTGACCAGGCCAGCAGGGGAGGGTAGTTAGGGGTGACCGGGCCGGCAGGGGAGGGCAGTTGGGGGCAACCGGGCCGACAGGGGAGGGCAGTTGGGGGTGACCAGGCTGGCAGGGGAAGGCAGTTGGGGGAGACTGGGCCAGCAGGGGAGTGCAGTTGGGGGCAATCAGGCCGGCAGGGGAGTGGTTAGGGGGTGATCAGGCTGGCAGGCAGAAGCAGTCAGGGGGTGATCAGGCTGGCAGGGGAGTGGTTAGGTATAGATCAGGCTGGCAGGGGAGTGGTTAGGGGGTGATCAGGCAGGCAGGCAGGTGAGCAGTTGGGAGCCAGCAGTCTGGGATTGTGAAAGGGATGTCCCATAGGGATCGGGCCTAAACCGGCAGTCAGACATCCCCTGAGGGGTCCCAGATTGAAGAGGGTGAAGGCTGGGCTGAGGGACACCCTGCCCCAGTGCACGAATTTCATGCACAAGGCCTCTAGAAAATAAATAAACACCTGATTAAAATCAAGCCACATTAATATCTGGGAGAAATTCAGCAGCAGAGGAAGACAAGGGTCAAAGTCTCCAAATGAGAACAGACTTATTGTATTTGAAGAAGAACCAATATAGAAGAGAGTAGAAACTATAGGGATGAAGAACATTTATGACAACAAGAGTGATTAGGGGTGGAAATAAATAGATAGGCAATGACCAGATCACATTTTAGGAAAATCACATTTTTAGCATTAAAACATATTAAAAGATCATGTTAGTTGTTTTATGAAAATAAATTGTAAAACTTGGCCAAGAATATAATCAGGAATGCTCAACCAGTGAGGCTCAGTGTTTGAGTGTCAATTTATGAGGTCAGAGTTCAATTCCAGGTCAGGGCACATGCCTGGGTTGCAGGCTCTATCCTCAGTGTGGGGCATGCAGGAAGCAGCTGATCAATGGTTCTCTCTGATCATTGTTTCTATCTCTCTCTCCCTCTCACTTCCTCTCTGAAATCAATAAAAATAAATTTAAAAAAAGAAATCATTTTTCATGTGCCAAATGAAAAGAACATAGATCAATTGAATGTAGCATCAGTATGGCATCAATTGGTCTATTCAGATTTTCTTATTCTTCTTGATTCAATTTTGGAGGACTGTATGCTTCTAGGAATTTATCCATTTTGCCCAGGTTGTCCAGTTTTTGGCATATAGTTGTTCATAGTATTTTCTTACAATCCTTTGTATTTCTGCAGTATTAGTTGTTACGTCTCCTCTTTGATTTCTGATTTTATTAATATCGGATCTCTCTTTTTTTCTTGATGAGTCAGGCTCATGGTTTGTCAATTTTGTTTTTCTTTTCAAAGAACCAGTTCTTGGTTTCATTGATCTTTGTATCATTTTTTATATCTATGTCATTTATCTCCACTCTGATCTTCATTGTTTCCTGCTTTCTACTTTGCAATTTGTTTCATTTTCTTTTTCTAGTTCTTTTATATGTAGGGTTAGATTGTTTATTTGAGATTTTTCTTACTTCTTGAGGTAGGCCTGTAATGCCATGACTTTCTCTCTCAGGACTGCTTTCACTGTGTCTCATAGATTTTGAGTTGCTATGTGTTTATTTTCATTTATCTCCATGTAGCTTTTAATTTCTTCTTTGATCTCATTGTTAACCCATTCATTGTTTAATAACATATTATTTAGTTTCCATCTGCTTGAGTATTTTTCAGTTTTTTTTTCTTGTTTCATACCATTGTGGTCAGAGAAGATACTTGCTATGATTTGATTTCAATCTTCTTAAATTTACTGAGACTTGTTTTGTGTCCTAATATGTGGTCTATCCTAGAAAATGTTCCATGTGCACTTGAAAGGAATGTATATTTTGCTGCTTTGGAGTGAAATGCTCTGAAGATATCAACTAAATCATTCTGATCTAGTGTGTCATGTTAGGCTGCTGTTTCCTTGTTGATTTTCCGTCTGGAAGATCTATCCACTGATGTCAATAGGATGTTAAAATCCCCTACTATGATTGTATTACTGTCAATCTCTCCCTTTATGTCCATCAGAATTTGCTTTATATATTTAGGTGCTTCTATGTTGGGTGCCTAAATGTTTACCCAGTTTATACCCTCTTATTTAATTGCTTCCTTTACCATTATGTAGTGTCCTTTTTGTCTCTTATTATAGCCTTTGTTTTAAAGTCTATTTTGTCTGATGTAAGTATTGTTATTCCATCTTTTATTTTGTTTATTTTCATTTGCATGGAATATTTTTTATCCCTTTACTTTTATTCTGCATTTTTCATTCTGAGGTGGATATCTTACAATCAGTACATATATGGGACTTGCTTTCTTAACCATTCAGCTACCCTATGTCTTTTGATTGGAGCATTTAAGCCACTTACATTTAAAGTTATTATTGATAGGTACCAATTTATTGCCATTTTGTTATTTTTACCTCTGTTCTCCCCTCTCTCTCTATTTCTTTCTTTATTTTTTTTTTAATTTTAATGGAGACACTAACTTTTTGCAATACTGGTTTGGTGGTAATAAACTCCTTTAGCCTTTTGCAGGGAGGTGAGGGGTCTAGGAAGCCCTTTATTTCACCTTCAATTTTAAATGATAGCCTTGCTGGATAATTAGTCTTGGTTACAGGTTCTTGTTTGTTATTACTTTGAATATTTCATGACAGTCCCTTCTGACCTTAAGTGTTTCTACTAAAAAATCTGCTGATATGCTAATGGGAGTTCCTTTGTAGGTAACTAACCATCTTTCTCTTGCTTTTTATAAGATGCTCTCTTTGTCTTCAACCTTTGTCATTTTAATTATGCTGTCTTTGTGTGGTCCTCTTCTGAGCTTCTTGTATTTGTGTAATTTTTTTTCTTCACCAGGTTAGGGAAGTTTTCTGCTATTATTTCTTCAACCAAGTTCTCAATCCCTTGCTCACTCTCTTCTCCTCCTGGTATCCCTATCATACAGATATTCTTATGCTGATATTATCTCATAGGTTCCTTAGGCTTTTATTTTAATTCTTCTTTTTTCTTTTTGTTGTTTTGCTTTTGTGCTTACTATTATCTTGTCCTCTAAATTGTACAATTATTATCTTTAAATAGCTAAAAGTTTTTTCATATATAAGAAGATTAGAATTATTCTGAAAAATCTAAAGGGACAAATCAAAGTACATAAGAGTAGGAGGTAGAATTAATGTTTAAAAAGATTTTTCTAATCAATCATATTTGCTCAGTGTCAAAATCAACTCTATCTCAAGAGAGTATGTCAGTCCTCTATAAAGAAATTTCAGTTTGATGTAATGATTATAATGTAAAAATAATTGTACTTTCAAAGGGCTTTCTCAGTGAGAAGATATGATATAAATAGATTTCTATGATATAAATAGATTTTTCCCTCTAATCCTTAGGTCTATGATTCTGTTAGTTGGATTTTAAGGAATATTTATAAATTTTTAATTGTATACCTAGTATATGTTTAATAATAGAAGATGTTTAATTATAAAGAATATACCAACCAAGAAAAAGGTTAAATGTTATAGGTAGAAGAACTGAGAATGGAAACAATGGGTTGGAGGTTAGAAACAATATATGGATACATGTAATAGTATTGACATTTATTGGCTATGAAGGCTAAAAGAGAAGGCAAACAGATGCTTCTGTCTGCTATTTTGAGCCATTATGTGTGAGAAGAGTGAAGCCAGCAATAGAAATAAATACAAAAAAAAAAGGAGATTAGTTTGAAATTAAAGATGGCAGAGATGATGATATATTGAATTTAAGAAATAGTTATCATCAAATAGAATGCAATGAATTGAGGAGGAAATTAAAACACTAAAGCCCTGGCTGGTGTGGCTAAGTTGGTTGGAGAGTCATCCGGTGCACTGAAAGGTCACTGGTTTGATTTCCAGTCAGGGCACATACTCAGATTGTGGGTTCCCTGGTCAGGATTTGTACAGGAGGCAACAGATATCATTCTCTCTCTCTCTCTCTCTCTCTGAAATCAAATTTTTAAAAAAAACATGTCCTTGGGTGAGGATTGAAAAAATGAAACAATAGAATTTGTTTTTTTCTTTGTGAAGAATAAATTAGCAAGAATTTAATCTTATTTGGAGTCCATCTGAGGAGATTTATTTTTTCAAGTAATAAAATAGACCTGATTATAAAGTGGTCTTTACATGAACTCAGGTTATATTCTGTGAAGCTATTCTGCTTGGTCAAAACCTTGTTTTAAATGTGGTTTCCTAATAAATTATTCCTTTCAGAATGCAAAATAGCACATTTGAAGAACAATAGCTTAGAATTAGGAGAGCCAAGTAATAATTTTAGCTTTGCTGCAAATTGTGGAACTTTGGGCAAGTTACCATTTCTTTCTATGTTAACCAATGGCTTAGACTGTGCTATTTTAAATCCTCTCCCACATGCTAGCATTTCTTTCTAATTATTTAAGAAGTTTTAATAAAGCCTCGAAGTTGAGAACAATAGACATTTAGTGACCCAATATTTAAAAGAACAGTAGACACTAGAAGATGACAATACGGCCCAGCTTAAAAAATCAGAGAATTGAAAATTTAAAGAAGGTTAAGAGAAGTAAAAAGAGAAGTCATCAGACTATATAAAGCTGATGGAAGTAGACTGAGTTTTCTTTTTGCTTCATGGAGGGGGAAAGAAAGAGGACACTTCCCTCAAGTCAAGACATAAAGCTCCAGAGGAACTCCTTATGTCAACAGCAATGTCATCTGGAAGAAAAATCTTGACTCTCACTCCCCCACTAAATGCTTGCTAGGCTACAGAAACTTGGATGTTCATAACAGAGAGCGTGATGGAGCAGAACATGCTAGAGAAATCTTGGGAGGGTGGGCATAGAAACTAATTCCTGCTTGCTTATTTATTTATTTATTTATTTATTTATTTATTCATTTATATTTTTTCCACAAATTTGATAAATTATCATTGAAGGGTGAATGAGATTAAAATGTCACAAAGGATAGGACAAATTCCAGCCTTTGGGAGGGCAAAGGGTTGTGGACTTTCTGGGGAATAGAAGTTGGTCCTGCAGAGGGAGCCAGGCCTGAGCCAATGCCAATGCCACCTGACAGAAGGAAGTAACCTCAGAAGAAGAAAATGAGGGCAAGTTCCTAGAGGCTAGACCTCAGAGAGAGGCAGGAGCATACGATATTAGTTGAGGGAGTAGATTGCTCCATCCAGGAACAGGGCAGCATGATTGATTATAAAAGCCTCCAAAGTACCATCACGTGTAGTCCACTTGAGAGTCAGTATTTGGCATTTGCCATGTGGATAGCCTTGATGGCCATTTCACAGCAGTGACTAAGTCTCGCAACCTCTATTTTTCCAACAGCATCTGAAAAAGTCATCAGGAGAAGGGAGGGGAAGAAAAAATAACAACTCATTTGCCTTATCACAGGTCCCCTAGCCACAGGACAAACCTGATTTGGGGAGAGAAGGGGTATGAGACTGAAGTTTTGGTATTGGGAGGGCTGAATGCTGGATACATCAGTATTCTAAAAATCAGTCACAGTTTTTATCAGCCAAAACAGGCCTTGTTCCAATACCTTAAAGTATATAATAAACTGGGGACCATCGATAGCAGGAGAAGGGAAATCTGACAGGAAATATTTAAAGGCAGTAATTAGAGAAAAATAAAAATGTTCAGTCGTATCATAACTAAGTTAAATTTTCTCTCCTTATTGACATATAACCTCCTAGTAGCCTTTCACTGGTATTATTTTTTTCTATAAATGTATTGAATATTACTAAGTCAGGCAGTGTCCGGAATACTGTTGGGGGGGGCGGTAATGGGGGAGATGAGGGAGTAGAGAAAAAGACCACCCTACATAGTCTTCAGTCACAGAGTTTGCAGACATTTGGACTGGTAAACAAACTTAAACTAAAATATGGTATAGAAAATACCTTATATGAACCATATTTTCATTAGAGATTTTTCTTGAACTCTCTACTGGCTGATTTATTAAGTAATTCAGGCCAAAGAGCTACAGGAAAAGCCAGGGTTTGAGTGGATGGTGAGGTATTGAGTGTATTTGAATAGGTGGGAAGAAAAGTGCATTAGTACACCATATTTTGCAGAGAGAGCCCAAGCTCTGCCGGCTCATATTTTTGGCATATTATAGAGATTTTTGCTCAATTTCCCTCCCTTTTCCCCAAGCACTTATATTACATAACCATATGCTCTAAGTGGACTTTACATTTAGGAAATAAATTGAGAGCATATGACTTGCAGATCTACAAATGATTAATCTCAATCTTTGGAGAAAGCGTGGAATCCAGAACAAATAGATGTTTTACTAGAATAATGTGAAGAAGTTATGCTATGTAGGTTTTTACTAGGCATTTTGCTGTAACTTACGCTAATATTGTAGTTTGTTATTGAATGTTATGATTATCATTTAATTAAGAAACAGGAGTAGCAGATGATTTTTTTCTATTTTGAGATAAAATGTAGAAAAATATATTCTTAAAGTGATAAATAATGTAGAACCAATGGAATGTTTAACATAGCTTATGGGAATATCACATGATAAATGCCATAGACATTTCTTCAAAACAATGTTTGGACAGTATTTCAGTTGTTGCTTCTAAAATATTTAAAGATGATTCTGCATTTTCTGAAAACTTTTATAGTGAGGAATTGATTCCCAAAGGTTTCCATTGTGTTCATTTATTATTGGGTATGAATAACAGCCATATCACAAAATTAATCTTTTGAAATAGGTCTGAGGTTTATTTATCAATATTGAAGGTATTTGTAAGAAAGATATGATTTCTACATTGTGTTCTATACTGAGTTCCTCAAACAATTTCTCAATTTACAACTACAGTATGTCCTCCCTGGACATCACCAATATGTTCTTCTAACTGTGCAAAAGATGTATAACAAAAGCAATTTTACCATAGGCTAATTGATATTAACAAGGCTAAGTTTCTGCAGAATATCATTAAGATTATAAGGAAATATCATTGAATGAAACAATTTTATTTGAGGACCTGCTATATTAGCTTTAAAAATGAATATTTAAATTATTTGCTTCATTCTCTCTTTGGGGGAAAAATATATGCCGGGTACTTTAGGTCTGATCCTTATATTGCCTTAATATTCTGCTACCCCATAAAGAACTGCACCACTTTTCCATGTTTTAGTCGCATTGGCCTTGCTTACTATTATACCCAGTACAGGTCGTCTCACATATGGCAGGGTCCTGGAGGGTCTATAGACACCCAGCAGTTGCCTTATGGGATAATGGCTGATCTCTATTTATCTCCAAAAATTAGGAGAATCTAGGGTGGTAAAAGCCACATAATTATGACACAATGAAACAGGTCCCAATACAGACCCTCATGGTAGCAGCAGGCCTACCTGTGTTGGGGGCTGTCACTGGAACAAGTTTCTGCAATGCGATTAGACTTTCTTAAAATGAGTAATTGTCACAGTTGTTGGTATGGAAAGGTAATTAATTACATGAAGTAATTATAGTTTTTCCTGAAGTACGTGTAGGTTTGACGTATTTTTTTTAGAAATTAAAATAGCAATATTTTTTGTATCTTGAAAGGTAGTGTGTTGTTTGGGGCCAGTATTTCAGGGTAGACATGCCATTCACAGAATGTGGGAAATGCTGGTGAAACTAAAGCAGTGGTAGAGCAAAATGTAAACATGAACAGTATCTTCATCTAAGGGAATGATTTTGAAGGGCAGCTTTAAAATGAATAACTTGTTGGTAGAGGGAAAGGCTTGATAAACACCGTCTGCCTGAAGACTAGGATTAGAGTAAACCAGACAAACATAGCCATACCACCTGTGATTGTAGTTTCAGAGGAAATCACCATGAATAAGATGCAGAACTGCAATAGTTTGGAAATGTGATAAGTGAGCCTATTTAAATCTTTTGATTATTTTTCAACTGAGAATTTAATAAGTTCTAACCTAATCATTCAGTATTCATGTATTCAACATTCTAATCCACCAAAACCAGAAAAAATACCTCATTAGAAAAAGAGTCTCAAATAAAGAACAAGTATATTTAGAATATTAAAACACTCAGAGTGCCTTGAATAATTGCTGTAATGGAAAGTAAGTCGGAGGTAATTGTGGCAATATGTTGTCTGGAGTGAATTTCTCACATATTAATTAGTATGTATTAGTAATTATTGTATTTTTAAAATATTTGAAAAATATTTGGATAAAAAGTAATAATTTGAACACAGACACTTTCATTTTAATATCAACTTAAAGGTTAATTATTATTACTCTCCAGTCAAGTAGATATGAAACAAAGACCATGTCTCCAGCATTGGGATAGGATCAGGGGGACACAATGCTTACAGAAATACAAAACAAGCTTCCTTCCTTATGATATTCTTAAAATATTCTTGCATGTGGGATAAAGTTAATGAGTAGAAAAATAAATGTGAATAACAGAAGAGAAGCCATAATTTAGAGAATTCACACACTATATAAATGATCAAGGAAGGGTGTTTTAAAAAAAGCAATTAGGGAGAGATTAATTGGAGTAGTGGGTCTATAGCCATTCATTTAAAGGTAAATTGATGAGTTATTAAGGAGGAAAGACCATCTGTGTAAAGGTAAATATCATGAGCAGGGGGATACATGTCTATAGTCAATGGAAAGAGTATAGTGAGCTCAGAGGACAGTGGTTTGAGATGATTATAGGAGGCAAGTGCTAATCATCTTATTGATAATTTATTCTCTAAAATATCAGAGTATTTATTTTGTAAACTATCATAACACTAGGAATACTAGTGCTGTGATGTATATAATGTATGGTATACATTAAGAAAAAGGTATTCAAAACTTATTTTTCAAAATGCTCATAAAAAGTTCTAAGGTATGACTGTGAAATCATGTTGCAGATGTAGTATAACCTAGACAACACTTATTTCCTGGACATTTTTCCTGGTTACAGCTATTCTTGAACACAGACACTTTCATTTTAATATCAACTTAAAGGTTATTATTACTCTCCAGTCAGGTTTTTGCTCTTATCTCTGACTCTTCCCTGATTTCTCTAGTTTTCTTTAGCTTCAGCCAGAATAGTCTCTTGACTGTCTACCAAATAGGTCATACAAATTCCCATATCCACCACGTGGAACGTTTCATTCCACCCTTCTTCCTCACATGCACTTCTCCTATTTTATTCTGTCTATTCAATTCTTATTCATTTTTCAACAATTTTGATTATATTCAGGTAAAGCTTCTCCTAATTCATCCAACCCAGAGTGATATTTCCTTCTTTCAAGCACATTGACTGGATAGCATGCACAATTCATTTGGCACAAATAAAATATACTCGCTTTTAAAATATTTTGTGTTACCTCGATACCTATAGTACTTTAGGGCAGGCTAATTACTGGGAAACCACAGAATATCCCAGTGACAACCATGTGAAGTTTATTTTTCACTCAGCTTACCATCCCATCAATGTTGTTGGTGGTGGTTTATAAGGGGAAGGAGGTGGGAATCAAGGGGCCCATGTTCCTTTACTAGTGGCTAGTGGCTTAGCACTGTATCTTAGGGTCTGGGGATCTTCCAGAGAACCTTGGCCATCTGGCTTTCCCGACTAAAACAAAGATGAGAAAGTAAGGAGGACTGTGTCCAAACATGATTGTGTAGGGAATTTAACTTACTGTAAAGTCTTCAGCTTTTACTCTGAATTAAACATGGTGCCATGAAGGATTTATGTCAAGGAAAGAAAACAATTAAACTATGTTTTAAAAGGAACAGTAGGTAAGCAGGGGAGAGTAAGGAGGCTAATACAGTAGGCCAGGTAAGGAGTGATGGTGGTTTAGACCAGGTTGGTAACAGAGGAGGTGTTGATAGTTTCAGGATATATTTTTAAATTACAGCCAATAACATGTCCCAGTGGTTAACATGTGCATTGTGAATGATAAAAAGGGAACCAAGGTTGATAGGGATGACAACACCTAGAATATCACATTGGCATTCGATAAATAAGTTTAAAGAAAGAATGAGTTTTAAAAATTGTTGTTGTTGTTTCTACTTACAACTTACTTAAATACCTCTCTGACTTCTGGCCCTATATTTTCTTGTATCAATGGGAATATTTTTTTTCTTCCATTAAAACCCTGAAACCCAAATGCATATTTTAGATATTTATAAAGATTTTTGAGCTTCTCTTGTAATATACCCTTGATTGCTAGAATGCACAAAGGATACATAATCAAAAAAAGCTTTATATGTTATAGGCCAACAAAGCACATAAGACATAAAAATTGAATGTAAACCCTTGTCACTAGTATGAAAGGCACTGTCAGTTTTTAGTGTATCTTTCACACACTGGGGACCCCTGTCAGTGCAATTTCAACCTTTAACTGCCTTTATTAAAAGCACATATTATCATGTGGCCATGAAAGCATGATATAACAGAATACTATTTGTTTCTTTCTCTTGTCGCCACTCTCTTCACCATAGGGGAAAAAAAAGTTGTATAACTGTGCTTACAAGAGCTATTTAATTTGATCTGAAGCAGATTTTAAAAATAGAGAAGATTTTTATAGATATGCACAAAACTAAGTTAATGTTTTAACATATTTTTAGGTTGCTTTGTTCTATCAACAAAATCCCACCATCTAAAAGCTGTTAATGTATCACTGTTTTTCGCCTTAGATGTCCTTCTTCCTTTCCTATGTTTACAAATGATCTGTACCAGAATATACAACTTCTATCACATCCCCATGATTTGGATTATGTCCACCCATGTGTTTTAGCGTTCTCCTGAATCTCTTTTCTACTCCCAGCATAATGACAAGATGAGGTCAAGGACTGGCGTGTACACAGCGCGAAGAGCATTCTCTCTTTTATGTACAAAGATTGTGGAGTGACTAAGAATATTTATCTCCAGGGTTGGTTCAATTTAACCAGAATTTCTCACAGAAGTAGCTGATGATTTAATTGCTACCCAGGCCTGATTGTTGATCTACCTAGAATAGTCTCTATTTTTTTTTATGCACAACATATTCAGTATAATGGCATAGTTCTCGTTGGATTCAGTGGGCAATTTCACTTTATTGTGAAGAAACATTCTAGTTTCAGACTTACATGACCTGGCCTTGTTCACTCTTGTAGCAGTGCAGGAGGTAGCGTTTATTTTATTTGCTGTGAGGCTTTGACTGGGAACAGCTTTCCTGGAGTGGAGTGCTTTGGTTGGTGACTTTTATCATTAAGTGCAGCCGTGTGAAAAGCTGCAGATAATGCAGGCAAGTGAGGCTTTAACACTCTGCCTGTCTAGGGGATGTTGCTGATGTCTGGACAAAGCTTATACTCGGAAGGTAACCTTGGTCTGTTTCTTTGTGTTCAGATTCTTATGCGAGTTCGTGTCATTCGGTTGTTCCTCATCTGTGCAGTGTTAAGAAGAGCATTACACTTTAGGAGCAAGTAAAGGTTAACTCTTGCACTCCACCCGCCATATAATGGGATATAGTGGGGTAGTAGGTTTGCCAAGGCCTGTTCTGACTGTATGAACTCTTGACTTGGAACACAACTGTGAAAAGAAGTGCTTTAGTTGCAATGCAATAGGTAGCAGCAATTTTGCCCAGCAAAAAGCTGTAGGTGGTTAACAATGGCTTGCCACACTGCTGTTAATGGTAGCACTTTAGATTCTTACAACCCTGTAAGCGGTAACATTTAAACTCAGCACAACAATGTAAAAGGTGGTACTTTCATCTCATTCAAAAAGACTCTGGTGTGGTTATCTTCACTTTCCAGTTGATTTTGATAGACACATAGGTAATAATGTGGATTATTTTCATTACTATCCTCATCAAGTCACAGGCCATTAACTTAATATTAACTGGAAAAAGTTGTAGAAGTTTCTTTAGTATCAATGATTTCCGCACATATAAAAATAAGTAAATTCAATAGGAAATAATTCAAATCTCTCAAACATGTCTTTTTTAAAAAATTGTTAATTTAAAACATTAGTGAAAATAATAAGTAGAGTGAAATTTTGAAAAGCAATCTAGCCCTGGTCAATGTGGCTCAATTGGCTGGGTGTCCTCCCATACACCCAGAGGTCACTGGTTCAATTCCCAGTCAGGGCACAACCCAGATTGCTTGCAGGCTCCATCCCCAGTAGGGGACATACAGGAGGCAGCTGATCGATGTATCACTCATTGATGTTTCTCTCTCTCCCTCCCTCTCTCTCTAAAATCAATACAAACATATTTTAAAAAGGAAAGAAAGTCAATCTATAGAAGAGCAAAACTGAATATATAACACAACTCAGGAACATATGATAAGCTATAGAGTAAATGGTAAATGCATGAATTATCAATCTTCTAAATAAAAATAACTAATAACACGGAGGTTGTGCCCGTGATGCTGTGAATGTAAGTTTCTAAAGAGTCACTGAATTTCTTTTTTTTTTCTTTCAAATATATGCTGCCCTGTATATACACTGTTAATTGCAGATGATGTTGTAGGTTACATCAGTAAATATTTAACTTCATGGTGCATTGCATCCCTGAAAAGGGTCTGAGGCATTTTAAAACCCTTCTGCTAAAGGGGTGGACCTGGACCAGCCCTATCAGTATCACCTAGGAGCTTGTTAGAAATGCAGAATCTCACCCCCAGTCTGCTGACTCGGAGTCTGCATTTTAAGGTCCCCCAGACTCAGACACATTTAAAGGTTGAGAAGCACTGACCTAAATGATCTAACTAATCTGGGGTCTTGCCTTAGTGAAAATTTCTTCCAGGGCCCAGGCATCACAAGCAAAATTAGAGCTTTTGCAGGACAGGTCAAGGAAGCTTGTTAATGAATCAGACCAGAAGACCTTTGTTTAACATTTTGGAGCCACTTTAGAACTTTTCTCAAATTT
>NW_005871187.1:634642-692840 GCF_000147115.1 Myotis lucifugus
GTGATGGTGAACCATTTGAGCTCGGCGCGTCAGCATTTTGAAAAACCCTAACTTAACTCTGGTGCCGTGTCACATATAGAAATTTTTTGATATTTGCAACCATAGTAAAACAAAGACTTATATTTTTTATTTTATATATTTAAATGCCATTTAACAAAGAAAAATCAACCAAAAAAAATGAGTTCGAGTGTCACCTCTGACACACGTGTCATAGGTTCGCCATCACTGGACTAGGCTGTAGTTAGAACAGTATGATCAATGAGGTTTTCCTGGAAACTCAGAGAGAATTAGAGATTTATTTTCTCATAGATGCAGTGTAAACAAAAGATCACAACAAACCAACCAAGATCTATCTCTTGTATGAATCTTTCATTTAATATACATTTATCCAAGCAAGATTTTTTTAAAACAACCCATAAAACTCAACAAAAATCATGGATTTGGGGAAAATTCATAAACTTTAATAGGCATGATTCTAAAGAAGTCTGAAGCAAAGTACCTTAAAGCAAAGAAAGGTATTCTTGTATGTCTTTGTTTCAGAACTTAAAGTAACATGGCATACTTATTAGTATACTTATGAACCATGGAGATAGACATTTAATAAACATGCAAGGGAAAGAAAATTTTCCTTCCCATTGCATTTTTTTTTTTTTGTTAGTGGGTAGCCCAGTGGTCGGCAAACTGCGGCTTGTGAGCCACATGCGGCTTTTTGGCCCCTTGAGTGTGACTCTTCCACAAAATACCACGTGCAGGTGCGCATGTACAGTGCGAAGTTGACTTAAAACTATAAGTAAAGCTTATTAAGTTAATTTTAGGGAACATTGTGGAGTGAAAGAAGATGTAGTGTCGAGGATTGAGAAAGGTATGTTGAGATGGTTTGGACATATAGAGAGGATGAACAAAAGGAGATAGACGAAACAAGTATACAAGACGAGTGTGGATGGGAGAGTTGGAAGGGGTCAACCTCAGCGAATGTACCTTAGTCAGATTGAGGACGTTTTTAGCAAAGGCCAGCTTAGGAGTACCCTAATTAAGTTAATAACAATGTACCTACCTATATAGTTTAAGTTTAAAAAATTTGGCTCTCAAAAGAAATTTCAATCGTTGTACTGTTGATATTTGGCTCTATTGACTGAGTTTGCCGACCACTGGGGTAGCCAATTGAATTTCCCTGCTAGAGTGCTAGAAGCTGACTGCTTGTTTTCCTATTGATTTACAAAGCACAAGTTGTTCTTTGGTGGGGAAGCACCACTTCATCAATGTAAAGGGAATTCTGTTTGTCAAACTGTAAAACTAAAGATGTCCATTAGACATAACTATTCAAACTTTTATAAATGGAGAAGTCATAGTAATCACAATTATATTATGTTGAATAAGTCATGTGTATAAAACTAATATAATTGAAAAATGATGACATGCTCTGGCCTGTTATTGATTCTATTTATTATACATGAGAAGTTTTCTTCAACCAATAATTGGCAGGGAAAATAAATAGTACTTAGCCTTTTAGATAAGCTTTCTTTATGTATATAAAATTTCAGATGATATTCACAGTACAGTATTCTCTTTCAGGCCTCAACTGCATAATGAATTAGAGTTGAGAACTGGTTTCCATCTAAAGAGTCTCCTATTGTTTAAAAGGGTATATTTTTTAAAGTACATGTAGTATGATTCACTTAAGTAACAAGCTAATTGAACATCTACTGTCAGGTATAGGCATATATAAAATGAGTTCCATGCCCTAGCTGGTTTGGGGTATGCAGGAGACAGCCAATCAATGATTCTCATCATTGATGTTTCTATCTCTCTCTCCTTCTCTCTTCTTCTCTGAAATCAATAAAAATATATTTTTTTAAAATAATAATAATAAAATAAATAAATAAATAAATAAATAAAATGAGTTCCATGAACTAACCGTTCTTGGCTCTGGAGCCCCCATCTTCCTTTGTAGCAAGTGACAGATTCCAACCAAATCAGTTAAACTAGTCCACCCTAGTAATATGTTAAGTCACTTCAGATTTGAATAATCATAGAGATTTGCAAAATTCAACTATTTCTTCCTTCCCCTTCCTGTTGCTAACTCTATATATCCTTCCAAAAGACTTCAGGCTCACCCAAAATGGTGGCGATGAGGTCAGTGTCTGCCCTTTATGTTTATGTTTGGGACTCGGTGAGGAATTCCAGCGGTTGTTTGGTTAGTTGGTACCCCTTTACCTGCTGGTAATAAATGACAAACTGCCGGGGTCCTCACCCATTCTGATTTCTGGCACTGGTTGGATCCAAGTGCTTGTTTTTAGATGCTTGGCTTTCTCTGCTCTGGCAACATCTTATTCTGGCTCTTCTGTGTGGCACATTTAGTGTTTCTCCAGTGTCCAGCTAGCACCCCTCTAGCCTCCTTTCTCATAAATTCTGTTTTTCTTATCAATACTTAGAAGTCAATCTTAAGTCCGGCCATTATCAGAAAGGTTTATTTTTGCCCTAATTTTAAAGTACTATGGCCTTTACTGAGTTCCTTTATTAATTATCTATTTTATTGATATACTAATTCCCTACGCCTTCAATGAGTGATCTGCTCTACTGCTGTGTTGGGAATTTTTCTCTTTTGGATGCCTTATGGTGGGTGGGCAGGGGAGAGGTCACCCAGCCAGCACTGGAGCTTCTGCCTTTACCTCTTCTGGGTGTCTGGTCCAGTGACTCCTTGAGAGTATACCTCGGTTCTTCTGAACTGGAGCTCCCCTTCGTATCTTTCTGTTTGCTGTGACCACATGCCATCTCTTTCTGGTATTCACCCACAATTCTGAGTCACTAGGGTACCTGGAGATTCTATTGGTTGCAAGAATCCATAGAGGGAACATGACGCCAGCCTTTCTTACTACCAGACCTCCCTGCACATTGTGGGAGTTATGTGAAGAATCATAATTTTAAACTCTCCAATTTTTGCTCTCTAAAACTCTACCCATGCAACTCCTGTTCTGCAGGCCCTTTTCATACCGTGTGTGTGTTTCAGAAAGTTTTTTTTGATTCTTTGATACTGTAGATGAAGATTAGGAAAGTGTGTCTTTTTTTAAAAAATATATTTTATTGATTTTTTACAGAGAGGAAGGGAGAGGGATAGAGAGTTAGAAACATTGATGAGAGAGAAACATCGATCAGCTGCCTCCTGCACACTCCCTACTGGGGATGTGCCCGCAACCAAGGTACATGCCCTTGACCGGAATCGAACCTGGGGCCTTTCAGTCCACAGGCTGATGCACTATCCACTGAGCCAAACCGGTGCTGGCAGGAAAGTGTGTCTTTTAGAAAGAAATTTCTTTTAAATTTATAATCCAAACAACAGCTTGTTTTTCTTAGGTAGGGGTTAAAAGTCCAGCACTTTCTTTTTAGCACTCAGATGGAAAGGGACAGTTAATAAACTAGAGGAGCAGGAAAGGGTATGTGTAGGTGACACTTCACATTATCATGTTATATATGTGATCATAAAATATTGTTAGTATTATTATAGAACTTTATGGCTTTCACAGTAGGGAACAATTCATATTTTAATATACATGAAAAACATGATTTTTACTGACATCGAATGATATATTTCATTTTCATTCATGATAAATATTAGTCAATTTTTAAAATGCTCTAAAACTCAAAACTATTCCTGTGATATACACTGTATATCTTTAATAGTGCTCCTTATTAATCAAATAAGATTAGGGAAATTGGATATGATTAAGTTATGAGAGGTAGCATTTAAGAAAGTTATAATTATGAGTCAGTTGCACTTCTTCAAATCTATTTTGGAAATGCTACACATAGGTAGTTAAGGGTTTCAAAGCAGCAAAACCTTGTATCCTCATAATATAGACTGTGTCTATTTGTCATTTTGAGATTTTTGAATGTAAATAAGATATCTACATTTTGAAGGCATTGAGAGAATTGTGTTGTTGTTGGGGTTTTTTGAGGTTTGGGTTTGTTTGTTAGATAACTATAGTAAACCTCTTTAATCATTTTATTGAGCTGAGTTTTTTAAAATGCCTCCAGTTTCATAGGCCAGATAGCGACATGTAACTTTAGAAGAGAACAGTTTTCTGCCTGATTCCCGGTCAGGGCATATGCTGGGGTTATAGGCTCAATCCCTTGTGTGGGGTGTGCAGGAGGCAGCCAATCAATACTTCTCTCTCATGATTGATCTTTCTCTCTCTCTCTTTCTCTCTCTCTCTCCCTCCCTTCTTCTCTCCCTCCATTCCTCTCTGAAATCAATAAAAATACATTAAAAAATAGAACAGTTTTCTGACAGGTTTTTAACAATTGATTCACCCACGTAAGAAGTTTACTTTAACCAGTTATTGATTGGTCTATTATTTTACATATTATATCTGTCAGATCTTATAACAAAATCGAACGTGCTTTCATGTTGTCAGCTGTCTATGAAGTAATGTTTCAATTTGAGATTATTTGGTATTATTTCCAAATGCAGTATTTTGGCCTAAAGGACACAGATGATATTGCATTGTATATTTTTAAATACAGAAAGATGGGTTATACTAATTACATATAAAGAATTTTAAATCTCATATTAAACTCCCTCTTCCACTGCCAAATACTAATGTTGATATGCTGAGTTCTATGTGCAAATAATTTTCACAGTCCTTGGGTAGCCATCTTCAATGTCTCAATCAGACAAAAAATATATATATATTGACTGTTTACAACATATTTAATTCTGTGGTATTTGATTTCTTAAACACTTTGTCAAAGCTTAAAATCCTAGTGGGAGAAATGACAAACTTACAAAACATTTAGAAATCAATAAAATAGATAATTAATAAAGGAACTCAGTAAAGGCCATAGTACTTTAAAATTAGGGCAAAAATAAACCTTTCTGATAATGGCCGGACTTAAGATTGACTTCTAAGTGTTGATAAGAAAAAGAGGAAGGCGAATAACTAACTTTGAGCCCTTCAAATATTACCTGAGCACAGGTGGGCTAAGGGTCCAGTCACGCTGAGTCTACCCCAGCTTTCCAGGAAAACTGTCCCTTCTACCCCCAGAATGAGTGGTCAACCCAGGAGGACTGGGGTACCTTACTTGCTATGAAATCCTCAGCCAGCCTTCTGCAACTATAAAGCCAGTTTAAGAGGGAGATAAGCAGAAGCTAATTTTTCCAAATAATCTCATAGACCAGTGGTTCTCAATCTTCTGTCCCTTTAAATACAGTTCCTCATGTTGTGACCCCAACCATAAAATTATTTTTGTTGCTACTTCATAACTGTAATGTTGCTACTGTTATGAGTCGTAATGTAAATATCTGATATGCAGGATGGTCTTAGGAGACCCCTGTGAAAGGGTCCTTCGACCGCCAAAGGGGTCACAACCCACAGGTTGAGAATTGCTGTCATAGACGGAGTTCTCCACCACCAGTGTCAAAACATCTAGCTGATTTGAACGTTCTCTATTTCATCGAACAAATGGATGAAAATGATGCATCGCTTCAGCTGTAGAAAATCAAAACAGAGTTCTTATGCCCTGTCTCATTCCACTTTGCTGCCTCCTTAAATGTGGGAGAAAAGAGATACCATTGAAATGAACTCAGTGAGAAAGACTTCCATTTGGGAATAAGTTATGCTCTGTAATGAAGAATTTTAACTACTTTCTTTTTCCAGCTCTGCTTATTAAAGAAAAATTCCACTGCTTAGCATAGAAATGAAAACCAAAACAAAACAAGAATGACATGTTTTCAAGTAGCTTAAAGTTTTTTGTTGTTGTTGTTTTGGGTTTTGTGGGGGTTTTTTGTGGGTTTGTTGTTGTTGTTTCTGTGTTTTTGTTTTTGGGTTTTGTTTTTTTTTCCCCAGTTGATCACCAAGAAACTATTCACTGAACTTCTATGTTGTCAACATTTGTATTTACTACCAGGGTAATTGTCCTAGTGCCCTTCTCACTGTATATTCTCTCAAATACTTATTTATTTACTTGTTTGAGCATCTGTGATTCATACTAAATTGAGCAGTAGAGATCATGTCTATCTTATTGCACATTTTATTTCCAGTGCACTTGATAGGTATTTTGTAAATATTTGTTAAATAAATTTCTGTCTTTACTTGCGAACTAACTGCCTGTGATTTATTACCAAATCTATATCCTAGTTTTGATCTTTATCCAACATGCTGAAAGTAGAACTTGTCGCCCGGCCAGAGTGGCTCAGTGGTTGAGGGTCGACCTATGAACCAGGAGGTCATGGTTCAATTCCTGGTCAGCGCACATGCCCAGGTTGTGGGCTCAATTTCCAGTGTGGGGCGTGCAGGAGGTAGCCGGTCAATGATTCTCTCTCATCATTGATGTTTCTCTCTCTCTCTCTCCCTCTCCCTTCCTCTCTGAAATCAGTAAAATATATATTTAAAAAAAGAAAGTAGAACTTGTAAATATTTATATTTTCTACTTTAAAACTTCAAAAATATACTTATTTCTTACTTTTCCCTCTTCCCTAAGTTGACTAAGCTCAGTTAGTCAACTATCAAGTTTTATGATGTTTTCTTTCCTTCTGCCTCTCTTGTGTATACCTCCTTTTCTTTTTATCTGGCTGTTATTACCTCCTGCCAATAGTTTGTTGTCCCTCAAGTACCTTCTACACATTAATAATAGAGAAGCTAGGTCTTTGAAATGCCTTCTTCTAAACTTTGCTCAGAAATGTTCCTTACTCATAAAAAAAATCTAAATTCGCCTCATATTTAAAGTACTCCACAGGAATTTCCACCACATCCTTCCCGAATCTATTATACATAAACTCCTTGCCAAAGCAAACTTTGTTTAACACCTAATCTAAAACTTTCCTTAAATCTCATCCTATTCCCAGACTAGCCAGCCCCATCTTCTCCCTGAAACAGTTTTTGATCTCCCCAGGATGGTGCTGGCTTGCTCTCTGAACGGCTGTGCTGCTTTGGCTCTGGGCCAGCCATTGGTCAAGGCTGCATGGGATGTTTACATTTATACGCAAACATCTCCCTTCCACACTTACATTTTATTTTCTCAATGATAGGAAGCATGCCCTATCCCTTTTTAATTTTACACATTACAGACTAGCTTATATCTGTAAAACACATAGCCACTTAACATACATATTATTAATAAATGTTTGGATGTTATATATATTTATATCTATATGTAACTAGATATAGATATAAACACATGATATCACAAACTTTTATTAATATATCTATAAAGGAAACAAAAAATAAAAAATAAAAAATATATCAATAAAGGTATAGAAATAGATAGATAGAGGTAAAGGTATATATATATATATATATATATATATATATATATAGTCACTATAATGTGTAGATTCCAAATTTATCATATGAAGTTCAAGTTCTCAAGAATCTAGTAATAGATAAAAATCATGTAGATGAATGAAGAGATATAGATAAGGGAATTACCATGAGATACAGACAAATTCTTATAGGAATATATGTTATATTATGTAAAATAAATTTGAGAGTCTGACTTTATATATTCACCTCTAATCTCTATTATTGTTATTTAATTTTTTGAGTAATATTAATAAAAATGAAATATGTTTTTGTTAGAATATAGAAATAGATTTAGTTGATAGAAATATAACTTGCCAACTAACACAATTCAAAGGAGATATTTAAAGGGAAAGTGCAATATTTATGCTCTTTGACCTCAATAGTCAAGTGAGCCAAGAACACAGCAGAACTTCCAACAAAAGGAGCAGAATGCTCAGTGGAGACTGTACTGATCGGGCACCATTTCTGGTTACCCCAATTGAAGGTCCTATCCGTAAGCTAATGATATGACTGAAAAAAACAAAACATGCAAATGAGCATAGCTAAGTAAGATAGAGCAACAAGTGATCCAGGTACCACCACACTATGGGAAGGTTTCGGGAAGAGTTAGTGCAATGTTAAAAAATTAATAATAAACAAATAAATAATTTTCAACTCAAAGCTTCCTCTATATGACAAACTTATTCTATCATCCGCTGAACATAGTCTTAATCTTAATTAAGATGTTTAATGAATCCATGTTGCACACTTAAATGCTAGCTGCATACCAGGAGTTAGAAGTCTTTGGGATTACTGGCAGTTGTTGGAGGCCGTTCCCTTGCTTATTTGCCCAGAAAATTGCTCTCAGCAAGGAGGATGAGGCCTACAAATACAACAGTTAGGATAGTTTGTAGTCCTTGTATGGTAGCAAACTAACACAGGCAATAAGTTTACCCAACTATGCTTCCCATTTTACATGCAGATTATTATGACAGGAACAGAGTACTTCTATGTGAGTTTCAAGTCTCAGGGTAATAGCTATAAATACGCATTAAGTGGAGATCATAGAACTGTGGAGTATTACAGTGTTACAACGGGAACAGACATTATTAACATAAGTTGTGAAAATTAGTTTTAATGCTCTTCTTTCTCAGTGATAAATATGCAAGTCTATCTCTTAAGCCTGTCCTTCACCTTCCTATGCCAGCTTCCCATGATTATCCCCAGAAGTCTACCTTTCTTTCTGGAATTGACATTAGAATGACAGTTAATGCAAATAGGTTACAATGGAGTCTTTTAGATCAATCCATGTATAAAAACCAGGTAGAATTCAAATTTTTGTCTTCTTTGTTCTATTCATACTTATAGTTATGTAAACCAGCCTTGTATTATAATACTAACATCTATCTTTAAGGCATCTCTTCTTTGTGACTTTGAATTTCCTGCCTTTTTCTTTCACTTAAAATGCTCAGCTATTTGAAAGAGGAAAGAAGATGTGTGGAAGATTTGTAGAAAAATAAGGAGCATTAAAACACAGAGCAACATTTAAAGGGAATATGTACTACTTATATTTTTAAATATATTTTTATTGACTTTAGGCAGAGAAAGAGAGAGATAGAAACAAGGATTGGCTGCCTCCTACACAATCCCTACTGGGGATTGAGCCCACAACCAGGGCATGTGCCCTTACTAGGAATCGAACTGGCAACCTCTCGTTGCATGAGATGATGCTCAATCCACTGAGCCACACAGTATGCTTATTTTTGTTTCAGTAGAAACATATCCTTTTAGCTTAGAAGTTTAAAAACATGTCTACTCAGACATATCAAGAATATGTTTTCTATAGAAGAATTTAGTGCAGAAATTTTAATAAATGCAATCAATGTGTTTTAGTAAGAATTTTGAGATATTTTTGTGAAAGGGAGTCTTTGACACATGACTGTGTATAGAAATAGATGTTTTAAAATGTGCATGTTCCATAAATACTGATTTCTGGTGGGCTATCACCTCTCAATGTGTGCCTGTAATGCTCTATAATCCCAAGATTCTCCATGTTTATCCCTCAGACACTATGCATCTAGTTGTGGGAATGTACTCAAAGAATACACACGCTGTCTATTGTTAGCAGCCAATTATATTCCAGAGTACTTAATCTGGGATTGGAAGTTATCGAATCATAATTCAACACTGGCTCAGGCAGCACTGGGGTAAGACTCTGCCAGGAAAGGTGAAAGCAGGAGTCCATGACTGCTGAACAAGATCATGCAAGATTCTAAAACTCCTAGATCAGATTAGGGCAAAATGAAATATATATTTCTATTAAAAGATCTGCACTCAGTCAAGCACCCTAAAAAAGGAGGGTATATGAAGGAAAACACAATTGTGCATTGTGAATCTTCATTAATGTGAGGAATTATTAATGGTGTGCTACGTGCTAGACACACATTAGACACTTTACATATCTTATATCATGTAATCCTCACAATCTTAGAAACATCATATGTGACTTACCCATGTTCAAACCTTTTGGAATGCTGTTTAAGTCAAGCTCTTCCTAATGTCGAAGCTGATGTTTCTCAGGTGCCACAAAGCAGAAGAGAATCAAGTGATCTGCAGTCATCCAAATGGCATTAATCAGGTCTAGATAAGCATCTCACCATAGATCTGATCTGACAAGGGATGCAGGGGCAGGAATCTTGTACATTGGGACCACCGAAGGCAGTCATTGGTTGTAGGCCCAGTGATAAGCTGTGGAACATTCCAGGTGGGCCTTCTGCTATTGATTTACCTGCTATGGTACATGATAAAGAACCTATTTGCTTTGCATTTGAGAAAAGAAAAAATACACATTACAGAGAAACAGGAATACATAGACCCAAAGAGATGACTGGCAAGCAATTAGACTGAGCATCTGACAAAGTCTTCTCATAATACCGGTGAATATAGGTAAGATCTTTCCAGAACAAAAAGAATCCCATTAATTTTACTGAGTGCTATTTTTATTTTCTTGGGGTTATTGAAAAGATTAAGTTAAAATGATAGTTAAAAATTGCACATCATATACTATGAGCAAGAAACTGCGTGCAGAGACTCAATTGTGTTAATATATTTAATCCTTATAACATACTTATAGGATGAATAAAACCATTATCTTGTTAATATTAATGAAGAAATTGCAGTTTAGTTACTCCTTTAATGCTGCAAATATAGTAAGTGGAAAAGCTTAGGCAGACTTATTTTAAAGTCCAAACATTTAACTCTGTGTTCTAATGCTCAAAGCACTTGGCATGATATATCACTCAGAAGCATTAAACAGATATTACATCTCTTATTTTCAACTAACTCCAAAATACTAAGAATCCATCTAGATTCTTTTTCCTTTCATAAGGTATTATCTGGTACTTAATATAATCACCATTATATTCAGGGGACTGTGAAACATATGGAAGTTCAGGGGAACCCAAGTTAAAGATTATGAATTGATTGTTAGGGAAACGAGAAGGAAATTGGAATTGGTTGATACTTCTATCCTGGTTCAAGCTGATGCAGCTGTTAGAATGTATGAACATATTTTCAAGAGATAGAAATATCATTGATGTTGTGAAAGAACATGGACTTTGATAACAGAAAAAAAACAAACTGCTAAGTAGCTGTCATTGTTTCTTCAAGGTCTTTAATTTTACTGAGTGCTATTTTCTTTTCTTGGGGTTATTGAAAAGATTAAGTAAAATGATAGTTAAAAATTGCACATCATATTCTATGAGCAAGACATTGTGTGCAGTGACTTAATTGTGTTTATTTAATCCTTATATTTATAGGGTGAATAATACCATTATCTTTTTAATATTAATGAAGAAATTGCAGTTTAGTTACTCCTTTAATGCTGCAAAAAGATAGTAAGTGGAAAAGCTTAGGCAGACTTATTTTAAAGTCCAAACATTTAACCCTGTGTTCTAATGTGCTCAAAGCACTTGGCATGACATATCGCTCAGAAGCATTAAACAGATATTACCTCTCTTTCTTTCAACTAACTCTAAAATACTAAGACTGTGGTCTCTTATTAATGAATTCCCTAAGCTCCCAATAGGAAAATTTCACTGATGTAATGGTCTGATTCTTGTCCAGATACATCCTATTCTTTGAAGGTGGCATTATTTATCAGAGATTTCATGATAAAGAATAATTAGATCTAAATGGTTACTTTATGGAGAAACGTGGAAATTATTCCTAGAACATATTTTATGTTACCAAATACTGTTACAATCAGATTCAAGTACCGAAGACAAATTTAAGCACAATATGTTGAAAAGTAAAACTGTTACAGCATATAAGAGGTGGGACCGTGACCCTTCAAAGTGGAACTCTGTGAGAAGAGACAGAGACACTTGTTATGTTATTAGGTGAAAGTAAAGTGTAGCTTCAGCTAAAGTATAGTTTCAGAGAGGAGGTGAAAAGAGCTACAAGGAAATGTGTGATAACACCTGACATTAAACAAAGCAGGGATTCCAGTGGCCACGTGTTAGAAAATAATGGGAGGAAGATGAAAAGTTATAATGAAAGGCAGTGGGCTTGGTTTCCATGGTTGTCATTAAATGGTCCAGGTAATAAGAGGTTTTCCCAAGTTAAGTGTATAGCAGGGACTGGGAAAACAATGGTTTGAGAAGCATAGTAGAAAGAGTCCTTAAAGAGAGCAATAAGGAAGCAGAGCCCTGTACTCAGAGAAAAGCAGGGGGTGGGCACACAATTCTAAGTGCATAGGACTGAATGCTCACATAAGCATATGATTGAAATTGCTTATTACTGGGGCGGGCTGTTTAGGCAGTCCTGCAGCTGAAGGCATCAGACCTGGTAATGTAGTAGCATGGTTCTTTGATTAGTGATGAAAAAATAAATAAATAAGTCTTGCCCAGCCAGTGTAGCTCAGTGGTTGTGCGCCAACCCAGGGAGACTGCGGTTTGATTCCCAATCAGGGAACATGCCTGGGTTTTGGGCTCCATCCCCAGTACAGGAAGCAGCCAATTGATTATTCTCTCTTATTATTGATATTTCTCTCTCTTCCTCCCTCTCCCTTCCTCTTACTCTAAAAATCAATAAAAACATTTTTAAACAATAAGGCTATTCACTGCTTCTTTTAAGGTGATACAAACTATTTTAAATCTTTATTTTTCAAACTTCCAGCAAACACAATGCAGATGCTCATTTTCCTATAAGCGCTGCTATGCCTCATACATCAGAAATTCTATTTCAATACTTACCTCTCATGAACATTGTGAAATAAACATCTACTTCATTATAACCACAATATTTATTAATGCAGGAGGTCTCTCGCCCATAACAACTATATCAAAAGAATACTGAACTATTCTATATTGCATTTCAATAGTGTAGTCCATTCAGAAAAAGAGACACATTCCAAAAGCTGTTTAAACCCACTGGTATGTCGAGATCCCCAAACAGATGTAATTCATCTGAGTAAAATGTATACAGCTGTAATTTATCAGGTTGATTCAAGGGAGGTACATCTTACCAAAAACATGAAATTAATCATAGTGCTTCTTGAATTTATCTGAGAGTTTAGAAAAGTTAAATGTAAAAGTTGGTTCAGATTCTTTAAGCTTGCAATTAATAGGTCTGTGGTTGAGAGTAAATAAACAGTGAAAAATTGACTTATGTCCTATTTCGTTTAAAGTAAAACTATATTTTTTAAGATAAAGTTGTTTTTTATTATTATTATTCACTTGAGGGAGAGAGAAACATTGATTTGTTGTTCCACGGAGTCATGCATTCATTGGTTGGTTCTTGTACTAATATGGACTCTACCGGGGCATGGAACCTGCAACCTTGGCGTATCGGGTAGACTCGAACCAACTGAGCTCCAGCATTGTTTCAACAGCTCCATTTGACCAGAAAGCAAAATTATGGATGAGAATATTGTGTTTGTAGCCCATGGCCCGAGAAGTAGTTTTTCACCTTATGGTGCTCTAACTTTAAGCAAATACTGAGAAAAAGACCCCAAACTCTTTACAAATATGGATAACAGACATCTAAAATCCTACAATATAAGAGGTGCTTTTTCTCCATAAGAGAAAGTAAAAGGGAGTTAGCCCAGGTTGTTGTTCATACCCACTACTGCATTTTAAAAGACTTACCAGAGCCATCCTGGCTGGGTAGCTCAGTTGGTTGGAGCATCCTCCCATACACCGAAAGGTTATGGGTTTGATTCGTGGTCAGGGCACATACCCAGGTTTCAGGTTCCATCCCAGGTCTGGATGCATATGGGAGGCAACCAATTGATCTCTCTCTCTCTCTCTCTCTCTCTCTCTCCCTCTCCCTCTCTCTCTCTCTCTCTCAGCAACAAACATATCTTTGGGTGAGGATTAAAAAATAAAAAAAAGACTTACCAGAGCCATGAACTTCAAAGATCAATAACATTATTCAACAACTAATATGTAGCAGGCAATTGCACTAATATTTTCTCATTCCTTATAGAAACCTCTTGAGTAGATCATATTATTTAGACTTCCCATATGAGGATACTAAAGCATATAATTTTCAAATAGAATTTTGAATTCACAAAGCAACTAAACTGTACAGCTCAGATTTAAACTCAGGTTTTCTGACCTCAGGATTAGTGTTCTTTCTACATAAAGCAAGGTGTTCTAGAAACAGCATGGGCTTGGGGAGTTTGGAGTCAGGTGAATGTACATTAGCTAGAAGGACTATTCCACTTACCAATTGTGGACTAAAGGCTAGAAACTTAAGTCCTCTGATAGCTTCCTCCTCATCTGTATAGTAAAAATATCAGTGTATCCCTTGTCGTGTTACTATAAGGTGTACAGATTATGAATACAAGATGCCTAAGATAGCAAGATTTAGGTGCTTTGGATGGGATCGGTAAAAAGCTAACATTTTATGAAATCTTAAAAATGGTGCCATGTAAGCACTCTGTTGAATTTCCTTCTTAGTATACTGAATATCTTTTTAGTCTGTAGTCCTTAAACTCATAAGGTCTTCTTTAGTCTTTTTTAACACGTTTGATCATGAGAGTCCTGAGCCTCATAAATTGACAGTATAGTAGCCTGGAATGTCAAATGCAGGCTTTCTAAAATGTAAGGTACACTTTATTTTCTCAAAACATAGGGATTATAATTTTGCCAGGTATTTATCCAATTAATTATAATTTTGTCAACATGCATTTCATGCATTCAATCATTCCTTAATTTATATTGTTTAGCAACTGTTTATTACATATCTGTTATTTGAAAGGCATTCTGCCAGACAACAGTGGCTGAACACTCAATATTGAAGGAGAATAACAAAATTGAAGGGCTGACACTAAGTTTTTAAAATTTTCTTTATATTATGTTTGGTTGATTGTAGATCTGCAGGTTTCATTACAATCTCAAGATTTTGCTAAATATGTTAGAATAGGGTAAAAAGGTTGCTTAAATTTTATTTTCTGCATTGTTATAACTATAGAATAAAAATTGAACATACTATATAATAAAAGTTGGCTCAGGTTCTCTAAGCATCAAGATGCAGAATATATTTTCAGAAAACCAGCAATAAAATTCCAAATGTGTTTAAAATATTACTTTATTTTGTTTTGGTTTAAACAAACTCCTTGTGAGTTGAAGAATTTAGGTGAGGCAGTTTTCCTCTCTTGGTCATTTATCCAAATATATTAACATATAATCCCACGTTTTCATATGCTGTTTATGTGCTTGTTTTTATATATTAATTATAAATATCTATATCAAGTATTTTCATCTATTGTTTATTTTTTGCCATGAAAACATGATCCTCTCTCTGTTTTTTTAATCTATTCTTCTTAAGTTCAAGCTTTAACAACTGCTTTTTTTTCTGTGTAGTAAGAGTAGAAGAACATTGGGAGCTGCAAATAGACAATTTAAGAGTTCTGGCTCTTAGCAAGGGCTATCTCAGTGACTTGAAAGAGGAGCATCTAAATTCCCTGGCTATTTAAAGGAAAATAAATGCACAAAATCAGATTAGTGATTCTTAGCATTAGGGGATAAGAGGGAGGGATACGGGCTAGTGGTGGAAAGAAATCCAGTGTTCACCTTACATCTCCCAGTTCTTGGACTTTCCTGGCTATTTTCCTGGCCATGGTGAAGGCCTTTGCCCCTTAATCCAGGAGCTAAATGCTAAATTCGAAATATCTACATTGTGAAAATGGAACTTTGGGAAACTATCCTATTTTTCCCAATCTGTTGCCATACTATTTTTTAAAATCCTTTCCCAAGGCTGTTTATTGATTTGGGAGAGAGAGGAGGAAGAGTGAGAAATATCAATGTGAGAGAGAAACATTGTTCAGTTGCCTCCCATATGTGCCCTGACCGGGGATGGAACCCACAACCTAGGTAGGTGCCCTGACCAGGAATGGAACCTGCAGACTATTGGTGTATGGGATGATGCTCCAACTAATTGGGCCACCCAACCAGGGCCTTATGTTTCACCTGATATTAGTGATAAAGAACACGGCATCCAACATTGACAAAGTACCACTCTATATAGAAGTATCTTTATGGGGATTGCATCAAGTATCTTCTTGATGCAATCCCCATAAAAATCCCAATGCCAATTTCAAAGAAATAGAACAAAAAATCATCAAATTTGTATGGAATCACAAAAGGCCCTGAATAGCCAAAGCAATCCTGAGAGAAAAGAACAAAGCCAGAGGTATCACACATCCTAACTTCAGATTATTGCAATGGTACAATAATCAAAACAGTATTGTATTGACAGAAAAATAGACACACAGACCAATGAAACATAATTAAGAACCCAGAAATAAACGCACACAATTATGGGAAACTAATTATTGATAAACACCCCCCTAAAAAGTATTCTTTTTATATTTAAGCTTAAATCTTTGTGTGATTTCCCAAGAACAAGTTGATATTTAAGCCTTTCCTTTGAGTTTTTCTTTTCTAAGAATGGTGGTTGTACGAAAATAGAGATAATAATGCTAAAAAGTTCATAAAGAAAGAAACATTTACCAAGACTAATTAGTTGATAATCAAGATGTCATAAATACATGAAAAGAGTATTTGTATTTGTCCTTCTATTATGCAAATGGAACCATATGTTTCATTAAAAAGTTATTTTGCTCTATTGTCCTATTTGACTTTTGGACATCTCAAAAGCAGTTGACTATGTTTATCACTGAAATAATATTTAAGTCTTGTTAATAACTTTTTTTACAAAATCGCAAAATTATAATTTAACCTCAAGTTCAGTTAGTATAGCCCATTTATAAGAAAAATAAAGCTGACTTACAATCAAATTGGCCAGTAGGTAAATGTGATACATCCTCTCACAACCACATGAAAATTACAACTAAACTATTGAACAACCATCATTCAGAACCACCTGAAATCTAGATGAATAAAAGTCTTACAACGAGGGAATTAAAGGAGCCACATCAAGACTGATAGGAGCAGGGAGGACAAGGAATGGGCTGGTCGCATACCCACACATGGTGGATAAAAATTGGGAGGGGTATCTTAGCTGCAGAGGTCCCTCTTGAGGAGTGAGGGGTCCCAGCCCCACCCCAGGCCCTCCATCCCAGGGTTCCAGTGCCAGGAAGAGAATTTCCCATAAGTTCTGGCAATAAAATCTATCAAAGATTGAAGCCTAGGAAGGTGCAGGGCTGCTGGAGTCCTAGGCAGTTCCTCTTAAAGGACCGGCACATGAACTTGTTTGGACTCACTCCCTCTGAGCTCCAGCACAGGGACAGAAGTTTGAAAGGTACCAGAAACTACAGGGAGAAACTGAATTGTCCAGCATCAGGAGGAGAGCTGGGGGTCAGCTATCTCCAAGACAGAGTGCTGACAGAGGTCATTGTTTCTTTGATGAGCCTTTCCCCTGCAGAGCAGTCAGGTGCCATATCTGAGACTCCATCAACCTGGATCCACCCTGGGATTTCCTGAGGCCCTGCCCAACCCAAATTTGGACTTACCCAAGCTATTTCCAGTGGCTTTTCCATATGAATGGCTTGTCTTGAAATATGTTTCAGATTCTCCTAAAATCTCTCAAACAACCAGCCTCTGATTTCTGTGTGCCCCTTGCCTCTCACTAAGTAGCTGCCATCTGCAGATCACTTTGTAGGTCATGCTGGATGGCCCTGAGCAGAACACAGGTGGTGGCTGAACTTGACCTGTACCTCCCAGGAGACCTCAGAGCCAGCACACCCAGTGGTCAGCTTTAGACCATGTCAAAGCACAACCACTAAACCACCTCCAGAAGTGACATACCCCAGGGGTCAACTCAGTGGGCACCAGAGCCCTGCTGAAGTAAGTCTTGCTCTGTGGGGTAGACCCCTGCACAGCTGATCCTCCACAGTGGTTGGAGGTCAGTGGTTGGGGGGTCACAGTCAGTCCTTGCAGCTGATCAGCCTGAGCATAAATCTCCCTCATTGACATACCTACAGCAATCAAGGCTTAACTCTAAGAAGAGGGAGTACAAAGGAGTACCTGTAGTGCCCAGTTTGAGTGATCCGGGAAACTGTGCCACAGGACCCTACAGAACACCTGCTATATTATGCTATTTTATCAAGCCTGGGAGATCTAGCAGCTCTACATTATACATATAAACAAACAAACATGGGGAGGCTTTCAAAATGAGGACACACACACACACACACACACACACACACACACACGCACACCAAGTCTCAAATGAAAGAACAGAACTAAACTCCAGAAAAAGACCTAAACAAAATAGAGACAAGCAATCTACTAGATGCAGAGTTCAAAACATTGGTTATAAGGAAGCTCAGTGAACTTAGTGAGAATTTCAACAACATTAAAAAAGGACATGGAATCCATAAAAAGGGACCAGTGAGGAGTGAAGAATAAACTAATTGAAATGAAGAATACTAATTGAAATAGGAATCAACAGTAGAGTAGATGAATCCCAGAATCAAATCAGCAATTTGGAATATAAGGAAGCAAAAAACACCCAATCAGAACAGAAAAAAAAATAGAGCCTCAAAAATGAGAAGGTAAGGAGCCTCCAAGCATGCCAATATTTGTATCATGGGGGTGCCAGAATGAGAAGAAAGAGAGAGAGAGAGAGAGAGAGAGAGAGAGAGAGAGAGAGAGAGAAAGGAATGTTAAACCTATTTGAAAAAATAATTACAGAAAATTGCCCTAATTTGGTGAAGGAAATAGACATATAAGTTCAGGAAGCACAGAGAGTCTCAAACAAGTGGAATCCAGAGACCCATACCAAGACACATCAAAATTAAAATGCAGAAGGTTAAAGACAAAGAGAGAACCTTAAAAACAGCAAGAGAAAAGCAGTTAGTTACTTACAAGGGAGCTCCCATAGACTGTCAGCTGGTTTCTCAACAGAAACTTTGTAGGTCAGTAGGGATTGATGAAAAATATTCAAAGAAGAGTATGGACCTACAACCAAGATTACTCTACCCAGCAAAGCTATCATTTAGAATTGAAGGACAAATAAAGAGCTTCTCAAACAAGGAAAAGTTAAAGAATTTCATGACCACCAAACCAATATTAGAAGAAATGTTAAGGGGTCTTTTTTTAAAGAAGAAGGAGGCAGGGGAGGAGGAGGAGGAGGAGAAAAGAAGAGGAAGAAGGATTAAAAATATGAACAGTAAAATGTCAATAAATACATATCCATCAACAATTGAGTAAAAAAAATCACACACACACACACACACACACACACACACACACACAACGTAAATGAACAAGCAGAACAAAAACAGATTCATAGATACAGAGAATATTTTGATGGTTCCCAGATGGGTGGGAGGCCGGGGGAATGGGTGAAAAAGGTGAAGGGATTAAGGAGTAAAACTTCATTGTTACAGAATAGCCATGGGAATGTAACGTAGAACATAGGAATGTAGTCAATAATATTCTAATAATTATGTATGGATTCAGATGGGTGTGAGATTTATCAGTATGAGCACTTAAGTAAGTTATGTAATGTCTAGTCACTGGTATACACCTGCAACTAATAATGTATCTCAACTATAATTGAAAAATTAAAACATGATTTTAAAAAAAGGAAAGTTGTTTGGGTGAAGTGATGAGAAAAAGATTAAGTTTTGTAACGTTTTTCTAATATATGAGTTTTCTGTATTATCATGCTCAGCTGGCAATACATACATGCTAAAATCCATCTCCTCCCAAATATCCTGAGTTTATACATCTTTGCGAATGGGATATTTTCAGACAATAAACTGCTTATATATTCAAATTCAAATAATTTATTTCACTGTGACTTGGTTTGTTGTTACTCAATAAATCAACCAATAAGTAAAAACAAAAAGAAAGAAAAAGAGAAGAAGAATGAAGTTTAATTAAATGTGACTCCTGTATTAAATATTATTTGATAGGGACTAACCCATAATTTTCCTATCATTTCTAAGATGCCCAGTGATATTCCTGCTTCTAAATAATAAAGTCCAATTATTGAAACTGACTTACCTTATTCATTTGTTTTTATTTATTTTTCTGACCTTTTTATTTGAAATAATTATAGATTCACAGGAAGTTGCAAAAATAATACAGAGAAAGTCTTTACCCAGTTCTTCCAATGTAAACATCTTCTTTACCTGTAATATTACCAAAACCAGGAGATTGACATTGGTAAATTCCACAGACTTTATTCAAAATATACCTGTCTTATATGCATTCGTTGTGTGTGCATGTCTGTGTTTAGTTCTATGTATTTTGATCACATGTACATATTTGTATAACCACCACTGCAATCAAGATACAGAATTATTTTATCACCTCAAAGATCTCTTTTGCTACCATTTCATAGCTATGCCCTTTTCCCTCTCCTACCTTCCTTAACACTTGCCAATCATTAATGTGCCAGACATTAGTGATAAAATGGAAAATAAAACAAATAGTTAACACATTGTGCACCAGTAGTTTTATTGCTAGCTTTAGCCAGTGGCCAGATAAGTTTCTATTGAACGAGTACAAAAAAACGTTTTACAATGTATCATATTTTTAAAAGATTTTAGCTTGTAAGAACATGTAAAAAATAACTTCAAAATGCAATGGGTATTTAATTTTAAGGCATGCCTTTAACATTTATGTAAAACACTGTGTACTATGAAAACACGAGAATGCTCTTGATCCATCTGCCTACAATGTGTTAAGAATAATTAGGTTCTGAAATCAGACCACTTGATAATACAAATAGCCTTACCAGTTGCTGTCTATTTGACTTTAACCTTGACCTTCTTAAACTTCAATTTCTATTCATAATGTAGGTATATAATATCATATCCTTGGTAATTGGCGTACGACCGCTACCCTTCCCATTGGCTAATCAGCGTATCCTTATGCAAATTAACTGTTAGCCAAGATGGCGGCCTGCAGCCATGCACTGAAGCGAGCAGGGAGGCTTGCTTCCTCCAGGGACTGCAGACTCCAACGTTACCCGCCTCACTTGCCAGCCTCTCAACTGCAACTCTAAGCAACTATTACTATGTTGCAAATAAGAAGCTAAACAAAACCGGCTGTCAGTCAGCCCCGGACCGCAACATTGTATCCATGTTTTCAGCAGCGAGGCATCAGAGCTAAAGCTGGCCCAGAATAAAAAAAAAAAAAGAAAAGAAAATAAGGAGCGGTTGGGAGCTTTTAGTCAACTGCCAGCGGGAAAACAGCCCTCAGCCCCTCAGCCAGCCTGGCCAGGCACCCCAGTGGGGACCCCCACCCTGATCCAGGACACCCTTCAGGGCAAACCAGCCGGCCCCCACCCGTGCACCAGGCCTCTATTCTATATAGTAAAAGGGTAATATGCCTCCCGGCACCGGGATCAGCGTGACAGGGGGCAGCACCCAAACCCCCTGATTAGCCCTGCTCTGTGCCTGATAAGGGGGAGCTCCCCAATCCCCCGATTGCCCTGCGGCTCTGTGTTTGACAGGGTGCAGTGCCCCAACCCCCTGATCGGCCCTGCTCTGTGGGTAATAGAGGGTGGCGCCCCAACCCCCCTCCATGGGCCTTGCTCTGTGTGTGACAGGGTAGAGCCATAACCTCCCCATTGGCCCTGCCTGAGTGTGACAGGGTGCAGCGCCCCAACCCCCTGATCCACCCTGCTCTGTGTGTGACAGGGGGCGGTGCCCCAACCCCCTGATCCGCCCTGCTCTGTGTGTGACAGGGTGCAGTGCCCCAACCCCCCTGATGGACCCTGCTCTGTTAGTGACAGGGGGCAGCTCCCCAACCCCCTGATCGGCCCTGCTCTGTGAGTGACAGGGAGCAGTGCCCCAACCCCCTGATTGGCCCTGCTCTGTGAGTGACAGGGGGCAGCGCCCCAACCCCCTGATCGGCCCTGCTCTGTGCGTGACAGGGGGCAGCACCCCAACCCCCTGATCAGCCCTGCTCTGTGCATGACAGGGGGTGGCGCCGCAACCTCCCCATTGACCCTGCCTTGAGTGTAACAGGGGGCGGTGCCCCAACCCCCCAATCAGTCTACCCTGAGCGTGACTGAGGGTGGCATTGCAACCTCCCGATCCACCCTGCTCTGTGCATGACGGGGCGGTGCCCCAACTCCCCAATCGGCCCTGCTCTGAGCCTGACCAGGGGCTTCACCTAGGGATTGGGCCTGCCCTCTGCCACCCGGGAGCAGGCCTAAGCCAGCAGGTCGTTATCTCCCGAGGGGTCCCAGACTGTGAGAGGGCACAGGCTGGGCTGGGGGGACCCCCCCCCCCCGAGTGCACAAATTTTTGTGCACCGGGCCTCTAGTGTAGGTATATAATATCATATCCTTTCAGGAATATGATGACTAAGTCTAGAAATCTGCTATGATGGAAAAATTATTATTATTAATTATGTTTTTCTTTGTGAGTTTTACAATCTAGTAGA
The DNA here is from genome assembly GCF_000147115.1 of Myotis lucifugus. Lineage (NCBI taxonomy): Eukaryota > Metazoa > Chordata > Mammalia > Chiroptera > Vespertilionidae > Myotis > Myotis lucifugus. Next base: position 656,799 of record NW_005871187.1, read on the forward strand.
GAATACAGGTAACAAGATATTATAGAAGAGTTTATTAGCTAGTATATTACCATAGATTATCAGAGAATCTAACCTAGAACTGGAGAAATTAATTTGAGTAACAGATTCTTGGAAGGAGTGATATAAAAAACAAAACCCTGAGATTAAAAGGATGAATGCAATGAGGCAGATGAAGATAATAAAGGACTTCTCAACGAGATAGAGGCTAGAAGAAAAACACAAACTTTGGAAGACTGAGAAAGAGGGACCTTATAAGATATGATAAGGAATCTAAACTTTATCCTTGGAACAATGGAAGGAATTAAGGGGAGTAAAACAACTAGGTAAGATTTGTATTTCAGGAAAAAAAAATCATCTGGTGTTGACCCAAGAAATGTCCAAACCTGTAGATAATTTTTATCAGATTTTATTTGAGGCACACTGACACTTACAGGGAAGCAAAATCTCCAGCAAATGACAGTTTTTCAGTTCTTTTTATAGATTTAGAATTAAGGAGGGAACTTAAGGAAGATTACATGGATGTGGGAGAAAGCAAGGTGGGGAAATCTCTGTGGCTAGATTACAGGTAGTTAAGAAGATTATGTGTTCCCTTGAGGGTGGTTACACTTCCAAAGGGTCTGAAAAGGAGGATCATTCTGCTGTCATTTCAAAGGTGTGTTAACCCAGATAAACCTTTTACTAAAGAAGTTATATGCTTGGGTGCTTGGGTCTTGACTACCCACCATGACCTGCCCATTAAGAATTAATGATCAGATCACCCTGTGAGGTTACCTTGTTCACTGGACTTGCCAGATTTATTACAGAACCCTTTCTTTTGTGCACACTGGCTGCAACACAAATTATCATTCAGCGGAAGAGAGGTTGATGGGCATAGTTCTTTATATAAGGGAGTATAATTTTAAGGAGGATAATAGTACATTTTCAATGAATATCTGGTGCAGATGTCCTTTATGTAATATTTAACTTACAAAACATACATAATTTATTCATTATCTTTCTGAAGACTCAAGAAGTTTCTATAAAGTGGAGCTAAATGACCAGATAGAAAATTGAAAGATAGATTTAGGTAAAGACTAATATAAAATTATCTTTGAAAAATCATTGCAACTCTTATTTCATCATTGACAACCTAGGAAATAAACCTGGAATTTTTATGGCTCTAGAAGACGTTTTCCCAGTATGCTGAGCATTATTGAGGTTAACATTATCACCACCCTCATTTTGTGCATTAGCAATTGGAGCGATAAAGGGACCTAGCTAATGAATGAAAACCAAAGGAAGCATGAAGAAACAATTTTTTTAAACTTTTTAAAAAATGCTTTTATTTATTTCAGAGAGAGGAATGGAGAGCGAGCTAGAAACATCAATGATAAATATCATCTATTGGCTGCCTCCTGCATGCCCCCTACTGGGGATTGAGCCCACAACCAATGTATGTGCCCTGACCAGGAATCTAATCGTGACCTCCTGGTTCATGGGTTGACGCTGAACCACTGAGGCTCACCCGCCAGGCATGAATAAATAAAACTGTAAAATGAAGCCACTGGGACTAGTCAATCTTGAGAGGAAAGATAAGTCAAATTTCCTATAGTGCCCTATAGTGCCCTATGCATAGTTTTATTACAGATTTTATCACTTGCTTTGTTTATTATTGGCTTACTTTTCTATGTCCTGTACTAGAGAACAAATTACTCAACATCAAAATCCAAATCATTTTATCTGTAATTATAGCATTTAATATGGTATCACACAATAACCTAAACTTGGCAGAGGTTAATTTAGAATAACAAGGTTTGATAATTGAATCATCTTCATGATACTGTTATATTGTAAACTAATTGAATGAAGGGGCATGATGGGTGGAAGTGGTCTCATTTCTTTGAAATTCTGAGCAATGATTTTATGTGCCAATCATTTTACAAATATATTGGCCTTATCTATTCTTCACTCACTTTATCTAATCTTTATCTGCTCTGTAATCTCTATGGAGGCAGATACAATATTTAACAGTTTTTTTGGCATGTAGCAGAAGAGGAAATTGATAATCTCTCAAAAATCTCTATCTGCAGCACACAGTTTCAATCAATACATGTTGTTATTATTTTTTAATAAAAGTGATTTACTAAGGAAAACTAAAGAAAGTAAATCTGTCTTTAGTTCTAAAATATGGTCCATAATAAGGTGATCATATATTCTAGTTTACCTGAGACTGCTCTTGTTTATGTTTCTTATACCAGGGTAATTATTAAAATTCTTTCTTTCTCACTTAAAATATTTGGATTTAGATAATAAATTACTTGGATTACCCTACCATAGTGCATGATGTCAGAGTCTGAAATCATCAACAACTCTGATTGACTTCGCATTCCAGATGGGTATCTATGTTACCTAGATTATCCAATTTCAAAAAAACAGTTAATATACACTGCATTAATTTAATAGTTCATGCAGTGGAATGTCTGTTCTCATACTTAATTTATTCCAGAAGGCTGTTCAAGAAGTGATTTCTTCAAACACCGAATCATTTTTCCCATTAGAAATAATGTGAGTTGAATTGATCCATTCCAGACCCACAAATGATCCCGTTTTAACCTTTCTTATATACAGTACATGTCTAATGTACTGTTTAAACTATAAACAAACATTTATTTTCTTAAATTTATTGAACCACCCCCTACTAGCCTTAAATGAATCCCTTTCAGCACTCTTTCCAGGGGTGTCTTTCAGGAGGTCAGTATGCAGCATCTTCACTTTTTCATATACCACTGCCTTCAAAATGCTGTCACTGTCTATTTTAACAATAGAAGGGTATTTGTTTTTCATTATTATTGTTATACTTATTTGCTTTTCCTTTATCCAGATCAACACAGTTTTTCCATCTCTTCAATTGCCTCTGATCATTGTTTCTTTCACATCCTCAGTAACATTAGCATTCTTGGTGGCCTCTCTGTGTTTTAAAATTGTAATTCTTGATTTCACCAGCAACAAAAGCATTCGCTCCTTTGTTACCTGAAAGATGTTTTTTGTCATGCTGAGGTTTGTTCCACAACCAAATCATCTGAAACATTTTTTTGTGTGAACAACTTGGTTGAGAACCGAATTGTTTGAGATGGGAGTCATTTGAGAACCTAGGTTTGACTATATTACAGTTATCAAATGGAAAAACAAAAAGTGCAGAATTATAGCTAGTATGCTTGTAGTAATATTATCCCTTTTTGTCCAATTCAATATTATAAAAACTAATGCTATCAATATTGTTAATTAAAAGCAGTGTCCTTTTTTTATCAAAGCAAAAAAAAAAAAACCCCACAAGATTATTTAGATTTTAACAATGATTTTATAGACCCTAAAACTGTGCTAGTAGATCAGTATAGTCTATATCCTAAATTTGTCAGATATATAAAAAGTTAATTATGATTTTGAGAAAGATACTTTTATATAATAAATATATAAGCAACAAATTCAACATCATAATAAATAGTGCATCTTTTTGTTTAGTATTTTTTTATTGTGGTTAAATATCCATAAAATGAAATTCACCATTTTACCCTTTTTAAATGTAAAATTCAGTGACATTAAGCACATTCATAATATCATGCAGCTATCACCACCATCCATTTCCAGAACTTTATCTTCTCAATGAATCTGTTTCTTTGTCATTTTTAAAAATAGGATATTTCTTTCATTATTATTATACTTACTTGCATCAAAATAAAATTTAAATACATTACTGAAAAATAAAATATTTTAATTTCTAAACTCTGAGACACTGTTTTAAAATGCCCTATAAATGACTTGGTCTTTTATTAGAATGAGTTGAATAGATTATAAAATATTTATTCAGCTTTTAAAAGCCTGTAATAATTAAAATATTAAGAAATAAAGCTTGATTAGACCAGTTGAGGACCCTGAGAATTTTAATTTATAATTATTTTGCATTACACATAAATGTTCATATTCTTTTTGAAAATGCTGAAAGCAGCTCTACAGGGTAATATTGATTAACAGCTGAGAAGAATTATTTCACTTTATAGCCACACTGCGTTTAATCATTATGTCTGTCCTCAAGGGCAAGTATAAGAATTATCAATCTTTGTGCTTATTGTGTATCTTGTCCATAACTAGCTCTACAATATCTTTTATAGCATTTCATACTCTTGTCTTTAACTTTATCTCAAAATGTGCATTTTAAAATATCTTAATATTTTACTTAAATGAAAAGTAAACATACGTTGTATGCCAGTATACAATATTTTATGATAATATTGCAAAAATTGTATGCCCTTTTTTGATATTTCAGAAATATGTTTTCTTCTGAGTGAGTGAATAGTTAATGATTTAGCAGGATCGTAAAGCCTTTTTATTTTCTTTGTTTACCACACAAAACATAGAGTGAGTAAATAAAGGTATGTTTAAAATAGTTAACTACATCCTAATTTTAAAGACTGATGGCCCAGTAGTTAGTACCAACAGAAATCCCAGGGAAGCTATATGCAGCATATCAAATCATGGGCCTGGAAAAGCCACACAATGGAAAGCTAGCCTATCAGCAGCATACAATCTCACGGAGGCACATACCTCCCCGAGCCTATGAGTTATCAAGTTAAAAACTGTGAATTTGTCAAAGAGAATACTAAATGTATACTTACAGATATAGAAAATGGTAAAAACTTGAATATTATTAGAAACTTTTAAGCATCTAACTATATTTATAATTATTTTTTTAAATTCTCTTAAATTTTCTTCTTGTGAACTCATTTAATAAACATGTCAATGCCTAAGTTCTACAAGGCACTGTGTTAGCCCAAAGAGACACAAATGCCAGACATTATATACTCTCTACCTCCAAGCAATGGAGTCTGGAGGTAGAGAACAAAAATTAAAAAGATTTTGATTGCAATATATAAATGTATACACCAACACAATGTAAATCTTACACTTACAAAATATGTCTCTTATATCTCAATTTTTAAAGAAGTTTATCATAGTTAAGGGCTATGATAAGAGTAGGCACAGGGTACTATGGAGTACTAAAAGACCAATATTGAAAGACTACCCACGATAATTTCATTTAAGTTGAGATCTTAAAGTTCAACCAACCAGACAGAGCAGAAAGAGCAGCCTAGTCAGAGGGAACACAATGTGCAATAAGCCTGGAATCAAAAGATGGCTTAAGTGTTAAAGTCAAATAAATAAGTAAAAGCAGTGTTTTTGAGTGATTAAGAGAATTTTATTATAAATGTTAAGCTATCTATGAAAAAAATGGTAACATAAAATGGTGACTATATGTAAGTATAGGAAATGATGCCAAAATAATAATAATTAAAAAAAAAAAACTCGAGTAATGAGGACATTTTTTAAAATATCAAGAACAATTTAAAAAAATGTATTGTGTGGTCAGTAAATATTGATTAAAATTTGCTTATAATTTGGGGAATAATGTTTTTTATAGCACTCTATGTTCTATTTAGAGGGCTTGGTTCAGGATAATAAATACTAATCCTTTCTTATTTATTGCATTGGCTATGTGGAAGAAGAAAACAATATTATTTATTACTAGAGGCCCGGTGCACAAAAATTTGTGCACTGGGTGGGGTCCCTCAGCCCGGCCTGTGCCCTCTCGCAGTCTGGGACCCCTCAGGGGATGACCACCTGCTGGCTTAGGCCCGCTCCCCGGGGGATTGGGCCTAAGATGGCAATCAGCCATCCCTCTGGCAGCCCGGCAGCCCTCAAGGGATGTCCACTTGCCAGCGGGGAGCAGGCCTAAACTGCAGTCGGACATCCTTAGCGCTGCTGAGGAGGCAGGAGAGGCTCCCACCACCACTGTGTACTGGCAGCCATCAGCCTGGCTTGTGGCTGAGCAGAGCTCCTCCCATGTGAGAGCGCCCTGACACCAGAGGGCAGCTGCTGCATTGAGCATCTGCCCCCTGGTGGTCAGTGTGTATCATAGTGACCAGTCATTCCCAGTCCTTCTGCTGTTAGGGTCAGTTTGCATATTACCCTTTTACTATATAGGATAGAGGCCTGGTGCACAGGTTGGGGCCGGCTGGTTTGCCCTGAAGGGTGTCCCGGATCAGGGTGGGGGTCCCGCTTGAGTGCATGGCCAGCCTGGATGAGGGGATGATGGCTGTTTGCAGCTGATCACACCCCCTTCAGGGTGGGGGTCCCCACTGGGGTGCCTGGCCAGCCTGGGTGACGGGCTGATGGTTGTTTGCAGCTGGTCACACCCCCTTCAGGGTGGGGGTCCCCACTGGGGTGCCTGGCCAGTCTGGTTGAGGGGCTGAGGGCCGTTTTCAGGCTGGCGGGTGACTGAAACTCCCAACCTCTCCTTTTTTTCTTTTTTTTTCTTTTTTTTTTTTTATTCTGGGATTTATTTACCTTGTATGGCTGTCACTGGAGCTGAGAGCCGGCTTTAGCTCTGAGGCTCGGCTCCAGCTCTGAGACCTCAGTTTGTTTGGCTTCTATAATTGAAACAGTGTTGCAACTCCAGCTCTGAGGCCCGGCTGGCTGAAAGCAGGTTTCTGGGGATTGTTTAGCTTCTGTAATTGCAACATTGTTTCTTAGAGTGCAGCTCAGAGGCCAGCAGCGGCAGACAGGGAACCTTGGCTTCCTCCATCACTGGAGCAAGCAAGCCTCCTGTTCGCTTCAGCTGCCTGGCTGCCGGCCGCCATCTTGGTTGGCAGTTAATTTGCATATTGCCCTGATTAGCCAATGGGAAGCGTGTCAGAGGTACGGTTAATTACCATATTTGTCTATTATTAGATAGGATTACAAATCATTCTTTATTAGTTATCCTTTTGATAGTCAAGTTATCCTGAGAATTAGAAAAGTTGATTAGTTTAGACATGCAAATCATCTTCCCAATATGCTTATCATTGCCCACATATGTTCAACAGAAAATATTGTAGAAAATTTATCAGTGGATATAAAATTGTATGGTATGGTTCTATTGCATGACTTTCTTTAAATAAATGGAAATATGGTATTGACAGCATTTACTAAGCACTGCTTTCCACTCAGCATTTGAAGATTATTATCTTCTGCTATTTTCTAAATAGCTGAGTGATTTCTCTAGCATGATAATAAAACCTAACTCATTTTATCTGGAATACCTCAGAACTACACACAATTGGGTGGTTTATACCTTATTCAGTACAGACACTTACATAATGAATCTTTTTAAGAGGGTTGTGTTACGTTTTTCTCTCCTACCAAGGCACTCATTGAACACCTTATTTCTGTTGCTTTGTTCCTGGATATGTGGAAATCCTACTTCATTTACATAACTTTTCATTGACATGCGAAATTCAGCAAGTTAAGTTAATAACTGTATATTTGAAACAGCAGGAGACTTTTTGCTCCTTTTTTTTGGATCATATATTCCAACCAGTTAAAATTAAATTTACAACACCCTAATGTCTTAAATGTAAATGAGCTTGCACTCTATTTGGTTTAATGAAATTAAAGCCATATAGTTTGACTAGAGAGAAGAAAGCCTTTGGTTCTTTTTTGAACTCATAATGGAAACAACTGTTCTGGTCTAAATAGATCATGAGAAACATGGTTCTTCCAAAACACAGAAAAAAGATTTATTTTGTATTAATAAACAAAGTAGAAAATTCTAATTATATTGTCTGAGGAAACTTTAGAGTTTGAATTTTCAACTAATGTGTTTCTTAGGTACTTTGTAATGCTTTCTGTACATTTCATTGAGCTGTGGAATAATATCAATCACTCTCTCAATGAAAGGATGATTCAAGAGTAAATGTTGAGCCAACCCCTCTAAGCTTTGTTTTTAGTAGAATGCTAATTAACAGAGAGATAGTAATCTAAATTTCATTGTGTTCTTAGATTTGGGAACAGGTATTATGGCATTGATTATTCAATGAAAAGGCCATTTTCCTTGAAAGGTTATATACATGACTTTTGCTAACTTTTTAATTGATTTTTCCCCCATGGTGTTCTATTTCACCTTTTTACTAAAAGACTAAGAAAACCAAATGTCAAATGAACCCACATGTGTACAACCTAATGCTCTTTTTTCAAAAATCTTAACAGCTTTCTAAATATAAATCTCCACTATGATTGAAGTCCAACACAGTGTCTAGCTTTAACTCCATTATTCTTTAAATTATCTCTGCCTCGTTCAGTCAGAATTACCATTCTGTTAAACACATCCTATGCTTCCCCAACCTCTTCCTTCATATTGAACTAACCTCCTTTGCCATATAAATCATTAAAACCTGTTCATTCTTTAAGATCCAGATCAGTTGCTACCTATATTGGATCAAGTCTTGCCTGACAATCTTTCTCTGTGAGAACGACCAGTCTCCTTCTGAGTTTACAAGTGTTCTTCCTACTTATTTGCCAACTAAAATTATATTAATTAGGTGTTCTTTTTCAGCTGCAAGTGTGAAAAATCCCACTCAGATTAGTTTATGCAATAAAGAATGGAGAGAATTATTGCTCCCAGAATATGAGAAGTTTAAGAAATAGCAATGATTTTAGGCTCAACTATATCAGAGGCCTCAAATTATGTAGTCAAGGTGTTTTATCTTTGACTTAATCTGCCTTTCCTTTGATTGGGTTTGACTCTCAGTTACTCTGCCTCCAATGGGATGGCATTGGAACCCACCAGTCTCTTCAAGCTTAAATTCTGTTTAAAAGATAGCATTCTTGAGAGTCAAATAGAAAATGGCGGCTGAATAGGCAGCAGTGTCATGCACCTCCTCCTAGGGCCAGTCCGGAACAGCAACTGTATCATATATTCCAACCAGTTAAAATTAAATTTACAACACCCTAATGTCTTAAATGTAAATGAGCTTGCACTCTATTTGGTTTAATGAAATTAAAGCCATATAGTTTGACTAGAGAGAAGAAAGCCTTTGGTTCTTTTTTGAACTCATAATGGAAACAACTGTTCAGGGTGGAGAACATCCACCCTGAATTAACAAATTAGACATAGCTGAGGAAAGTTTCAATAAGGAAGGGCTGAGGATGCCTAGAGAATGTCGCTTGCCAGCCATAACCCGCCTGGAACCATCACAGCGCCCCAGCAATGAGTGGCACAGTAACTCCTGGCAGGCTCCCAGATGTCTGCAGGGAGTGCACGCCACCAGAGTGAGCTCCTGCACCAGGCCTCCTCACTAACCTGCTGGGACACAGAATCCTAGGATCTGGCTTCAAGACCCCATAGTGAGTGCAAGCCAGGGGGAACCCTGTGCCCCACCCCTGCCCCAGACCCCAGAACCATGCTGCTGACCCAGGGCCACCCAGCACCTGCTCCACCCTAAGCCCCAGGACCTGCTGCAGGGGTGACCCAGAGCAACCCAGAGCATGCCCCACTCCAGGCCACAGGAGAGTGTGGACTGTGCAACCCAGAGCAACCAGTGACTGCTCCACCCCAGCCTCCTGGACAGCCCTGCTAGGGAGAACTAGAGCAACCCATGCCCGCTTTACCCCGACCCAGGAGGTGTGACCCAGAGCAACCTCACGCATGCCTCACTCAGGGCCACAGGGGAACTCTGACTGCGACCCAGAGTAACCCAGGCCTGCTCCACCCCAGCCCCCAAAACAGTCCTGCTAGAGCCATCCAGAACAACCTAATGCACACTTCACTCCAGACAACAGGAGAGCACAGTCTGAGCAACCCAGGGCAACCTACCCCTGCTCCACAATGAGGAGTGGTGAAGTGGAGCATCCTGGTGCCTGTCTCACTCCGGGAAACAAGAAAGTGAGGACTGCAACCCTGAGCACCCTGTGCCCATTCCATCCCGAGCTCGGGGACTTACTGCCGGGGCAATCTGGAGTGACCAAGCACATGCCCACTCAGGCCACAGGGGTGCTCTGACTGTGCAACCCAGAACAACCTGCACCCACTTCTCTCTGTTCCCTGGGACAGTCCTGCAGGGGCTACCCAGAGAAACCCAGCGCACACCTCACTCGGGGCCATAGGAGAGCACTGCCAGGGCAACCCAGAGCAAGTTGGTGTGCCCAGCCAGGAGCCACAGGACCACACTGAACGTGCACTGCCAGAGGGACCTAGGGTGCCACCCTGCCACAGGTGCCTAGGCAGCACAGTGAATTGCATGCCAGAGGGCTCTGGGTGCTCACGGGGAGTCCCACACCACAGGAACTGTGCACGTGCTTCTACCACCTCAAGCATCTGAAGCAGACAACTGAGGGACCACATCTGTGGGTCAAGGGGATAAAACTCAAGAGCAGAGACAATAAAGGCATGAGACTCAAGGCACACCCAGCCTCTGGCTAACGATTTCCGGAACATTGCCATAATAGGATCTTCAACCTCTCAAACCCCTAGCAGGGTGCCCAGGACCAGAAAAAGACAGCAAAAATGGGGATACAAAGAAACAACCCTCAATGAAAGAAAAGGAGGAGGTGGCAGAAAAGGAACTAAAAGAAATGGAGGCATTCAATACGTCAGAAAAAGAATTCAGAGTAAGAGGCATACAGTTCTTAAATCAAATGGATGAGAAAATCAATAACTTATGTAGGAATCAAGTGGAAATAAAAAATGATATAGCTACAATAAAAAACATGATGGAAGATTTCAACATTAGATTAGAAGAAGCAGAGGACCAAATTAGTGAGTTAGAAGATAGGACAGAAAAATACACCCAATCTTAATAGCAATTGGAGAAAAAAATTAGAAAGCAGGAGGAGAGACTAAGGGAGCTTTGGGACAACATGAAATCAAGTAACATACGTAAATAGGAATGCCAGCAGGAGAAGAAGAGCAGCAAGGATTAGAGAACCTATTTGAAGAAATAATGACAGAAAACTTCCTGAAATGGTGAAGAAAAAAGTCACACAAGCAAAGAGTCCAAACCAAGATAAACCTTTCAAAAAGACCCACACCAAAAAATGTCATAATTACAATGGTAAATGTTAACGACAAAGAGAGAATATTAAAGGCTGCAAGAGAGGAAAAAGAGAGTTACCTACAAAGGATTTCCCATTAGATTATCCATTGATTTCTCAACAGAAACATATCAGGCCAGAAGGGAATAGAATGAAGTATACAAGATGCAACGCAAGGGTCTAAACCCAAGAATACTCTATCGATCAAGGCTATCATTCAAAATAGAAGGGGAAATCAGGAGCTTCTCAGACAAAAAAAAAAAAAAAGGGGCTAAGGGAATTTATCACTACTAAGCCAGCAATGCATTGAATTTATATCAAGTATCTTCTCAGATCACAGTGGCATAATATTAGAAATAAACTGCAATAAAAACAATATAAAAATTCAAACACTTGGAGGCTAAATAGCATGTTATTAAACAATGATTGGGTTACCAAAGAGATCAAAGAAGAAATAAAAACCATCCTGGAAACAAATGACAATGAAAACACAACAATCCAATATCTATGGGACACAGTAAAAGCAGTTCTGAGAAGGAAATGCGTAGCATTACAGGCCTCCCCCCAAAAAATAAGGAAAAATTGTAATAACTCATTTAACCTTACAACTTAAAGAATTAGAAAGATAGCAACAAGAAAAGCCCAGAGTGAGCAGAAGGAAGGAAATAATAAAGATTAAAATGGAAATAAATTACATAGATACCATAAAAACAATATAAAAGATCAATAAAAGTAAGAGCTGGTTCTTTGAAAGGATAAACAAGATTGACGAACCTCTAACCAGGCTCACCAAGAAGCAAAGAGAGAGGAATCAAATAACCAAAATCAGAAATGAAAGAGTGAAATAACATCAGGCCCCACAGAAATACAAAGGATTGTAAAAAAAAAAAATACTATGAACAACTCAATTACAACAAACTGGTCAACCTAGAAGAAATGGACATATTCCTAGAAAAATATGACCTTCTAAAACTCAATCAGGAAAAATAAAAAAATCTGAATAGGCTGATAACTATGGAGGTAATTGAAGCAGTAATAAAAAAAAATAATAACTTACAGCAAACAAAAGCCCTGGTCCTGGCTTCACAGGGGAGTTTTACCAAACATTCAAAGAACAATTAAAACCTATCCTCCTCAGACTAATCCAAAAAGTTCTAGAGGAAGGAGGACTTCCAACCTCTTTCTATGAAGCCAGCATTACGCTAATCCGAAAACCAGAAAAAGACACTATAAAGAAAGAGAATTATAGGCCAATATCTCTGGTGAACATAGATGCCGAAATCCTAAACAAAATCTTAGCAAATCTGATCCAGTGTTACATTATAAAGATCATACACCATAACCAAGTGGGATTTATTCTGGGAATGCAAGGCTAGTACAATATCTGCAAATCAATAAACATGATAAATGACATAAACAAATTGAGAGATAAAAATCACACAGGCATATCAATTGATACAGAAAAAGCACTTGACAAAATCCAAATCCTTTCTTGATAAAAACTCTCTGAAAAGTGGGAATAGAGGGATCATACCTCAACATAATAAAAACCTTATATGACACACCTACAGCCAATATCATACTCAATGGGCAAAAACTAAAACCATTTCGCCTAAGAACAGGAACAAGACAGGGATGCCCACTCTCACTACTCCTGTTTGACATAGTACTGGGAGTGCTAGCCAAAGCAATCAGACAAGAAGAAGAAATAAAAGGCATCCAAATTGGAAAAGAAGACGTAAAACTGTCATTATATGCAGATGACATGATATTGTACATAGAAAGCCCTAAAGACTCTATTAAAAAACTATTAGATTTGATAAATGAATTTGGCAATGTAGCAGGATACAAAATTAACACCCAGAAATCTATGGCTTTTTTTCTCACAGAATGAGAAACTAACAAAATTTTTTAAAAAATCTAATTTACCATTGCAACAAAAAAATTAAGATACCTAGGAATAAACTTAACTAAGGAGGTAAAAGACCTGTATTTGGAAAACTACATGACATTGAAAAAAGAGATAAAGGAAGACATAAACAAATGGAAGAACATCCCATGTTCATGATTGGTAGAATCAACATCATTAAAATGTCCATACCACCCAAAGCAATCTATAGATTCAATGCAATCCCCAGTAAAATACCAATGGCATACTCACAGACCTTGCACAAACTCTTCAAAAATTCATATGGAATAAAAAAAAAACAACATGAATAGCCACAACAATCTTGAGAAAGAACAAAGTTGGAGGGATCACAATACCAGATATCAAGCAATGCTACAAACCCACTGTTCTCAAAATTGCCTGGAACTGACAGACATATTGAACAATGGAACAGAACAGAGAACCCAGAAATCGACCAAGCCATTATGCTCAATTAATATTTGACAAAGGAGGCAAGAACATACAATGGAGTCAAGACAGTCTCTTCAGTAAATGGTGTTGGGAAAATTAGAAAGATATATGCTAAAAAGGAACTAGACCACCAACTTACACCATACACAAAAATAAACTCAAAAAGGATAATGGACTTAAACGTAAGACGGGAAACCAGAAAAATCTTAGAAGAATCCATAGGCAGCAAAATGTCAGACATGTGTCGTAGCAATATCTTTACCAATACAGCTCCTTAGGGCAGTGGTTCACAACCTTTCTAATGCCGCAGCCCTTTAATACAGTTCCTCATGTTGTGGTGACCCCCAACCATAAAATTATTTTCATTGCTACTTCATAACTATAATTTTGCAACTGTTATGAATCCTAATGTAAATATCTGATATGCAGGATGTATTTTCATTGTTACAAATTGAACATAATTAAAACATAGTGATTAATCACAAAACAATATGTAATTATATATGTGTTTTCCGATGGTCTTAAGCAACCCCTGTGAAAGGGTCATTCGACCCCCAAAGGGGTCGGGACCCACAGGTTGAGAACCGCTGTCCTAGGGCAATGGTAACTAAGGAGAAAATAAACAAATGGGACTACTTCAAAGTAAAAAGCTTCTGTACAGCAAAAGAAACAATCAACAAAACAAGAAAGCCCACTGCATGGGAGAACATATTTGCCAATGTTAAATCTGATAAGGGTCTAATCTCCAAAATTTATAGGGAACTCATACAACTTAACAAAAGGAAGATAAACAACCCAATCAAAAAATGGGCAAAGGACCTAAATAGACACTTTTTGAAAGTGGACATAAAGAAGGCCAAGTCATATACAAAAACATGCTCAAAGTCACTAATCATCTGAGAGATGCAAATCAAAACGACAGTGAGATACCATCTCACACCTGTCAGAATGGCTAACATCAATAAATCACAAGTGCTGGCAAGGATGTGGAGAAAAAGGAACCATCTTGCACTGCTGGTAGGAATGTAGACTGGTGCAGCCACTGTGCAAAACAGTATGGAGTTTCCTCAAATAATTAAAAATGGAACTCCCATTTGACCCAGTCATCTCACTTCTGGGAATATATCCCAAGATATCAGAAACACCAATTAGAAAGGACATATGCACCCCTATGTTCTTAGCAGCACAATTTACAATAGCTAATATTTGGAAACAGCCTAAGTGCCCATCAGCAAATGATCGATTAAAAGACTGTGGTACATCTACAGAATGAAATACTACACTACTGTAAAAAGGAAGAATTCTAACTATTTGCAACAGCATGGATGAACATGGAGAGCATTATGCTAAGTGAAATAAGCCAGTCAGAGAAAGATAAATGTTACATGATCTCTCTCATTTGTGGAATATAATGAACAACATAACCCTATGAAAAAAAAAACACCAAAAAACTAGAGACAGAGAAGCATTGAACAGACCATCAACCTTCAGAGGGAAGGCAGGGGAGGACGGGTAAGAAGTCAACCAAAGGACTTGTATTTATTCATATAACCATAACCAATGGACACAGACACTAGGCGGGTGAGGGCATGTGCTGGGGAAGTGGGTGTGGCTATTGAGAGGTAAATGTGGGAAAAAGGAGACATATGTAATACTTTAAACAATAAATAATTTTTAAAAAGATAGCATTTTAAAAAAAATTATTGCAACAATGGTTCCAACAAAATTCATGAATACATTAGCCTATTTTGAGTCATCTCTCTCTCTCCCCAGATGAATCACTGTGAGTAAGAGAATGGAGAGCCCTTTTCTTACCCAGAGATCCAAGGATTGAGGTCAGCCCCACAAATATCATATGGATGAGTAAAGGAAGGGATACTTACATAAAAGAAATATGGACTATTTTTACCAAAAAAGGAATGATAGAGAGTTAGAATGTTTAGCTGAAAGAAAAAGAAACAAGCTATATATTATATCTATATTTGTGGTTTATTTGCATATAGGTAGTATCTGATTTATAAACTGAGGTTAAGATGCATATTTTACTAATCTGGATAGCAACCAAAAGCTTATTTCCTAATACACATCCATTTAAATAACTGAAGTTCTCTTTTTAAAATAGGGTTGAATGAAAATAAAACAAAAAATTAATGACACAGTGTTAACATCAAACTTACAAATTTAGGGTGAGAAGCCGATAGTCTGTATGCAATTGTTAAATGTAGCGATCAGAAGATAAAAGTGTATCTCAATATGTTAAATTAAGAACTGAAGAAAAGTTAAAGGCAAAATTTTATGGTAACCTTCTAAAACCTCATTTTATAATAAATGAAAGGCATTTATTAACAACTAGTGGCCCGGTGCACGAAATTCATGCACGGGGTGGGGGGGGGGGTTGTCCCTCAGCCTGGCCTGCACCCTCTCCAATCTGGGACCCCTTGGGGGATGTTCAACTGCCAGGGGCTATGGGCACTGCCATCTTTGTGGTAAATTTGCATATTCCTTCTTTAATAGATAGGATGCCTTCCAGTTGGCTTATTTTCCTACCAATAATGTAAGGAGCACATTGTATCCCATATCCTTGACAAGACTGGGAACTTATTAATGGCAGAACTGTTTCCTTAGGCCATCTGGATACTCATAAAAGTAAAACTTAAAAAATAAAAGCACTGTGTCTTTAAAGGGATTATTCTATTTACTTTGGCTTTAAATAGTCTCACTGCTAATATTTGAATAGTACTTTTTTTTTTTTACAAGCTTTCCTCCTGATTAACTAAATAGTCATTTCAGGTCTACCTATGATTTGCAGGTTGCATTTGCCTTTTGAGTTTACTTCAAATAATCTATATGAGTTTCTAGGTGAACATTAATTCACCTTGTCAGATGATAAATTATTTGTTTTTACCTCATACTGTTCAGTAAGAATTAATTGCCATTTCACATCTATTTACATTTTTGATCTTTATATACCCGTTCTGCAAAATAATTTTTAAAAATGGAATGTACCATCACTTACAAAGTCCTCTCCAATAAAATTGGCAGTTGAAGTAGCAAGTTTGAAGGTGAGAAGAAAGGCATTTGAGGGGGAACAAAACAAATAGTCTTTGACCAAACATTGCCAGAACAGGTTTTTGCTTTAGTCAATACAGGCTAAAAGACATTAAGTAATTAGATGGAATAATAAATCATTAATAATTAAGTTATCTTTTCTCAAAAATACCTCTAACATTCTTTATATATAAAAAAGCATAAGATGGTGAAATTCATTTCTGAGAAGCATTCTATTATATAGTTATTAGTCTAATGAGACAATGCGATACTTATAGTACTATTTTGTTCAATGTACAAAAACTTCATTCTTATGCAATTATAGTCCATCATTTCTTCAAATACAGTCCATCAGTTACAGGGAGAGAGCATGGAGAAGGTTTAGAAACCCAACACCATTGAAGGACACACGTTGAAAACTAGTTCAGACCCATGCCTGCTGGTGCAGAGACTATAGTGTGATTTTTTTTGGACAAGATTACCATTTTTTTTCAGTTACCTGACAGTCCTGTTTTGTCTATCATATAATAATTCCAGTTTATTTTCCCTAATATTTAGTACAGTGTCTGACACATGGTAGGAGAATTAAATATTTGTTCCAGAATTAATGAATGGATATGTATTTATTAAAGCCATCATGAGGGGAAAAAAAGGGACTCACAGTGTCTCGTTTTGTACATTCATGTGCTATTGAACTTCACAATGATCTGATGTCCATTTAAAATCCAATTCTTTTTGACTTCCTTACCAAATGTTTGGGGTTAAATTAATGGAAGAGAGCATATGGATGCCACAAATGAATTAAGTGGAACATTACTTTTATTCCTTTTATAGTAACTAAAGCTGAAAGTAATTGTATTTCAGGGAAGGAACATTCTTTGGAAAGTTATGAGACTAAATAGAACAGAAACATCACCAGTAGCATAATTCCTCCTCCCCCAGTAGAGACTCTAGCAATACTGACTCTTCCCTACCATACTTGAATTACCCTTTCATTTATATTTATTCTGTAAAATTTGATATGGAGAGAAGAAATGTTAATTTGCACTAATGTAAAGATTGCACTAAACTCTTTTTAACTCATGGCCCAAATGCATTAAAAATATGTTCATATTTTTACGTATTCATTGAGAATCATTTTCATATGTCCCAGAGAATAAACAGCTATTAATAATAAATTACTACAGTTACATCATTAAATCTTATAAAGACCTCCCATTCTGCATACATCTTATTTTCATTTAGGCAAGGTAATGATTTACTGACTCCCTTTAGAACAGCAGTTCTCAACCTGTGGGTCGCAGCCCCTTTGGGGGTCGAACAACCCTTTCACAGGGGTCGCCTAAGACCATCAGAAAACACATATATAATTACATATTGTTTTTGTGATTAATCACTATGCTTTAATTATGTTCAATTTGTAACAATGAAAATACATCCTGCATATTAGATATTTACATTACGATTCATAACAGTAGCAAAATTACAGTTATGAAGTAGCAACGAAAATAATTTTATGGTTGGGGGTCACAACAACATGAGGAACTGTATTAAAGGGTCGCGGCATTAGGAAGGTTGAGAACCACTGCTTTAGAATAACATGTATTCACACAAAGCACTTGCTTAGATGTCGCATGGTTGGGTAGGGACTGCAAATAATGGTAATATGTGATCTTCCATCAAGGATCACATGAGCTCATGGCAGGGTAAGATAGGTACAAATAAATCTAATCAAATTCAGAATTAACATCCCCAAAATACAATAGATAGAAATATATAGATTGAGGACCGAGAGAGGCATACTTCATAAAATTTTGAGGTAGGCTGGGAAGGAAGCACAGAAATTGGTTATATAGATTAATGGGCTTTCTTGTGTAGACAACATGGGTTTGTTATGTGGAATGTGATATGGAAAAAAGAGATGTAGAAGTTGTAGGCAGAGAGCTCTGTAAGAAAAGACATGGGTATGGAGAGAGGCTGAGTCTTGCTCTTTATTAGAGATTAATTCGGCCTGACAGAAACATACTTTTTGTTTAGGAGATTAACAAGAACTGGCAATGGAAAGGTTGGTAGGATCTACACTGTGCAGTTCCTCAGACCTCACGTACAGTTTATAAGGAATTTACTGGGACATGAGCAATTTTTGAATGTTTTTAGCATCATTGCATCCTATAATTAGAATGACACTTTAGGAAGACTATTTTAGCAGCAGGAGTTAAGAATATTTATAGACTTTTGCCTTGTTCATTCAATCTGATGCAGTTGAAATTCTTTTTTTATGTCTCTGTGTCTACAAGTCCAATGCAGATGTTACCTCCTTTAAGAAGTCTTCTCTCACCCTTCAAGATATAAATAATCACTCCTAACAATTGCAATGGTTTAATTTTTGTTGTTGTTGTTGTTTGTTTGTGATGCTATATTCTAGTATAGAATATCACACTTGTGTTAGGGGAAAACTTATAAAGTAAAACTTACATCTTAGAACACATGTAGAAAGTGCTATGCTGTATTACAATTTCAAATTGAAATAATGTGTTTATTTAGAAGACTTCAACCACTCCACAGTGCTCAAGAGAATGAAGAAAATAATGATTAATAAAGCACTAATTCTGTCCTGTAGTATTTGTGGTCAGTGCAGTACTATCCTACAGTATTTCACAGCCTCCTTAACATGGCAAAGAATAGTACTGAAGGGCATTTGTTAGAAGACCTTTGTCTTGTATAGTTCCAGGGCAGAATCTACCAGGGAAAAACACATGTGCAAGATCCAGAAGGCAAAAGAGGAGGAGGTCAGTCATTGGGTACAAGATCAAATCCTCTGAGACTATTCTGCACTGCAGGCAGCAAAAATTGTTGGCACTCGCTCTCCTTGGGATTTGCTGACATTTGACACAGCTCCCTTGAATCGCCAGAATCTATCAGCTATGGCCCTGGCCTTCCTTTGCAGCCCGTCCAACATTTCATTAATGCTCCTAGTTCCCTATATTGAACAGTTCCAAGTTGCACTAACTAGAGGAGCTTCGGTTTTCTTGACAAGAACTTGACTGATGCAGCTTCTATTGCAAGAGTAATTCCTATTCTACTTAAAGATTTACTTAACACGTAGAATACAACCATGATGGTACCAATCTTCATTAAGGTTACAAAATGGAAAAATATATTTTTTTTAGTAAAATGAGGAGGCGGTCACCACTGCATTTGAAAAATATATTGCAGTTCCTGTTGAAAAGAAAACTTATTTAAAAAGAGCACCTCAAAATGATCAACAGATGAGTTTTAGTTGAAAATAGAGTCATAGAAACATACAGCTGGAAAATTTAGAGCACCTGATAACTTTTGTATAAAAATACACTCAGAACTGGAAGATGACACCATTTGCAGATTTTATTGTTTTGAGAGTGAAGTTTTATTCTTTTTAAAGATTAGCTAATATTTTGTTTTTAATTTGTATGACTACATTTTCTTTACTTTCATATTTTAGTTTATTTTTGAATAATTTTTAAATTTTCATTAACCTATTAGAATGACAATATTTGTTTAACATTTATATTTCCATAAATGTTTCTTTATTAATGTTTTAATACATTTACACATTTTTTGCATTTTAAATATATTAAACGAGTTATCTCCCTGATTTTTGGGGGGAAGGGTATCACATGTTTCTGCTCTTATATTTTAGTTCTTTCATAGGAATCTTAGTGTGTGTTCTTCTAAAAGACTTGGAAGAAAATATTTAGTTCAAGTGCTCTACATAGTTTCTTAGGGAGGTGATTCCATGTTCCCAATTGGAGACAAAAGATGTAGGACAGTAAAGGAGAATAGTCCATAAATATCAGGGAAGAAAATGTTATTAAGCAAGTTGTCACTGTGTGTACATGAGCATAATTCCCCTTGGGCATTTTGCTTAGAACATGTCCCTCAAAGTTGATTGGAGGGGCAAGAATGAGATAGTTATACACCAGCTCCTTTTAGTCATTAAAGTCAGCTCAGGTGACATTAATTATCAAGCACATCCCTAGCAATGCAGTTGGAGGCCAGCAAAAGTCTTCATGAACTTGTTGGTCTTTGACATCTAGACTAGCCAGGCACTGATATTGTAAGGCCTGAGAGGATATAAACAGAACACTGGCAAACAGGTGGAATGTTTTCTTTATCTCAGGATTCCTTATATGACACATAGGTCTCCCCTCCCCCTAGGTTTGGCAACTATACACTAAAATACAGTTCTACGTCAGATAGTCATCTTGGCCACCACATCAGGGAAGTGCATTCAACTACAAATTGCAGACATTTTATTCTTATTTGCATTGAACTTACTTGAGTTAAATTAAAAATATTTTGTAGAACCTTGAATTTGATAAGGCAAAATCAGTCATAATTTTTATGTTGCTTATACTTCGAGCTTTGAAAGTAGCAGTCTGGGTATGCCTTTCATCATCAACTGGGTTCAAATTGCAGGCAAATTAGGGCCTGATTTATTCTTTTACAATTTATCAACATCATTATCATTTACATGTAGCTAGGAAACTAAGTATTAATATTTTTAGAGTAAACATTTAAACTCAGCTAGAAGTCTCATCTCTGTATTGTACTTTACTCCTTTATTTTAAAAACAAAACATTGCTTGGAATGAAAAGTAACTCTAGACTGCAACACTACATCTTTTTTTTTTTTTTTTTTTTTTTTTTTTTTTTTGGGTATGCCTTTCATCATCAATTTTACAGAGAGGAAGGGAGAGGGCCTGATTTATTCTTTTACAATTTATCAACATCATTATCATTTACATGTAGCTAGGAAACTAAGTATTAATATTTTTAGAGTAAACATTTAAACTCAGCTAGAAGTCTCATCTCTGTATTGTACTTTACTCCTTTATTTTAAAAACAAAACATTGCTTGGAATGAAAAGTAACTCTAGACTGCAACACTACATCTTTAATGAAAACATAACCTCACTTTTTCTGGTACTTGGAAAACTATACCACTATTTTAAAATTAAATAGCTCTTATTTTTAAGATATTGATGTATAATTCAATCAGCATCAATGGTTTATAATAATATTAAGCTGGCCTCCAGGTTGGTCACAGTGCACCATGTGCAAAATATAAATCATACTATTTTTACCAAAATTAAAATAGGAGATCTGCATAAAAAAATGAATTATATCTATCTACACACATTTCTATGGGCCCAGAAATAAAAGAGCTAAATATTTTGCGCACACACACACACACACACACACACACGGCAGGGGGATCACATTTACAACAATTATATATAATTCTTCAGAAAATTCTTATGGGTAAGAATATATTTAGAGAACTAGCAAAGGGCATAAAGAAAGGTTAAAATACACTGGATCAATTATTTTTGTTTCTTTTTTACTGCTTTGTCAATAAAATGGAATTGCATCTGAATAATGGCCTACCCTTATACTTTAGAAGTAGAGCTGCTTATAAAATCTCAAACAAGTAAAAGCTGTGACCAGTTAATTTGTAGACAATTTACTGTTAAGATAATTGAGATAGCAGCACTTGCTTGTGACAGCATTATTGGAAAAAATCCGATGGACTCAGCACATAATCACAAGTACAAATTGAATACTAAAACAAACAAAAAGTCAACTTCTTAAAACTATTAACTGCTTCTGAAATTTGCCTTACTAAATACAGATTGAATAATAAATATGTTAAGACCATGCCAGAAAAGCATAGACCTAGTAATGAAAAGAACATAGTCTATTTCTATTAGGAGAGGAAGTGTCCCAGATAGTAATCACCTTTTAGGGTTTTTTTTCTTCTTTTTTGACCACAGAATCAAAGAAAAAATAGTCATTAAAGAACATAGTCCAAGAGCTTGAATTTATGAAAGTATTTGGATTGTTGTTTTGTCAGGGAACTTAAGAAATACATAATTTAAAACTGGTACTTTACTAACATGTTGAATGAGAGAGATTTTTCCTATTTTCTCTACTTGGGCTAAAGTCCAAAAGTTTAACAGTTTAATAACAATGTTTCTCTAAATTAAAAAAAAAGGAGGCAGGCATCCATTATTTAAGAAATGTACTCTTTAGGGGCAGAAATTTTCCTAAGATCTATTAAGAAGTGACTCAAGTGGTCCTATTACCCCACCATTATCTCAACATCCTCCTACCCAGCTTATAGAGTAAAATATTAATATATTAGTGGAATTGGTTGAGAGAGCAGTCATTAGGAGTACATGATTTATGAGAAAAATATTCTCAAATAATGTAAGGGTGGTCTCTCTAAAAGAATATTTCATAAATTTTAGTCATGTCTCCATGAAAAAAGGTGGCATCTCATTTTCCTTGTATCTATAATTTTTAACTGATTTGTTTATCTTCTCTATAAATGTAACAAGTATTTTCAGAGAAATATAAAGAAGTGACTGAGTAGAGATAAATGTCTATAATGAGGCTGCCTATGCTTCCACCTGTAGGCAAGGCAGGTGAGCGTCAGGAAAGGAGCCACACGTGAGCTACTATCCAGTAAGACTAAACATGGGTGAGTTGTCCAGCAGCAAGATTCCTGTTAGTTAGTACATTTCCAAATCAGAAGTAGTCAAGGCAAAACTGACCTCCCACATCAGGGAACCATACATTGAGAAAGCCCCCATGAACGGCTCTGAAGAAAGCTCATGTGACCCCATCAGATATCCAGGAATTTTGTGCTTGCCTCCTCGAATGCATCAATAGTTAGAGGTTATATCAACACAAATCAATGAAAAGACAGTTACCATTTTTCCTTCGACCTCTTCCCTGCGTCCTTCCAGAAAATCTGACCATTGAAGGGATGAGCAGAGGTGGGGTAAAATAAAAGGCTCTCGCAGGCCTTAGGGTCTCAGGCAAAAAGATGATCTACATTAACTTTACCTGTGAAACACACATGGATTAGAACAGGGGTCCTCAAACTTTTTAAACAGGGGGCCAATTCACTGTCCCTCAGACCGTTGGAGGGCTGGACTATAGTTTAAAAAAAAAACTATGAACAAATTCCTATGTACACTGCACATATCTTATTTTGAATTAAAAAAACAAAACAGGAACAAATACAATATTTATATTTGCATGTGGCCCGAGGGCCGTAGTTTGAGGACCCCTGGATTAGAAGATGACCATTACATTAGAAATGGGAGTAAAGTTCACACTTGAGCAGACATTTTATACTTGAAAATATTCAGGAATCCGAAGATGTCACTCATTTGAGAGATAGCTTAGGTGAGGATATTAATCAGAATAAATGACCAAAAAAAATTCTATTGTACCCCAATAAGTTTAAAATATCCAATGAGCTGATTATAGTCAATAATCAAACTTTAACATATTAGGCAGCTTCTTAAAAATATCTCACCTATAATAATTTTCAGAACAAAAAATAAAAATATATCTAACTTAAGGAAAACAGCTCAAATCTCTCCAAATACCAGGAGAACCCTACCGAGGTATTTTTCAATGGCCTTGTCTACCCTTGCTTCCTAAACTTAGTGTGTGCCTCCTCTGAAATCATCAAGCAGCTTCTTGTGTCAGCAAAAATGTCCTCTTTCTATTCTGATACCATGAATTATTGTCCTGAAATGATTAAAAAAAATGTTTCCTCTTCCTCTCTTTCACTTACGTTATGGGCCCCAAAACACAGCTCTGTCAATTTTCAGGTAGCCAGGATGCCTCTAATGATAAAACATTTTATTTGATTCATTTAAAAAATCTCTTTTTATCTATTAATAATAGGTTCTTAGTTTGCTATGTCTTGTCCTAAGTGTATTATCTACATTAGCTTCACCTGTGAAACACACACATTTTTTGTTTCATCGTCACAACCGTTATCAATAGTTATTTATTATCCCCATTATTTTTATTTAGAAAGAAGACATAGAGACGATAACCAGCTTTCATTAGGTTACACAGCTACTAAAGAGCAGAACTAGAATTTAAACCTGGATGGACCTCCAATAAAGTCGCTGTCATTGGTTTTTTGAAAATATGTTAATTTACCATGTTACACTCAAATTTACTCTTTGCTCTAAACAACTAATTGCTCTGCAGACCAAGGATAGGTATTATGTATCACTCCTTTTTGCATTTTCTTTTTTCATAAATCAAGATAATTTGTGACATCTGTGGAGTCTTATTTTCAAGTATTTATTATTTAAGCAAATAGCTCCCTGGCCAATTCACTTTTTTGGTGGTTGGAGAGTAGAAAGCTTCCTGTATTAAGTTTTGCAAAAATATTTTTATTGATTGATTGATTTCAGAAAGGAAGGAAGAGGGAGAGCGAGAAGGAAACATCAATGATGAAAGAGAATCACTGATCAGCTGCCTCCTGCACACCCTCTACTGGGGATTGAGCCCGCATGTGCCATTGATGGGAATCAAACCTGGGACCCTTAGGTCCTCAGGCTGACGCTCTATCCACTGAGCCAAACCTGCTAGGGTGCAAAAATATTTTTAAAGCTTTAGAGAAGGAAAAAAGATTTTCTTGGGGAGCTGCTGTAGGCTGTGTGGCAGTCATTTACAGTGATGTGAGAGAGATCCAGAACAATTTTTTTTAGAATCCATAGGCAGGACATTATGCAAATATTTACCCTTAGATGATTTCCTGAAATACTTCCATAAAGAGTTCAATAAATTCCAATTCTTTTTGCTCCTGCATGACATTTCCTTGAATGTTTTATTGTGGTGAGATTAGACTACCTGGGGCTGATTTTATACAAATTACACTCATAGTTAATATCTGCTTTCAACTTTTTATCACATTGACATTGGTTGACTAGACTGTAATGTCTTCTCTGCATAGTGGTTTTACTCTATCATTATGTAACATGTGGAGGGGTGAGTTGTGGATATCAGACGATTCTCATTAAGTTTTAAGAGACCGGGACAGGTAGAGGTTTGCAATCTATCAAACTAGTATAGCCATCTTAGTATACTTATTTCTTTCGAAAGCCGTGCTTGACAGATTAAGTGAATTGGTCATTTGGATGTCTGATCTTGGTAAAACAAATTTTTGAAATGAATGTTTTTATTTCTTGTCAGTACTTAGGCTCATGTTTAAACATTTTTTAAAAAATGAAAGCCTAGGATTGACTTATTTTATTTTACTTTAATTGGTTTGCACACACAAGGGTACAGAGAAAGGGAGTAGTTGGTGTATAACTTGTTAACCAATATCACCTTAATGAACTTAAAAAAATTAAAACAAAGTCTAAGAGGGAAAAAAGATACAAAGTAGGAGTCTTTAACTCAATAGTAGATCAACAATTGCAAATAAGGGTAGAGCCCACTTAGCATGTGTAGGAGCTATGATATCTTGTCCCTTAAACTGTTTTGATTTAATTGATTGCTGAATTAAGTCAACAACAATACAAAGATTTGTGATTTCCCTTGGCAATCTGTTTGAGAACACATGTTGTTCAGATAGACATTTATTTTTAAAAGGACATAAAATTACAAAAAAATTCATAAATTTTAAATTATTTAAAAGAGAAATAAAAATAATTGAAATTTCTTTTGTCAGTTAGTAAATCTGTGAACTAATTTTGGTTTTTAAGAGACCTATCTGAACTCAGCCACTATCAGTTTTGGCTCAGATTTTTCTCTTTAACCGCTGTCCACACATAAAATGATTTAAAATTGGCTAAAATTATACGAGATATGGTGATTTTAAAATGCAGAGTTGATAATATATAGTTACTTTTAATTAATATTAGAGACTTTCAGTGATTGTGATATTTGAAAAATAGATTAAGTAGGTACGAAGTATTTATAATCCATTAATTTTCAAGAAGACATACAGAACTTTAAATAAACATGCCCAGATTACAGTGAAAACAAAAAAAGCTTCTAGTAGTTATAAATAAACAATAACTCTGATGAGCCAAACAATAATTTGTCCAGTTTGTTGAGACAATCTTTGAAATTATGCACGCATATTTTATTACATATATATGCACACATATATAAAGGTAATATATATATATTAGAGTGCCCGGTGCACAAAAATTTGTGCACTCATGGGGGGTGGTCCCTCAGTCTGGCCTGCGCCCATTCACAGTCCAGAACCCCTTGGGGGATGTCCACCTATCGACTTAGGCCCACTCCCCAGGAGATCAGGCCTAAGCTTTGCAGTCAGACATCCTTTTGGCAGCCAGGGAGCCCTTGGGGGATGTCCAACTAAAGGCTTAGGCCCCCAAGGGATTGGGTCTAAACCATTAGTTGGACATTCTTAGTGCTGCCACGGAGGTGGGAGAGGCTCCTGCCACTACCACTGTGCTGGCCAGCCATGAGCCAGCTTCTGGCTGAATGGCACTCCCCATATGGAAGTGCACTGACCACCAGGGGGCAGCTCCTGCATTGAGCGTCTGCCCCCTGGTGGCCAGTGCACATCATAGCAACCGGTCATTCTGCTGTTCAGTCAATGTGCATATTAGCCTTTTATTATTATTATATAGGATGTCCCTATTTCCCCCCTTTTGCCCCCTCTACCCAGCTCTTGCCCCCCACTTCTCTCTGGCCATCACCTTACTGTTGTCTGTGTCCATGGGTTGTGCATATATTTTCTTTGGCTAATCCCTTCTTTAAATTCACTTCTTTAAATTTTTATTTTCAGATAAGTGCTTATAACTGCACTATTATATATTTTCTATTATTTCACTTAGAATTAAGATATTTTTTAATTGAACCCTTGTAAATTTTAGCACAATTTAATAAATTATGCTAGAAGCAATTAGGAGATTTTTCATGTAATGCATACACATTTCAATTAATATTTTATTAATTTTAATTTTTTAATATTTTAATTTGAAATAATCTCATACATGTAAAAAAAAACTATAAAATACTACAGCATATTATATGTACCATTCACCCAATTTCTTAGGTGTTAATAATTTAAACATAACCATTATACAACTAACAAAATTTGAAATATATTTTTCTTATAATCTCTTTAATGTTACTTAATCCATTTACTTTGTTTTTGTTAATCTTCACCCAAGGATATTTTTCCATTGAATTTAAGAGAGAGTGAAGGGAAAGGGAGAGACACATTGATTGGTTGCCTCCTGCACATGCTTTGATAGGGACTAGGGATCAAGCCAGCAACTGAGGTACATGCCCTTGACTGGAATCGAACCAGGGACCCTTCAGTCCACGGGCTAATGCTCTATCCACTGAGCAAAACAGGATGCAGCTTAATTCATTTACTTTTAATCTATATGTCTTTATATTTAAAGTGGGTTTTGTTTTTGATTCACCCTCATAATCTGTCTTTTAATTGGTGCATTTATGCCACTGACATTCAGAGTGCTTACTGATAGAGTTACTACCATATCAGGCGGCTTCTGGGGCTTCTGGGGTGGGCGTGCCTTGCCGCCCCGGGACCCCAGGGCGGCTGCTGGGGCTTCTGGGGTGGGCGTGTCTTGCACTGCCTGCAGTATGTAAATTAGCTGCCACCTTTGTTGGCGGTTAATTTGCATATCGTGCTGATTAGCCCTGTCCCCCCCTGCCTGCAGTATGTAAATTAGCCGCCATCTTTGTTGGCAGTTAATTTGCATATCGTGCTATATGTATATATATATATATATATGTATATATATATATATATATGTATATATATATATATTGCACTCTTATATATATATATATTGCACTCTTATATATTATGTTAAAGATTAAAAGTCACAAAGTAACAAAATGAAATGGCAAGTACATTTTCAGAAGGAAAATAAAAAAATATGAGTTGACTACTAGACTATATTGAGAATGTTCAAGATTTCAGAATATTTATTCTCTTTCCCCATTAACATATTTGTCTTTAGCCAAACATTTCACTTTTCAGAACCTCAGTTTTTTGTTCACAAAATAAAGACAATAAGTAGAACTCTAAATTCCTTTTCAGCTCCAAAACTGTATTATGAAAATTTTAAAAAAATTAAAACTGTCTTTAAAAGATTGATTTGCACATTAATCTTTGCTTAAAGAATAACTTATTTTTGAATTAAATATGAAATCTTTTACATAATTTAAATTTTAAAAAAAATTTATTATGAGTTGTTAGTGAGAGATTAATCTAAAATTAACAAGGATAAGATAGGCTTTTATTTTTATTAGAGAATATGTATTTATAATTACAATATTTTGTCCATCAATATGACTTTTGCCAGAATAATTGAATAGACAGAATCACCACCAGGTACTCAAGTCATCTTATTTCTAGCACCCACTCTTCCATTATCTATGCTAAGTATGTCACATGCCTTCACATATAAAATGAGGAATTTTGAGGGTCTTGCATAACACCACCCATGTCTCAGTCATTAAAAAATAAAAAAAATATTTCATTATTAAATATTATTCTCTAAGATTATAAAAGTCCATTAACAATCTGATTTATATGCAATTTTAATAAACATAATCATTATAACAACATAAAGTTTATGTACATATTTTTGGTGACACAATTACTCAATTAGGTGCTATGAAAATCTAGAATGAATTTCCAAAAACATTTCTTTGCACTTTGTATATATAATTTCAGACACATAAATGTTATAGGATTGACTTATTTTGATTAAGTTTCAATATGGTAATAGTTGATATATAAAATATCTAACTTTAATATTCAGATTACTACTAAATAAAAATGTTTTAATAGACATTTTCAAATGGGCTTTAATTTAATTGAAATGAATTGACAAAATACATACATGCACACTATGGGAGATTGAGAAGGTGTCATTATAATTTATGTTTTTTATTCATTCAAAACTGAAAATATAAGCAATTTAAATGTTAATGTTAGGTAAATCACTAAATAAATTATATTACATTCAAATAATTCATTAAAAATAAAAAAGATAGCTATACACTGATAAAAATAATAATCAGCCAACCAGTGTTGCTCAGTGGTTGAGCGGTAACCTATGAACCAGGAGGTCACAGTTTGATTCCTGGTCAGGGCACATGCCCAGCTTGCAGGCTAGATCCTTGGTAAGGGGTGTGTAGGAGGCAGATGATCAATGATTCTCTCTCTCATCACTGATGTTTCTATCTCTCTCTCCCTCTCCATTTCTCTCTGAAATCAATAAAAATATATTTAAATAATAATAATCATCATCACCAACATATTTGGTTTTATTAAAGAAAAGTTTCAAAACATTGTGCTTAGCTTTGTTGCTGTAAATATATGCCCAGAATATTGTATATGTCTAGAATCTTACTTGTAACAGCCTTAAAAGAAAAAGCAAACCTGCTACTGGTGATTACTCCTGGAGGAGGAATTATAGGACATCAGGGTGGCAGGGTTATGGGAAAGACTTCCCATGGTAAACCTTCCCTTTTTCTATGGTTTGATTTATTTTAACTATGTGAACATAGATGGTTTTCATTAATTTTCTTGCTATAATTTAATGTTGCTCAAATAATTGCATTAGCTGTCTTTACACACACCACCACCACCACCACCACCACCACCAGGACTGTGTTACACTGCCTGTTGCACACAATTAAGGTTTAAGGACACAGATTATAGAGAACATGAATTTTCTCAAGAAAAAATTTTCCTATTTCTTAGTCACAATTCAGATTTGCTGTTAATATTTAACTATTAATTCTATGTGTTGGAGGTGGCACTTTATTTCAGCAGTATAATGTAGAGTAACTAGTTGCCATATCCAGGGATATACTCCTGGGTCTTAGCAATTTGTAGATTAGACAGCAGAAACTTTATATCAAGTCCTTGACCAATCTCTTAATTATTTACCATGTCAAAGATTCTTTAACGTTGTTCTTTTTATTGCACCCTTGTGGACCATTTGCTAAAAAGCAATTTGCTATTTTAGAGATGAATTAGCTTTATTACTTCCTGTTCATGTACATTGAAAAGCACCGTGGACTGCTATTTTCCCTACCCCATTTCCTACCCTCAGCATCAATGCACCAATTAAATCTAAAAGCCTTTATTTTTCACATCATAAAAAGGTAGCGTTTGGGTTATTTCTCATGATTAAAAGCACAAAATATTTTCACTAATTTACCCCGCAGAATCACTGATTTTTGTTCCTGTAAAATTAATCATACAAAGCAGCAGGGGAGGAACCACCTTGAGTGCTTTTCAGAATATTAAAGTAGAAATTAGCTTAATTTTATGTTCGTGGAAGATAAGTGTTTGAGATTTAATACAGTACTAAATATCCAGAGAGAAAGTAGCACATGGAATTATTGAAACATTTGATTTCAGTCAGAAAAGAGAAATAGATAAAATAATATTCCTCTTACCTTAAATAACATGTTTTAGAACGACATAACGAGCCACTTACTTATTTATTGGGGAGTATCAGCATGTGTAGCAATAACGATAGTATAGAATGGATTTTGTAAAAGTTTTCAGAGTAAGTCCTTCAGTTAGTAAAGGACAAAACTAAATAGACTTCTCAATAAAAGCATTTTTAATAATTAGATCATTTTAATGCTACTGGTATAAGGGCAGTGAAACCTGTTTACTGCAGATTAGAAAAGCTATGATGTTCTGTCCATGTTCATTTTCTTTAATTCCATTATATTTACTTTTTATAATTAACTAGAGACCCAGTGCACAAATTTATGCACCAGTGTGGTCCCACTGCCTGGCCTGTGGGATCGGGGCCAAAACCAGCTCTCCAACATCCCCTGAGGGGTCCTGGATTGTGAGAGAGTGCAGGCCAGGTCGAGGGACACCACCAGTGCACAATCGGGGCCAGGGAAGGACACAGGAGGTTGGCCATGCATGGAGGGACTGCGGGGGTGGGGGGAGCTCCAGGGCATGTCCGGCCTGTCTAACTCTGTCCCGATCGGCCAGACCCCAGCAGCAAGCTAACCTACTGGTCGGAGCGTCTGCCCATGGGTGGTCAGTGCACATCCTAGCCAGCAGTTGAGCAGCCTTAGCATGTCATTAGCATGATTGGTCGAACAGACAACTGGACACTTAGCATATAGCCTTTTATTATATAGGATAATTACATTGCTAGGCAGTTTTACATAACTGATCTTTCTGAAATACAAACTAAGATATCATTTTGTGATCTTCATATGAATGCCTAATTCTATGATTTAACACAACACAATGGAAAATAGAAATAAATACATATAATCTAATATAGCTAAATGTATACTTATATAAAGTAGTTAAGATACAATTATCTATAATAATAAAAGCATAATATGCTAATTAGACCAGACAGCCAAATGACCTTCCAGATGTCCTCCAGTGACCTTCCAGATGTCCATCTGGGTGACCTTCCGGACAAAGCCAGGGCTGCGAGGGCCAAGCCCCTTGCATGAATTTCACACATTGGGCCTCTAGTCCTATATAATAAAAGCCTAATATGCTAAGTATCCAGTTGTCCAGTATGTCGTTCAACCAATCAAAGTGTAATATGCTAATGATATGCTAAGGTCGCTCAACCACTCGCTATGACGTGCAATGACCACCAAGGGGCAGACACTCCTACCAGTAGGTGAGCCAATTGGGACTGAGTGAGATGGACTGGACATGCCCTGGAGCCCTCCTGTGGTCCCTCCCCGGCTGGCCAACCTCCCATGTTCCTCCCAGGCCCCAATCGTGCACCGGTTGGGTCCCTTGGCCTGACCTGCACCCTCTCGCAATACAGGACCCCTTGGGGGATGTTGGAGAGCAGGTTTCAGCCCGATCCTACAGGCAAGGAGGAGGGACCCCATTGGTGCACGAATTCGTGCACCAAGTCTCTAGTATACTATAAAACCATACATAGTTATTATAATTATAAAATTTGTAATAATACAAGTAACTTTTTAGCTTTAATCCAACTGAAATTCAAGTAGAGCTCCATGATTAATTTTAGGGAATTGGAACACTGCCAAGGTGGAGAGATGATTTAGAACAGTGATGGCAAACCTATGACACGCGTGTCAGAGGTGACACGTGAACTCATTTTTTTGGTTGATT
This sequence comes from Myotis lucifugus, assembly GCF_000147115.1. Classification (NCBI taxonomy): domain Eukaryota; kingdom Metazoa; phylum Chordata; class Mammalia; order Chiroptera; family Vespertilionidae; genus Myotis; species Myotis lucifugus. The sequence goes on from NW_005871187.1 coordinate 689,064, forward strand.
TTTCTTTGTTAAATGGCATTTACATATATAAAATAAATATCAAAAATATAAGTCTTTGTTTTACTATGGTTGCAAATATCAAAAAATTTCTATATGTGACACGGCACCAGAGTTAAGTTAGGGTTTTTCAAAATGCTGACACACCAAGCTCAAAAGGTTCGCCATCACTGATTTAGAATGACTCCAAAGACTCAGAATACATAGACATCTATGGGATGGACCTCCTTGGGTTTTCTCTACTCTTGACATCCTTCTCATTCTCTACTAGTTTCCAAAACTAATTTCTGCCTAGTACCCCAGGTATCTGGACTTACCACTTTCTGCTTACCAAAATGTCAAAGTAGAGAACGTTATAAAATGAGGTTTATACAGATATTTAACAATATTAGAGTAAAGAGCTGAATTAGGATGTATGGGTTTAAAGGACTCGGGATTCAACAGTTCTTAATGGTTCTGCTTAATGCAAGGAACAGTCTTAAGGATGCTGCTCTGTCTTCTCAGCACCAGATTTTCAGAATTTAAAAGTTGCTGGGTTTTTAATTTATTAAATTGTCCTATATTTGGAGGATTTTATTTAAACCATCACTAATGTACATAGTCATTTAAGATATCTTCTAGGGACCACAAAAATGACCCCTTTCTTTTAGTTCTGAGACAGAGTATATTGCAAAAATAGTTGTTATATTCTGAATGTGAATGGAATATGAATGGAAATGTAACTGCATGCTAAGTCATACTCCTCCCCAGGTGGTTCAAAATCTGTATGTATTTAGGACTCTATTTTACAATACATATTTATCAAGCAGCTTCTATAGCAAGAGCATCTTCTAGCTACTTGCTGATGAAAAGTGAAAAAGACAGCCTACTTCCCCACAAGATGGAAACTCTGGCACAGATGACAAAGCGATGCTAATAGCAAAACCACTTACTACCCGGTAAGGTAAACCCTCTGATAGAGATGCCTTTGGTGGCCAAATCACAGAGGAAACACCCACTGCTTTCTCTTAGGTGGTTGCCGAGTGGTGATGGGAGGCGACTTTAGAAAAATATTGCATTTAAAACAAAGTTTAGATCTTTTGAAATGTTGTGAGGGAGTTTGTGCAAAGCAGGATAGTCAAGAAACATTTAAAATGTACACACGTGTGACTCATTTGGGAGACAAGTATCTCAGTACAAGAGGAGTGAGTACAGGGCACATATTCTGAGGAGGCTACAGGTCAGGCAGGAGAGGAAGAAGGTGGGGTGGGGGGACAGGGCGTCCAGTTCAAGGAAAAGGTTTTGATAGTGCTCAAGAGGTTAGAATAAACATTGTCTCAAACAACAAAGCTTTGAGCAAAGATAGAATCATCAGATTTGTATTATAGAAAGTGAATCAACTAATGATAAGCAGGATACATTGGAGATGGGAGGTAAATATTTTCTAAGTAAATATTACAGAAGTAGTTTAGTGTGCTTGAGAGTGTGGGGTCCAGGGCCAGATTGCCTAGATTTATATTTAGGTTCTGACACCAGTCATGTTACTTTGGACAATTAATTTAATCCTTTTGGTCCTCCAGTTTCAAAAGTGATAAAATATTATGTAACTTGGGAATTGGTGCCATGTATTTTGGAGTTTCATTTTTTGTTAATCCTCACCCGAGGCTAGTTTTCCATTGATTTTTTTTTTTAAGAGTGAGTGAAAGGAACGGGGAGAGACACAGAGAGAAAAATATTGATGTGAGAGAAGCACATCAATTGGTTGCCTTCCTATTGCTTCCAGAAGGTGCCCTGACCAGGGATGGAGCCTGAAAGCAAGATGTCCTTGACCAGAATCGAACCTGGGATCCTTCAGTCAGCAGGCCGACACTATCCACTGAGCCAAGTCGGCTAGGGCTAGTGTCATGTTTGAAAAGATAAGTTGGTGGTAGTAGTAGTAGTTATGGAATTATAATTTAAAGCCGTTGCACTAACAAATGTGGTCTGTCTTCTCATGTCACAGTTTCCAATGGGGATTTCTTGGCTTCAAATGTTATCATTCTGGACAGTTTTAACTGGATATACTAGTTTGTAAGCACTGCCATAGCAAAGTACCACAGACTGGGTGTCTTAAACAACAAGTATGTATTTGCTCACAGTTTTGGAGACAAAGTTTGAGATCAGAGTTCAACAGGGTTGATTTCTTCTGAGGTCTTTTTCCTTGGTTTGTATGTGGCCATCCTCTTCCTGTGTTTTCACATACTCTTTCTTCTGTACATGGAGTCATATTGGATTAGGACTAATGACCTTATTTCAACATACTTACCTCTTTGACCACCCTGTCTTCAAATAAGTCATGTTCTAAGATTCTATGGATTAGGACTTCAACATATGATTTCTTTTGCAGGGAAGGGCAGGGGTACAATTTCATCTGTAACACTGGATAGCATTCAGCAGATCAAATTGAATAGGCTCCAAACCCCTCCCACGTCTGATTCTCTCTTGATAACAAAAATCATTAAAGTCTATTTTCCAAATTTTAGAATTTGATGATCTTTGATTTCTCTTTCTCTTGCACACTTACATCTGATCAATTGCCATGTCTTCTTGATTCTGGTCCCCTATTATTTCTCAATGTCTTAATTTCCTCTTCAGGATGACATCCACTTAACTGATGTTTCCACTTGGATTGTTGCACAGTTCCTTATCTGTTTTCTCTGTTTCCTGTCTTTCTTACTCAGTCAAATCTATGCACTGCTTCTCAGATAATATTGTAAAGCATCCTCCCTCTGTCAAACACCTTCCATTTCTTAATGTTTAGGGATGAGGAACTCTGTCATCCCACCTTACGTTTTCCCACAGTCAGTATTGCCAACAGCAGTGGTGGACTGAGAAGTAGGCTAGATAATGGCTCTTCTGGAGGGAAGTGATCCCTGTCATCAGTACTCCCCTCGAACACCTGCCTGCCCCACCCTCCTGCATAGCAGGAGGAAGCTATGAAACTTGAAACCCCCAATATATAGGGGAGAGCAAAAGTAGGTTAATAATAATAATAAATAAATAGTACAATAATTAATAAATAACATAAGAATAAACTCTGTGTTTGCCTACTTACAACTGTAAACCTACTTTTGACAACCCCTGCATTTATTGGGTCAGAGGTTGGACTAAGGGGAGTTTTAAAAGGCAAGGAAATGCTCTTAGAAGATAGCTTGCAGTGGTCCAATAATGACCACATATTAATAATGGCTCCATATATTAATAATGACTCCTAAAAAGGGGACATGGATTTGGCCATAAAAACAAGGAGAATTTTATTTCTTGCTGGTTATCATGTATTTTTAAGTGTGACATGTCAAGGAAATTTTTTCCCTTTTCAATTTTAAATATGTTTCTAATGAGTAAATATTTCCAATGTGGTTTGTGTATGTCAATGTATAATGTGAAAACGATAGTTTTAGAGAATCGAAAGCAATAAACTCAACAGTCACAGAGGTCAGCATATTATCATTAAATACTAGATTTACTTACCAGCTTTACCATTTGGCAAGTCACTTAAATTATTTAAGGCCCAGTTTCTTTTTTTACTAGTCTTTATTTTTACTGTTACTTTACGTTATAGAAAAATTTAAATATAAACAAAATTAAAAAGAATACTATAATGAAACCCCATGTACTCAATAGCCAACTTCAATATTTTCTAACTCATGATCAGTCATGTTGGGCAATCACCAATCTGAGATTATTTTGAAGCAAATTCCAACATTATATATTTTCATGTATAAATAGTTCAGTAGGTTTTTATAAAATACTAGAGGCCCG
>NW_005871187.1:693197-721381 GCF_000147115.1 Myotis lucifugus
CAGCTGCTGTCAGTCGTTTGTGTAAACCCCCTTTGCTGGCCTGGCGGCCCACGCAGCCTGCCAGCTGCTGTTTGTTCGTTACTGTTACTGTGCTGGCGTCTGAGACAACTTGCATATTCCTCTGTTATTAGTATAGATTAAAACTCATTATACTTATAACTACTATTATCATACTTAATATTTAAAAAAATACACTAATAATCTTTTATGTTATCCAATATCTAGTACTTAAATTTTCTCAATTACCTCATAAATACTTACACAATTTCTTCTAATAAGGTCTAATCAGTGTAATTGGTTAATATGTCTTTTATGACTCTTTTAACCTATAGGCTCTCTCTTCATCTTTTTTCCCCTTATAATCTATTTGTTGATGAAAATGGATAGTATTTTCTATAGGTAGGCCCAGTTTCTTTAAGGTGAGGATAATACTATAAAAATTTCACAGTTCTATTAAGATTAGATATTATACATTTTTTTAACAACTTGGACAGCATAGAATAGGAGCTCAGTAAATGATAGATGACAAAACTAGAAACCGTGGCAGTAGATGTATTTTACATAAAAATTCAACCTCGTACTTGTTATTACTACACTCCCTACCTTCCCCCCTGTCATCTTCTGAGTCTAGGAAGGTTTCTGTTTTCTGAGATGTGACCACTGCAGGGAATCTGAATCCCAGGGATATGGTAGCATTTTTATTTTTACAAATATATTTTTCAGTTATGTGAATAGCTGAAAAAACAAAGAGGAGAAGGAAAAATGTCTTTTAAATGACAGCATCCCAAGGGAAAGTGACAAGCTCATGGTTGGTAAATAAATTATGTTTATATATTTGTATGTTCATGTCAGTTTTGTTACTATATTCAGGCTGGCACTTGGGGTTTCACAGCTTTCATTTTATTACAGCCACTTTATATATAAAAGCATAAAACCCAGGAAAAAAGAATGTCCCAAGTGGTGTGCTAAAATAGTATTTTGAAACAAGAAAAAGCTTTTGTCTGCTTCTTTGACTGCTTTTGAATGGAAAATAAACCAAAAAAAATTAGAAATGCTTTAAAATGGATGAAATTCAATTAAAATTTATTTTTTTTATTTTTACTCTCTTGAATACATTTCATCCTTAGATAGGAACCAAACTGGAAAGCTATATAAATAGGAAAGCATTTCTTATGTCCTATAAATTCCTGAGTTAGGAAAACACAGACACCTATGCATATGCCAATGAAACACTTCATAATTTACCTAAGAACAAAAACCAAAGGGAATTCTATTTTTAACCTTAACTATATTTTTAAAATACTTTCAGTACTGTAGCTATTTGGGGGAGATGGTTGGTCTAAGTAAACAACTACTAAAATTAAAAAAGCATTTTCCCTGCTATCTACCCAAGACATAGAGGCATCTTTTGCCATAGCACACAAGGGGAATGTTAATTAGAGCAGGTTTTTGTATTTTGTTTTTCCTGGATCCCCTGTCCACCCTTCTTTGTCCCATCCTGTTTCTATGTTCTCAGATTACACCAGTGGTCTTTCTTTACCTCCAGTTTCTATTTGGGTTGAAGTTACCAGAAACACAGGTTGAAAATTGGAGAGCAAAGGAAAAGGGAGATAAAAGTAATAATTCCCTGGTTTCCTCCCAGCCAGGTCACGGGTAGTTGCCTATATTCTTCTACTAAAGACCACAACTCAGCAGGCAACTCTCTTCATGTAGCAACAACATCTTCTAGCATAGTCACATGGTAGGTTAAAGGATAAATACTCACTACTGTTGCTATCTGCAGGATATTGCACTATTACTTTAGTGTTTGTTTTTTAAACTCTGATAACTCCTTGGAATATTGTCCCATTATTTGAAAATAATAATAAGGCATTTGGAGTTAACTATTGTGTTCTATCTGATCCTGCCCAAACTCTGTTACAATTTATAATAACAAAATTGTAAAAACCACTTACACCACTCTCAAGAAAAGCAACCTGTAAATGCCTGTAACAACTGAATTCTAGTTACCAAACTTGTGAATTGGTTCCACTCCTCCTGGGCCTGGGCCTCAAGAGAGGCCGAAGTTCTTAGCTCTGTATGAGAATTGGGGTGAGAGAGAATTTGAAGGGGAAGACATGTCCTGGAACTCAGGGGTGATGTAATGGCAAACAACGCATCTTGGGAAGTAGAAATGAACCTGTAACTCCTTTACCATTACCTGGGATCTGGACTATGAAAGGAATGTCTGACAAGAGGGAAATTTCTCGAGTCCGTATAATTAGCCTTCCATAACTAGGCAGTCACAGACCCATGATATTTCCATCAATGTTTAAGCTGCTAAGAGGCACCAAACCTAAACTGAAACTGGGGCAGATTTGATCTCAAGGTTGGGTAGATGAATAGGCTTTCCTTACCCCCTTACCTCCCAAATCTGGCCCCACATTAAAGCCTTTATTAACTTCACAATAACAACAAGTAACATTTATTAATTTATCTGTCATTACTTCCCATCTTTGAGAAAATTATTTCACTCTCATCCCCACTTTTTGGTTCATTACCTCTCTCTCATACCAACTTTGTGGTTGCCAATTACTGTAGCTAACTCCCCTAATCATAGGGATGGACATGTGACCTCATCCTTTTGGACATAATAGTTGAGCCAATGATGGTCAAGAAACTCAAGTCAGATTACTCAGAATCCTACTCTGAAATATTTTAATTGAAGCTAAGGAGGAAGATTTTATTTATTCTGCTCAAAAGAATGGAAGAGTTCCATTCTTGAGTAGCCTCTGGTCATGTGCCCTGCTGTGTTGGAAAAATCCCATTTGATGTGTTTTCTGTAATTGTAAAAGATGGTGCTGACATAGAGACAAGACTCAGAGACATAATGAGAGTCCAGAGAGTATTCAAATTTCCCATTGTCCCTGAGTGGCAGAGTCTATACTGGTATTCTGTAATTTTGTCACATAAGCCAATACATTCCTCTGCTTTTCGTCTGTTTTATTCTTTTTAAAAAATCTTTATTTTTGACAGTATTACAGATGTCCCCCTTTTACCCACGTACCCCCCTCTACCTGGTTCTTGCACCACCAGAGGCCTTCACCATTTTATTGTTTGTGTCCATAGGTAATGCATATATGCATATAAGATCTTTGGTTAATCTCTTACCACCCCTCTTCCCTCTGAGATTCGTCAGTCTGTTCCATGTTTCAATGCCGCTGGTTCTATTTTATTCATCAATTAATTTTGTTCATTAGATTCTTTGTTCGTTTATTTTTATATTCAATTGTTGATAGCTATGTATTCATTGCCATTTTATTGTTCAGAGTTTTAATCCTTCTCCTTCTTCCTCCTCCTCCTCCTCCTCCTCCTCCTCCTCCTCCTCCTCCTCCTCCTTCTTTTTCTAAGAATACCCTTCAACATTATATGTAACACTAGTTTGGTGGTGATGAACTCCTTTAGCTTTTTCTTGTCTATAAAACTATCTGACCTTCAATTCTAAACGATAGCTTTGCTGGGTAGAGTAATCTTGGTTGTAGGCCCTTGCTGTTTATCACTTTGAAGATTCTTGCCACTCCCTTCTGGCCTGCAAAGTTTCTGTTGAGAAATCAGCTGACAGTCAGAGGTAACTAACTGCTCCCTTGTAGATAACTACTTTTCTCTTGCTGCTTTTAAGATTCTCTTTTTGTCTTTAACCTTTGGCATTCTAATTATGATGTGTCTTGGTATTGGGTCTCTTTGGATTCATCTTATTTGGGACTCTCTGTGCTTCCTGAACTTGTAAGTCTATTTCTTCCACCAGATAGGGGAAGTTTTCTGTCATTATTTCTTCAAATAGGTTTTCAGTATCTTGTTCTCTCTCTTCTCCTTTTGACACCCTCTTGATGCAAATGTCGGTACACGTAATGTTGTCCCAGAGCTCCTTACACAATCTTCATATTTTCTGATTCTTTTTCTTTTTACTCTTCTGATTGGGTGTTTTTTGCTTCCTCATATTCCAAATCCCTGAATTGATTCTCATCATCCTCTACTCTACTGTTGATTACCAGTCTTGATGTGCTTTTTGCTTTAATTTTCTAGTTGTAGGACTTCAGTCCAGCCTGATTTTAGGCAATTCTGAATGATGGTTCTGTATTTTAGTTGTAATTTTGATGTGGCTGTGGCAAGTACCTGCATTTACCTATGCCACCATCTTGGTTCTCCTCCTGAAACTTCTCTTTTATTGTTAAGCCAGTTCAAGTGAACTGACATTTGTAGTAAAAATTTATCCTATTTAAAAAAAGGCTAATATGCAAATTGTCCCCTTGACTGGGAGTTCGACCTGGAGTGGGACTGGCTGGCCAACCACCCGCGGCCCCTCCCCCTGGCTGACTCCACCGCTGATCAGCCCCTCCCACCCCGATTGGGGGCGGGGGCAGCTGGCAAACTGCCCACAGCCCTCCCCCCATACTGATTGGGGGCAGGGCCACCCCGCCAACTGCTCGCAGCCCTTCCCCCCAGCCGGCCTGGCCCAGTCGGCCCCAATCGGGGCAGGTTGGCTAGACCCCACCTGTGCACGAATTCGTGCACTGGACCTCTAGTCTTATTATAAGCATTTATATGAGCCAAATGCTAAATTAGGTTTTTTAAATGCATTATCTCAATGTAAAACTCAATCCTGTGGTAGCAATTCTTCCCAGTTATTCATGTTAGGAAACTAAAGTAAGAATGTGCAAAATAATTATATGGAGCTGGAATGAATATGTATGTATGCATATATACATGAATGTGTTTATATGTCTATATACAATGTATTTATATACAGATATTTTAGATAGATGATGGATAGATAGGTAGATAAACAGATAGAAATGCAAATATTTAAAAGGCAATACCTAATGATTATTAAGAGAATGTAATTCTATTCCTGGAATAGAATTCTGTTTCTGGCACTATAATTTCAGTGATGTATACTTATAGATTACTTTGGGTTCAGTTTTCACATCTGTAAATAAGGATGATAACTATATTTACTTGATAGAATTACTGAGTATTAAATGAGTTAATATACATATATCATTTAGAACAATGAGTGATACATCTATATCTATATATATGTATGTGTGTGTGTGTGTGTGTGTGTGTGTGTGTGTGTGTGTGTATATATGCCTAAGTGACCGTTCGACTGTCCGACTGGTAGCTACTGACCACCAGAGGGAAGACGCTCAATGCAGGAGTTGCCGAGCTGCAGTGACTTGGCAGCTACGGTTCTCGGGTGACGCACCCAGAACCAAAGAGGAGGGAGCCTGATTCCGTGTTACATCCCCCAAAAACCACCCTCTCGCAATCCAGGACTCCTTGGGGGATGTCGGAGAGCTGGTTTCAGCCCGATCCCCACAGGCCAGGCCGACAGACCCCACCAGTGCATGAATCCGTGCACTGGGCCTCTAGTATATATATAAACAGTCAATATAAACATTATTTTTATTATTACTAACTATATATATAATTGCAATGCATATGACACAAGTAATACATATAGATTATTCAGACCTGTTAATGTTAATAGTAATTATATTGATAACACACCACTGTCTGAACTCTTACTATGTGTCAGGTGTATGCCAAGCACAATTGGTACAGTTTGTGAGTGTGATCCACACAAACCATACATAGGTTCCTGCTCTATTGACCTTTAAATGAACTGAATTTTTCCAGTGAAATAACATTATTTTTAAATAACATTTTATTTATTTAAATTTAAATACTTATAGTTTAAAATAACTTTAAAATAGCACTTAAAATAACAATGTTAACTTTTGAAAGTTAATATATGTGGTTTTAATATAGTTCATTAATTTTAAAATACAAATAATTTTTTCAATATTTCTGAGACCTGTGTCTCATGAAAAGCCTATATTCTGTATGCATACATGTCTCTTAAAAATATTTTTCAATTAAAAGTATATTTGCATATATAAAAAACATGTACCTTCACATACAGAGCTATATATAAATCTATGTGATTACCTCCAAACATGTGCCTATTCCCCTCTGAATCTCTGAACACCATTTACATATAAGACTTTCTCCAGCTGCATAGAAATGGTAGAAGTTAGTATTGTGTGTTGTCCTTCTGCATGACTCACAGGTGAAACATGAGCCGCTGTACATTTTGCATGAGTTTCAGTTGAGAATTCCTGAACATATTTGAGAGGAAGAAAACTTTCTTTCTTGTCTCTCTTTCTTTCTTCCTTTCTTTCTTTCTTTCTTTCTTTCTTTCTTTCTTTCTTTCTTTCTTTCTTTCTTTCTTTCTCTCTCTCTCTCTCTCTCTCTCTCTCTCTCTCTCTCTCTCTCTCTCTTTCTTTCTCTCTATCTCTATCTCTATCTCTATCTCTATCTCTATCTCTATCTCTTAACCTGCCTCACAATTGACAAGGTAATGATTTCTTATAATGCATTTTGAAGGCACTGTCACTGAGATCTGGGAAGAGTTGAGGAAGGAAGGGTAGGAAAAGTTGAGAAAGGAAAGTATAGTGCCAGATTCTGTCCCTATATCATGGTGTACATCATAATTTGGAAAAGAATCTCAAGTTCAATAATGGGCTACAAATAATTGATTTTTTTCTATTTATAGTATCTCAAATGGACAAAACTTGACATTAAAATAAAATTTGAACTTTGCAAATTTTTCAACTAGAAATTCTTATCAATATTGTGAAAAATCTTCAAAAATACAATTTAAATATTAGGGGAAGAAGGCAGATAAAATTTGCCACTTAGGACAATTTTACTTATTGATCAATTCAAGAAAATTTATTTAAGCCAATCTTCATTAAACATTCACTAATAAAATAACTGAGCAAAGCACTGTAACTTATAGCTATATTAGAAAAGTTCTCTGGTTGAGTAACACTATTACTCTAATATGTTCATTTTCTGTAATAGAGGATAGAGACTAAAGGAAATTACCCAAGAGGATTCCTTTTAAAACACTTTTCTTTAATCTAACAATAAATGGACAGTCATGCTTCCTCAGATCCTTGAATGTAATATTGTGCTTTGCAGTTTCAAAACATTCCAGAAAGTTTGTCCCAGAAATGTTGACATTATAAAGAAACAAAATATCAACAAAAAAGATTCTGAGATAAAAGCATATGTCTTTTACTGAGACATATTACACTGTGGTTAAACATCCTTTGAAGTTTGCTAATGAAAGAGTTAGTTAGATATGCAATATATTCTTTGATTGAATTGCTATCACAATAAGGGTTAAACAAAACCAGAACAAAAGTTTGTAGAACAAGTCCAAGTCACTAGTGCAGTTAATTTGTTTTGTGGAGTCCATTTCTCAATATTGATTTTTGATCTGGGCAATACTTTGCCAGGAACTAGAGTTATTTGCAGTTGAAAGCATTTGCTCTGTTTTGTTTTTTTCGTTGGGAAGCTCATGTCTATGTACAATCACTGCCTGGAAAAAAAAAAAGGAAAACCATGTCAAAAGTGAAGGAGCTGCCCTAACCGGTTTGGCTCAGTGGATAGAGCATCGGCCTGCTGACTGAAGGGTCCAAGGTTCGATTCTGGTCAAGGGCATGTCCCTTGGTTGCGGGGACATCCCCAGTAGGGGGTGTGTAGGAGGCAGCTGATCAATGTTTCTCTCTCATTGATGTTTCTAACTCTCTATCCCTCTCCCTTCCTCTCTTTAAAAAAATCAATAAAGTACATTAAATAAAAAAAGTGAAGTAGCTTCATAGCAATGTGGATTAATACCTATTTTATATCTGGGGGGATTAAATCTACCTTAATATGCATATGCAATGAACTTAGTATTCCATTTTTACTATCAGTTGAATGTGACAAACTCATTCTATCTGTATTGACAATTTCTATGTGTCTTCAGAAAGAAAGACAAATGTCTTTATAGTAATGGTCATACTATCTCCACCAGAATACGGAATGAAAGGATCAACCAAAAAGATAACAAATGCAATATCAGGCAGTATTTTCCAGATCTGTATTAGAACATACAATAAATCTGTTCACATACATGTCTAGTTAGACTATTCAATACAAGTGCTATTTAGGACATAATGTTGCCATGTACTTATTTGCTTATATATCTAAATTACCTAATATTCTGAGGGGTCTTTGAAGAAGAATATTTTATATTATTTATTTCAGTAATTTTTATCAGGCATTTTTTCTGCCTAATAGATCTTCAAAATAATTTGTTGAATAGATAAATTAAACAGTGAAAGCATTAACATTTTATTGACAGAGACTAAAGATAAGGATGCATTTTAAAAAGCACACAAAAACTTGAAGTCTTTATCGATGCCAGTTCTTTTACAAAAAAAAAAAAAATTCAAAACGTTCTCTGCAAATATTTTTCCATTTTTCTGTAAAAGTATTTTCCAAAATATTTTTATTGCTTTAACCCTATTTAAAAATTCTGGCTATATTAACTTAACCATTTAGTTTGTTCTTAAAGTTAATGAGCATCCTTCTGGAATTCTGAAAGAAGGGAAATATAAATAAGGTAGAATTGTTATTGGTAGAAAATTCAGAATATATGAATATATTGACTGGGTATTATAAATATAAAATACCATATTGCAACTTTATTTTTCCTAGAATAACCTTCAAATTTTTCACACATAGAGATGGGCACAGAAGTATATGAATAATGAACAGATACTTAAAAAAATATTAGGACTACCAAACTGCAGTACATGTCATAAATTTACTTTGGTTTCATATAAATAGGTAGAATATTAAAAGATATTTATTGTATAACAGATTAAAAAATGAACTTTCATCATGAAATAAATTTAGTATCTCTAAGAAGGGGTATCACTCAAAAAGGCAATTATTAATGAAAAATTAAGATTTCTTTGTATTCTCTTTCTATAAGGCAAGTAAAGAGATTTTGCAGGGAACATTCTGGAAATTTGATTCAAAATTATCTGCGATATCACCAATACTTTATTCTGGTTATCACTACTTGATGATAGCATTGTATTTTCCACCTTTTCACAAATGAGTATTCCTTATACCAAGACTTTACTCTTTTTCATTCCTTTAGGAATGATTTCTAGAATGATATGTGTATATCAGGATCCTCTTCTGTTTCAGGAAAAGTTGTAATCTACCTGAAATGCATTTTCCTTTGCATTTGGAACTTACTAAGACTATAAAAGTATTTTTCATTAACTTATATGCCAATCTGAAAAATGAAACCTATTTCTATAAGAAAGTTTTTAGTATGGACCATTTTTACCCAAGTTAAAACCGAATATTACAGAGCCACAAAAAAAAGTATAAAAGCCATAACATGAATGAATTAATTTACAGTGAGAAATATAATATCAAATAGGCTACTCATGTTTAGGGTTAATGTTTTCTTTCCTTATTAGCAAATCTAGTGGGAAAACAAATATTATTCAGAGGGTATTTGGTAAGCATGAACTCTGAGCAAGTGGACCTTTTTCATTCATCTGAACAGTTGATTATAGTAAACTGAGGTAACATAATGCATCCATCTCTTTTATAGTAACATCTGAGCTGCATGAATGAGACCCAGGCTTTTATAGGTCAGGCTATTCAGACCCAGATAGCACCATAAGAACACTACCAATGTTTTATCCTAGTTACATATTCCATGTAGACTACTCATTTTCATTTTCCTTAGATTAAAACAACAACAACAACAACAACAACAACACACACACACACACACACACACACACACGCACGCACACGCACACACAGAAAGAAAGAAAGAAAGAAAGAAAGAAAGAAAGAAAGAAAGAAAGAAAGAAAGAAAGAAAGAAAGAAAAGAAAGAAAGAAAGAAAGAAAGAAGGAAGAAAGAAAGACCCACAAAGTGACTTTCTGGGATCAATTCTTTCTTAGTTATGAGAAACAGCATTTAGCTACTCTTCTCTGAATGAATATCACCTTGAATTTGGGCAGCAAGTTCATGTCATCCTTCTACTACAAATGAGATAAAAACTGGTAATGTTTAAAAATTCTAGCTCTAAAATCAAACTATTTGGGAAAATCTCCAGGATCTTAGATAAAGTACAGATCATAGAATATTCCCTTTAAGGAGGATATATCTAGGACATAGAAAATGCTCAAGTGGTTATGTACTTTTTTCCCCCAAAGTTTGAATAGAGAATATGGGTTTGGGGATCAAATTGATATTTCATCATTCAGCAAATATGTTTTTGAGAGCTTCCATGTACTATTTGAGGAATAGAGTGATGAGCAAAAGCAATGAGATCTGAAAAATATTTCACAAATTCCCTCATTGGCAGATAATTTACTCTAAGACATAAAAGAAAAAAGAATCAGATTTATTTTTGCCTTTCTCCTACTCCCGCCTCTATAAGCCGGTGTTGGGGAGAATAATGATGTAGGAGAGAGACAGCTTTGTATTCTTTAGCTGTTATGTGGACAGCAGGGATAATCTTTATAATACCTCTTCAAGGAGCATTAGTCACCTTAGGGTAACTGCTTGAAATGTCAACATATTCAGTTGGGAGTGTTGTGACATGCAGACTTGACCCATGGGTCCCAGGGCCCTTCAGCCCAAACTGAGAACCAGTCTTTTCTCTTCTCTGGAAACGCTGTCTTAATATGTTTAGCCAATTCATCTCAGGCTGTCTTCCACTGTTTAGAAACACTGATAATAATGATCCATCTTTATAAATAATGTTTTCTCAATACTGTCACTCCAAAGGTCAGCTCTCAAATAAAATATTCTTAATGGGAATAAGGAGAATAAATATTTTCCTCAAGATGTGTTTGGAGCAAGGAGATAAAATGGTCATCAATTTGCTTGCCTCACAGGCTCCTTGACGTGAGGCCTCATCACATTCACTTATTGATACTCTTTAGAGGAACACAACTGTAATCTGTTTAGAGATCTGGTTCTGAATTTGCCTCAGTAGAAATCATTATTTCACACCTGGTTGATGCTGGGCCCTCTGAGAACACCAAATGGAAAGATGCAGTGTGTTCAGGAGAGCTGTCAGTCCTGCTTAGGATGAAGGCCCTGGCCTATAGAAGGGCCCAGGTAGTATTCTTGTCTATTCCTCCCTACTTAAGTCTTTGAAGGAATCAGGTCTCTACCTTCAGGAAAGACACTAAATGGGGATAATAAGAAAAACTTTCTTACTTTTTTTTAGAATATATTTTATTGATTTCTTACAGAGAGGAAGGGAGAGAGATAGAGAGTTAAAAACATCGATCAGCTGCCTCCTGCACATCTCCTACTGGGGGTATGCCCGCAACCCAGGTACATGCCCTTGACCGGAATCGAACCTTTCAGTCCACAGGCCAACACTCTATCCACTGAGCCAAACCGGTTTCGGCTCTTACTTTTGCTTTATTTCACCCTCAAAGTATGTTTCAGTTCAAGGAGTAAACTTTAAAGAAGTTATTTAGCATGTGTATCCCGTGGGATCTGCCCCCATTAAAGAAGAAAAGTGGCTTAACATAAAATATAAAATACTAAGATTGTATAGGTGACTAAGTTGAGCACATATATCTCAGCTAATGAAGTCTGAAATTTGAAGGGAAACAAAGGTGCCATGAATAGTTACCACACATTGACTAATTTTTATAAGACAGCTTCTTAACTAATTCTGTTAAATATTGGTTGTTCATAGTAATTGGATAGTTGAGAAAAATGAAAGAGGTTGAGGAGTTAAAATATGGAGAGTAGAGATGGTGAGGTAATTTAAAAAAAACCAATATCGCCCTTAAAACAAGTTCACCCTGGAAACGCTGATAGAAATTCTAAGTGGCAGGTAGACATTTTGATCCAAAGCACATTTAAATTTAATACCATAGAACAAGCTTTTCCCATGCCCCTGGTAAGAATTGAAGTGACAGGTATAAAGTGTTTTAGCTATTAGACTTTCATGAATGATATTCCAAATTGCAAAATATTGTGTGTTTTATTTTGATCAGATTTGTGTTTCATTTTTGAAAATGGACTTGATGAAAAACTTCTAGTTAAAATAAAAAGAAATTTCATATAAATTAAAACCAAGACTCTTCTCTAATACACTTTTATCAGAGCTTCTTTTTTTAAAAAAAATCCCGTTCACTCTTTCTGTATTATACATACTTTCTTTAGCATGAAAATCAACTGTAAAATTGAAAATCCTCATCTCCAAGTATCTTTTTCTCTGCTTGTTCATAAGACTGTGACAATGACTTAATAAGAATTAGAGTAAATGAGTTAGATTGTGGATAAGAATCTGAAAGAAGATTTGAATTGGAAATGAATAAAATTCACTGTGTTATTTTTCTGTTGCTACATCACCAGTTACTACAAACTTTGCAGCTTAATGCGACCATGGACACTGGGAAGAAAGGTTATTTGTATGTGAACCTGGAGAAGGAATTTACCTGCTGAGGTGGACTCCACAGGGTCAAATGGGGGCCCAGTGTTCATGAATAACGATGAGTCTAGCAGCCACTTACTGCCAAGGGCCCCTTGGGTACTCTCTGTAATGAGAAGAACCTCAGATTGAACCCTCGGCTTCCTGCACCAAGCCTTGCTTGTTTACACTGTCAGCCACCGGTTTTGTCTCCCCACCAATGGACTGAGACCTGCCTTTTCCATTCACACTGCACAGTTTAAATACCTCATTTACATAAATCAGAGCTCATTGAGAATGTGAGCAGGGACATTTGCTTTAAAAGGTGGCCTCCCGCCCTGACCGGTTTGGCTCAGTGGATAGAGCGTCAGCCTGTGGACTCAAGGGTCTGGGGTTCGATTCCAGTCAAGGGCATGTACCTTGGTTGTGGGCACATCCCTGGTAGGGGGTGTGCAGGAGGCAGCTGATCGATGTTTCTAACTCTCTATCCCTCTCCCTTCCTCTCTGTAAAAAATCAATAAAATATATTAAAAAAAGAAAGAAAAAAAAAGTGGCCTCTCCTTTGTCTCAGTGAAACACAATTAAATAGCTACCTAAACCTGTGTCTCCTGGGTACATAGTTCCTTTCGTTCAAATAAGTGTTTATTATTCTTTATTACAGTCTAAATTTAATTTCAGTTTACACAACACAAATTACCTCACAGTTGCTGTCAATCTGAAGTTGGGACACGATGTAGCTTGTTCCTTTGCTCTGAGTCCCACCAGGCTGAAATTAATATGTTGGCAGAGCCTGCGATCTCATTGCTCATCAAGCTTGGGATCCTCTTTCAAGGTCATCGAGGCAGCTGGCAGAATCCAGTTCACTGTGGCTATGGGACTGAGGTCTCCATTTACTTGCTGTCTGTTACCTCCTAGAGATGGTCCTCAGGTCTTACCCAAAGTGACAGCTTATTTCTTCAAAATCAGCAGGACAGTCTCTTTTTGTGAGGCTTTGATAAAACCTGACACAATCCTATATAATAAAAGGATCATATGCAAATTGACCCAAAGGTGGAACTACCAGGAATGACCGGTTGCTATGATGGGCACTGACCACCAGGGGGCAGATGCTCAATGCAGGAGCTGCCCCTGGTGGTCAGTGCACTCCCACAGGGGGAGCTCCTCTCAGCCACAAGCCAGGCTGACAGCTGCAAGCACAGTGGCAGTGGCGGGAGCCTCTCCTGCCTCCGTGGCAGCACTAAGATGTCCAGCTGCGGCTTAGGCCCGCTCTCTCCAGGGATGTCTGACTGCCAACTTAGGCCTAATCCCCTGGGAAGTGGGCCTAAGCTGGCAGGCAGACATCCCCCAAGGGGTCCCAGACTGCAAGAGGGCGCAGGCCGGGCTGAGGGATCCTCCGAGTGCATGAATTTTCATGTACTGGGCCTCTAGTGTAAAATAATTACAGGAGTGACTGATTACCCACCTTTGTAATTTAACCTAGTCTAATCAGAAAGTGATACCTCATCGTAACAGGTCCTACCCACACTAAAGAGAAAGGCATGTACATCAGAGAGCGGCATTCCTTGAGTTCATTTAAGAATTCTGCTTACCATAGTGACAGCTACAAGTCTTACTGTCATTTATTTCCTATTATAAAATCCCTAAGCTCTAAAAATTTAAACTTTTCTAACACATTTGGTAACAAAATATGAACAGAATTGACAAATAACTTTTAGAATTTGTTTAATCCATTTAGTACAAATATGCATGTGCATTGTCAAAATATTAATATGCCTGAGTATGAAGTGTATCATGTATCACTGGGGTGTTCATTAATATACTGACTATCTTAAGTATTACCTTTCTGAAATCTAAAAAATATTCTGAATACTGAAATACATCTGCCTCCAAGGGTTTCAGATAAGAAACCTTTAGATTTGGACAAATTGCATTAAATTTCTCAAAAAGGAGCTCATTGGGAAAGGGATTATTTCAAGACTATAAACCTTGGGGCAAGCTCAACAGTTGCTGCATTAAATGACCTTCATCAGGATAAGAATGAGAAAAAGCAAAGAAAAAAACAATATTGTTTGCTTACTTCAAGTCTGAATTCACTGGTTCCAATTTCATTGATGACACCGTTAGTAAGAAGGGCAATATCAACAGATAGAAATGCATATTTTGCAAAAATGTGAGGGAAAAAGATTCCTCTTACCAATCTGTTCAAGTTATTCAATGAATGACTTCACATAGAGACAGATTCGATTTGTACTACTAACCATTAGAGCAAAGGAGAATTGTGTTTTTTGTTTTCTCAAAATATATGGTATTTTAAAAACAAGCATTTTTTAATAAACTATTTTTTCTTCCTTATGTGAAATATTTGGCTCTGAAGGGTAAAACCTGTTTCATTTAAGAGTCCAATTTATCCATCCAAATTTTGAGTCAACTAGTAAAATTTTAGATACTTACAGCTTTTTTTCTTCATCCCAGCTTTCAACCTTAAATCGGCAAGCAGTTATATTTACTGAAGGAATTACCATATTTTAAAGGAACAAATGTGTATCTTGGTAACAATAGCTAGGAAAGCTAGTCCTCAGTCTGTATCTATTAATGCTAAATGTAAAATGTGAGAAGGGGAAAAAAAAACCACGAAGTGCTTATAACCAAGAAAGAAATGTAAATTGGACTGTCACCAAACTCTCTCTCCTCTGAAATGCCTTACAATTTACATGTAATATATGTGGATTTATAAGCAACGCCCAATGTGTGCTTAAAAGCAATGCTCGAGTTAATTAAATGAGCTCCTACGAGAGCACAGATCTCATTAGATCTTTGCTATAGTCAGGTTGGACTTTGAGAATTTAATTCAAGATATTTGATTCTTCATAATGAGCACAGTGATCTTACAGAAGCTTTTTTAAAAAATGTCATTTCTACAATGAATTGTTGTGAAGCTTCTAAACTGCTAGTTAAAATGATCTATCCCTCATTGCCTAAAAAAGTACCAAAGCAGTCAGTCAATCAAGTCAGTTAAATCAACCTACTGTTATTTCCATTAAAAATAATAATAAATCCATCAAGTTAAGTGCAAAACAAAACAAAAGGCTATTAATGGATTTTTTTTACTCTTTGATAGTCATACAAATACTTTGCTGTCATTTAAATGAATCAGGTGAAAGATCAATAAGCAAGTTATCAGAGCTGGGACTTTGCTTTTCAAATAACCATCCCAACTCATCTAAAGAAGGAACGGTGAGTCATTACAGGTGTTTAAAAAAGCATTCAGTCTGGTGGAAAATATATATTTTTATTTTTTTCACATTAAGATAGCGTTCATTCACAGATATTAATGCATTAGCAGCATTTAGTTTATGGAGCTAAAATATATGTGAGAAAAAAATCTGAATAGTGGTAGAATTTTTGGATTGGTGGCATCCTCTTTCTAAGAAAGCAGCTTGGTAAGGAGTTCAGCAGATTCTTATATAAGCTACTGGGATTCTACAGAGGACATCACTGGGTTGATTTGGTAAAGGTGGAGTTTTTTTCATTTAGGGGTTCTCGTAATGAGCGCAACCAAATGGTGCTACAGGAATGGTACCAACATGTTGCAGGTTCCAGTTAGGTCAGACTTGCTGATAGAAATTTACTGGTGAAGTTATTGGGCTGTGTGAGTAAAAATGAAGACCATCGTTTTATGCAAGGCGGGTCAAAGTAGGTTTAGAGTTGTTCACATAGAAAAAAATACAATAATTAATAAATAATAATACAAGAATAAACTATTTTGTGTACTCACAACTGTAAACCTACTTTGGTATTTCCTTATATGTTAAACTGCTTGACCTGAAAACAAACATTCTGCCTACATGATGCTCATTGAGTATTTAAAAGGTCTGAACATTAACAACATTTTCTGCAAAATGTGTTTGGACTAGAAGGAAATTTCTTGTATCAATTAAATCTTGGAAGTTGTATTGCATTAAAAAATTACAAGAATTTATGTATAAGCCTTCAATAAAGAGTCTATAGCTTAAATGTGAAATACATAGACTCAGGAGGGGGGTGTCCTTCCCCACTGGGAAGAACCAAGTTCACGTTCTTCTTATAAAAGTCTGTAACTCTTTGGAAGCAAGCAATTGTAATGTCAGTCAATCACTCCCTGAAACTCATCTTGCACACTAAAAAATTAACTTGGCCTAGGAGTCTACTGAGTTATCAGTCTTTCTTTATCCATTAATTATCTTTATCCATTAATTAAAAATTGTTGTGGGGACTCTGCATAGCTAAATGAAGTAAACAACAAAATGTATAAAGTCATGCTTTCCTACCTCTCTATCCTGCTATAACCTCTTCATCACTTAACAGTGACATGTGCAATATGAAAAATTAGGTTGATAAAAACAACTGTGTCTGATGAAGCTTTGGGGATATTAATTTTCATTTTTATACTACCTCTCCCCTCCCAATTCCAAAGAGTTAGGTCTTTCATATCTTCCCTTGGGAAATTTTATAGAACACAAAGTAGAAAATGGTGAAAAACCAAAGCTCCTCCTATCTAGAAATTGGAGCTCATTGAAAAGATGATGCGAAGTGTCAGAGGTAGGGTGAAAACTGGATGACGGTCCTTTAAAGTAGCATTTGAGAAGGAGAAATCCCTGGGTATTGGGAATACAGAAAGTTTAGCAGATTGCTCAATTGGCCAGGACCCATGCCTTGGTGTATGGACTGCAGAGTGGGGCTGGTAAAATCTCAGAGTGTGGAATTGTACAGGACACCCTGTTAACTAGACCCTCTGCCAGATCATCTTGGTGCCAGCAAAGATGCCTGTCTGCACCAGGGACAGGGAAGACTGGACGCCAGGAGAAATGTGACTTCAAACCACAATTCTAGAAACTCAGAGATTATCACAGTGAGCTAAATAAGAGCAAAAGCCTTGGGTATCTAAAAAGCCTGTCTCATTCTCTATAGAGCCTCCAAAATACTCAAAGCAATAGTTTTCTGCCATCTTAGAAGAACAGGAGTTAGTTTCTAATTTAATTTGATTTGGTTCCAAGACAATTTTTCAAAGTAAACATTTCTTGAACAATTAATTGTTCAATGTGGACTGAAAGGCATACTCTTTCCAAAAAAAGTCAAAGATCAAAAAAGAAACACTCAAATAAGTACACAATAAGTACAGCTAGCATGATGAAAAAACACAACCCCCAACAAACAAAATCCACACAGAAAGCCTCACCAAACCTTTATTGTCAGTTATAAAAAATAAACATCTCTAATGTCAACTATGGGAGTTACTGGGGGTAGGGAGCTTATAAAATCATAATCTTTCCAGAAATGTTGAAAAAAAGCATCATGAATATCACCAAAAGCATATACTGGATATAATAGTCTAACATGCCTGTAAAAAAGTGCACCTTCATCTATATGGTGGGGTTTGGAGGTCTGAGGTTTTTCATATGTAATTCCTGATGACCTAGGGACCGTAAGTAAGCACTGGGCAGGGACTGCATAACAATCCCATTGAACCAGTTGCCGTGGTATCCATGATTGCTCTAATATGTGTGACAAAAATTCTTTCCATAGCATCGTAACCTAAAAAGGAGTTTTGCCCCACTGCTTAATACTACTCAGTAATGATAATTTCTTTTATAAAAAAATATTTTTAACTCTCCCATGTGTTTCATAAGATTTTTTAAGACCACAAGTTAAAAAGACCTAGAATAGTTTCTAAATGCTTGACATGTTGCATGGCTGTGCTGTCAATTATGACATGTTACAATGAATGGTGATACAAATGAAACATCTGTTTGATCACCCACTGACTATATCTGTTCTGTCACACTTGACACATTGAGCAGCAGTACATGAAAAATTCAAGAAAAATTTGTAAACGTGAGTGCTAGATCACTGATTTTGAAGGGTGAGATGAGTTAAGAAGATTAGATATATTCAGAATGTGTTGTAAAAGGACCAGCCCCTTAATTTGGCCTTGTTTCAACATTCAGACCTTTTCAATAATGGATCCTCTCTTTGTAAATGCACTTATATATGCTTTATTTAAATGTGAAAATGTAAATGATCATAATTTATATTTCATCATTAAAATTTATTTTAAATACTTATTTTTATTTATTTTTTATCTATTTTCTTTATTGATTAAGGTATTACATATGTGTCCTTATCCCCCCACTGCCCCCCACCCCCCAACTCACACCCTCACCCTCGTGGTGTCTGTGTCCATTGGTTAGGCTTATATGCATGCATACAAGTCCTTTGGTTGATCTCTGCCCCTTACCCCCACACTCCCCAACCTTCCCTCTAAGGTTTGACAGTCTGATGGATGCTTCTCTGTCTCTGGATCTGTTTTTTTCATCAGTTTATGTTGTTCATTATATTCCACAGATGAGTGAGATCATGTGATAGTTATCTTTCTCTGATTGGCTTATTTTGCTTAGCATAATACTCTCCAGCTCCATCCATGCTGTTGCGAATGGTAAGAGTTCTTCTTTTTTATAGCAGTGTAGCATTCCATTGTGCAGATGTACCACAGTTTTTTTAATCCACTCATCTGCTGATGGGCACTTAGGCTGTTTCCAAATGTTAGCTATTGTAAATTGTGCTGCTATGAACATAGGGTTACATATATCCTTTCTGATTGGTGTTTCTAGTTTCTTGGGGTATATTCCCAGAAGTGGAATCACTGGGTCAAATGGGAGTTCCATTTTTATTTTGGGGGGAAACTCCATACTGTTCTCCACCCATACCAAGACACATCATAATTAAATACTTATTTTTACTAATTTTTTTAATTGCTGGGATATCCTTGTAAATAAAACAGCAAAGCCTCTAGAAAACACAAAAAATAACAAATAAATATTCCAAGTTAGGGCAAGTGATGTGAAGAAAGGCAAAGCCAGATAAGGAAGTCAGGAGGGAAGGGAATGCCTATTTATGTAGGGTGGTGAGAGAATATGCTTTATATTAGTTCCTGTAACCCTTTGAAGAATTGATAAGTGAAATCAAGTCCACTCTCATACAGAACATCTGAACAGAGTCAGAGCCAAAACGCTCATTTGGATAGAGGACTATGTTTTATAGACTCTCTGGACTATCAGATTTTATATTCTGATTTGATCTTAATGTCTCAGGCTGACAGAGTTGACATTTTTAGCAAAAATTTATAATCCATTATTTACTCTTGCATTACTTCAAAAATTTAGATTATTTATTGCTTTTGAAGATATGGAGAATGGCATTTACCTGTCCAGAGCCCTCCTCCTTTAGGATCCATCTCATCCTGCACATCATTTACACGGTTCTAGCATAATCCATTTTATATTTTGTCTCTACTCCTAGTCATAATTGATTGACCCAGGTTGTCAAGGAGACTCATTTATGGCATATTCATGGTTGGGGATGGAAGATACTAGATCAGCCACTCTTGGGAATGAAAATTGTAAATTTTAGGGACTATCAGCAGGACAGTCTTTTCAACAAATCATGCTGAAACATATATCCATATGCAAAATTGTATACTTATCCAGAACCAATTCCATATTACAAATATTCACTGAAGATATATCATAGACCTATATGTAAAATCTAAAACTAAAACTACAACATTTCGGAATAAAAGGCGTTCTTAAATCAACATCAAGGGCATGATTTAAAAAAATAAATAATAAATTTAAATTTTAAAAATTGTCTACTTTCTCAAATATGCTGAAAAGTGAAATTTCAAGCAGTAGACTGAAAGTAAAAATTTACAAAACATATATATGATAAAATACTTGTATCCATAATATATAAATAACTCTCAAAAAACTCAACTAGAAAAGAACAAACATCCAATATTAAAAAAGGGGAGGGCCCTAGCCTGTTTTGCTCAGTGGATAGAGCATTGGTCTGTGGACTGAAAGGTCCCAGGTTCGATTCTGGTCAAGGGCACATGTCTGGGTTGTGGGCTCGATCCCCAGTAGCTGGTGTGCAGGAGGCAGCTGATCAATGATTCTCTCTCATCATTGATGTTTCTATCTCTCCCTCTCCCTTCCTCTCTGAAATCAATAAAAATATATTTAAAAAATAATTTAAAAAATAAAATGGGGAGGGACAAAAGATTTCAATACATCATCAATGAAATGATACAGATTACAAAAAAATACATTAAAAGATGCTTAACATCAATTGTCATTAGAGAAATTCAAACTTAAAACCACAGTGAGGTCTCACTAAAAGCATAGTAGAATAATTAAAATTTAAAAAATAGACTAGCAAGTACTGGTGAGTGGGCGGAACTTTAACTCTCATGCTTCGATGGTGGGAAAGTAAAATAATACAAATGTTAAACGCACACCTATCACAGGATCCAGTGTGGTTCTATTCCTAGTATTTACTTAAGAGGAATGAAAGCTTATGTTAATTTAAACACATGTATATAAATGTTCATTGCAGCTTTATCTGTAGGTAATACTTCCAACCTGGAATCTGCTCAAATATCCATTATCAGGAGAATGGGTAAACAAATTTGGTATCTTTATACCAAGAAATAGCATTGCAATAAAAAGGAGTGAACTATTAATAGACACAATATTGAAGAATCTCAAAATAATCTTATTAAGTGAAAGAATCTAATCTAAAAGAGTATATACTGTTTGATTCTATGTAAACTTGAGAAAGTGTAAACTAACCTATAGTGACAGGAAGCAGAACAATGATTGCTTGGAGATGTTGGAAGGTGGGGCAAAGGGGAACACAAATGAGATAAGGAAGCTGTGGGGGATGGTGGATATTGTTCATTTTCTTCATTGTGATGGTTTCATAGGTGTCAAAACTTCTCAAAGTATACATTTTAATTATGTGCAGTTTTATTATATTTCTATTAAACATCAGTAAATGTGTTCTAAAGCAGAAAAAATATTACTCGTATAGAGTAAATGATAAGTGATGTTTACTTGAATTAGGGTGGTGACAGGAATCATGGAAATAAAATAAGTTAAGGATTTATTTTTATGGTAGAGCCAACATGACTTGTTGAAAGTGAATAGTGGGATAAAAGAGAACTGTTTTAAGGCAGGAGAAGCTAGGTAAGTAGTTGTTCTATGTCTATAATATTTATTACATTTTTGGAATTCCAGATTCTATAGAAATACCTCAATCTTAGTTTCAGTGGGAATACAAAGTCAGTGAATGGAGCCTCACTCAGTAGTTGCTCTCTGACTCTTCAACTTCAATCGTAATATATCATTTTTGTCATATTTTCTATATTAGTATGCCATGGAAGGTTTATTTGGAAAGCTAAATTCTCTTCTCACCCGAAGACCTGAAAATCACTTCACTAGCATCTAGAAAAATATAGAACAATAACATGAAAATATTGATATCGATATTTCATTTTATTTTTATACTCCTGTTATGTTGGCAGTATCAACCCCAACTTTTACATAAAGCAATAGGAGTGGAGGCATTAAATAACTTGCCCAATACCCAAAGCACACAAATAATTGGGATGCTACTTAAACCAGGTCTGATAATAAAGTTTATGTTCCTTCCTCTAGAGCACAGACAATCCCTCAAGACTTAATAATAAAAATCATAAACTATACTTTCTAATATATGTCTTTGCTGCAAATCAGTAATGGATTAAAATAAGAATTCCATAAGGAAAATAAAATAAGAAAGTCAAGTGACTTACAGTGGAATCATGGTTAATTTTAAAGTTCCTTGAAGTTATCAGTAATGAGTAGAATGCACGCGTTCATTAGTAATTCATTGTCAAGAGTAAATGATAATGTAATAGCTTGGATTATTTTAAATTTTTGATACATTATTATAGATTACAATAGAGTATGTGATTTAATTATAATTATCTTATGGATATTCAATATGTATAGATTTGTTTAGGATGGGAAATGTAACTTTCAATGGTACCTAAATATTTTTTACACAACTAGTTATATATACTCCAGAATCCAAGACTTCAAACATGAGAGGTCTACTATGAGAATATATCTACTATTTTTAATTCATAATGAAGCAAGATATAAAGTTCATTAATAAAATGTCATAGATATAGACAGACTCATGAAAACAATAGGTTAATTTGATTATTCACATTTTTTGGTTATTTTCAGAACAGGTCATACTTTCAAGTTTACAGACATTATCTAGGTAGTTCAAATTTCAATGGAGGGAATTATCTTTTTGTAATTTATTATTAATGGGGTTTGCACTTCTGAACTATCTATAATAATAAAAGTGCAATATGCTAATTAGACCGGACATCCTTCGGGGTGACCTTCCAGACGAAGCCAGGGCTATGAGGGAAGGCCGGGTTCCGTGTGCCAGAGGGAAGCCGGTGCTGGCAGGTGGGGGAAGGAAGGCCTACTCTTGCATGAATTTCGTGCATTGGGCCTCTAGTACACTTATAAGCACTAAAATATGTGCTTCATTAAGTACTAAAATATTTCTAAGAAATATCAGACAATTTATTCATCACAACATTGTTTATAACAGCATAAAATTGGAAATGGCACAAGTGACTAGTAAGTAGGAATTCACTAAGAATATTTGGTATATCCGTATGATATAATAATAAATAGTCATTAAGTGTTGTGTGGACAATATCTGGAAAGAAGGAAATATTTATAAGGTAAGAAAATAAAAGAAAAATGTAGCACAACAGTATTTACAATGTCATCAAAATTTTATTAAAACAAATTAGATTGAAAAGTATTAGACACAAAAACATAAAAATGCAATGATGGCTATCGCTTAGTGTAGTGATGATAGCTGATGCTCATTTTCTTTATGATTTTTCTTACTTTCTACATTGTTATAGTAAATATGAACTTACATCCAGGAAATATTTCTGGAATAAGTTAAATATTTGAAGCAAATATAGTACTATTAATGGTAATAAAGTATTACAGTATAAGCTCAAATACCTGTATGTGAGTTAGCGCTACTATTTTCCGCTTTGGGGAACTCAGGTACATTGGAGCACCTCTGTCATGTAGAAATTTGCAGCTCAAAGTGCGTTCCCTTAACCATCAGCATCTGCATCACACGAGCACTTTTTTCTTATTTTTCTTTTTATTTCTTCTCTCTTTATTGATTAAGGTATTATATATATGTCCATATACTCCCATTCCCCCCCCCCACCCTCCCACTCATGCCCTCACTCCCCTGGTGTCTGTGTCCATTGGCTGGGCTTATATGCATGCATTCACGTCCTTTGGTTGATCTCTCTCCCTTACCCCCACCCTCCCCTACCTTCCCTCTGAGGTTTGACAATCTGATCGATGCTTCTCTGTCTCTGGATCTGTTTTTGTTCATCAGTTTATGTTGTTCATTATATTCCACAGATGAGTGAGATCATGTGATATTTATCTTTCTCTGATTAGCTTATTTTGCTTAGCATAATGCTCTCCAGTTCCATGCATGCTGTTGCAGATGGTAAGAGTTCCTTCTTTTTTACAGCAGCGTAGTATTCCATTGTGTAGATGTACCACGGTTTTCTGATCTACTCATCTGCTAATGGACACTTCGGCTGTTTCCAAATCTTAGCTATTGTAAATTGTGCTGCTGTGAACATATGGGTGCATATATCTTTTCTGATTGGTGTTTCTAGTTTCTTGGGATATATTCCTAGAAGTGGGATCACTGGGTCAAATGGGAGTTCCATTTTTAGTTTTTCGAGGAAACTCCATACTGTTTTCCACAGTGGCTGCACCAGTCTGCATTCCCACCAGCAGTGAAGGAGGGTTGCATTCCCACCAGCAGTGCACGAGGGTTCCTTTTTCTCCGCATCCTCGCCAGCACTTGTCGTTTGCTGATTTGTTGATGATAGCCATTGTCGTTTTGATTTGTATCTCTCGGATGATTAGTGACTTTGAGCATGTTTTCATATGTCTCTTGGCCTTCCTTATGTCCTCTTTCAAAAAGTATCTATTTAGTTCTGTTGCCCATTTTTTATTGGGTTGCTTATCTTCCTTTTGTTAAGTTGTATGAGTTCCCTGTAAATGTGGAGATTATACCCTTATCGATGATAACATTGGCAAATATGTTCTCCCATGAAGTTGTTTTGTTGATGGTTTCTTTTGCTGTACAGAAGCTTTTTATTTTGATGTAGTCCCATTTGTTTATTTTCTCTTTAGTTTCCATTGCCCTAGGAGCAATATCGGTGAAAATATTGCTTCAGCATATGTTTGAGATCTTGCTGCCTATGGATTCCTCTAATATTTTTATGGTTTCCCATCTTATGTTTAAGTCCTTTATCCATTTTAGGTTTATTTTTGTGTAT
Source organism: Myotis lucifugus (assembly GCF_000147115.1). NCBI lineage: Eukaryota > Metazoa > Chordata > Mammalia > Chiroptera > Vespertilionidae > Myotis > Myotis lucifugus. The sequence continues at coordinate 717,835 of NW_005871187.1, forward strand.
AGTGTAAGTTGGTTTAGTTTCATTTTTTTTTTGCATGAGCACTTTTTGTACATGAAGAATCCAGAATAAGCATTTTAAAAAGCTACGCAGATGTTTATACATTATAATCTGAGAAGCACTCCTCAATAGGACAAAACCTTCCTTATCTAGAAATAATGTGTTCTTGATTTTGACTAAATGAGTACAGAGGATATATTGTAGCATTTAACAAAATATTATATAAAACAGATATATGTTGGTTCATCTGTTTGCATATGGGGAGCTGCAGTCTGAGTCATGTTTTAGCAATACAAGGTGCATTATTCATATAGATTAGTGCTGTCCAAAAGAAAACTATAATGTGGGCTGTACTGATACTTTTAAATATTCTAGAAGTTACATTAAAAAGAAATAATTTACAGGTGAAGTTAATTTAATAACGTGATTTACTAAAACTTTCCATTTTTAGATATAATCAATACAAATATTATTAATGGTTTATCTTACATATTTTTTTCAGTGCTCAAATGTGGTGTGTACATCTCAAGTTCAGACTAACAACATTCAAATGCTTAATAGTTGTATGGCTGGTGACCACTATATTAGACAGCATAATAAAGCCTGTATGCTTAATTTGTCAGCAATGAAACAATTAGGTCTTTCAGTTTGTAGCCTATTATTAGTCATGTTACTTGGATGTGAGAAAATGTGTTTTGTACACCTATCTCAAGTAGTTTTCAAAGGATATGTAACCATTTCAACTACAGTGTTGTTTATATGTTTTGCTCTTCCCAAGTTCCCACTCAATGATTAACAACCATAGTCACCAAAACTCCGTCTTCATTCACTACCCCAGGTGTCCAGATTGAATTAATACATGTAGGTTGCGATGCTCCTTTATTTCTCCTTTATTTCTCCACTGGTATAGACAGCTCCAGCATCCAGACAAGGCTGTGCTTCAGGGACAGGGTGTGACGAGGGCCTGCAGCAGCATTCTCAGTAACAGCGTTTTCAGTAATTCTTGTACTAGGAATCTCTGAATCACCGGCATTTTTACTACAGCCATTGTTTTGGAAGAACACTTTATTACATTAGGATTATAATGTTCTTTTCTATTAGATCAATTTGGGAAAATATGGGTGCTTAAGGAATAAACACTTTGATCACTGTTAACTATTATACATACTAATTACAAATTGAAAAATGTATCTTTAGTTGATGCCCAAAGTGATTATAACAAGTAAATAACTCAGAGATGCTACTTTTTCTTCTGTTTATATAATTTGTCTTTATTTGATTGACCTTACAAGGCAATTTATTAATTTTAAGTTATGCTATAATATACAACACTATGTGCACATTTTAAATTTTGATTAAATGTCAAATGTCATATCTACCACAGAATATCTTTCCTAGTCGAAATAGAGTCTTTTTTTTTTAGGGGAGACTTATAGTCTGTCCTCAAAGATGCATGTTAACTTACAACCAACTTTTAGAAAAAAAAGTCATCATTAAATATATACTTTAGTTTTAAAAGGTGTACCGATTCAGAAGTGTGGAAAAGTGAATAATAGGAAGGAAACTGTTATTTTCAAGTGAAGCAAACATAATGTATGCGGGGGAAGTTAATACAGCAGTGGGTGCTTATTTGCATAATTTGCCTTGCTATATACTAACAAAAGAAATGTATGAAATTCAAAACAAAAATTTTGACGTGACCTGAAGTTAAGAAAGTGAGATATCAAGTGAAAACCTAAGGCAAACAAGCTAAGAATATTTAGAGAATAGTAAGCATGTTGGGAGAGAGGACATAGGTAACAAGATTGTTAGACAGGACCTTTGGCGGAGTGGGTGGGGCTGAAGTGAATGAATAAGTGTATAGGAATAATAGAATCCTCAACGACAAGTTCTGATAGGATTAACGGAGTTAACATTCAGAGTACAGAGTCTCTTTTAACACAAGACTATACATAACAAAACAGTACCCAGAGAGTGGATCATTTTTATTGCATTGTATGCAATCCTTTTGCTCTCTGATCATTCTCCCTGTTTGGTCACTGGGAGTGAAGAGTTCTTTTGGTGTCACGTACCAAAAAATCATGACCAAGAGCCATGTCTAGGAGCCTTATTCCTGCACTTTCTTTTAGGAGTTTCATGGTTTTAGGTTTTGCATTTAAGTCTTTAATCCATTTTGAGTTAGTTTTTGTGAATGGTGTAAGAAATGGGCCCAGTTTCATTCTTTTGCTTGTGAATATCCAGTTATCCCAGCACCATTTACTGAAAAGATTGCTTTTCTCCATGGATTATCCTTGGCTCCCTTGTCAAATATTAGTTAACTGTATATACTTGAGTTTATTCCTGGGCTCTCAATTCTGTTCCATTGTTCTATTTGTCTTATTTTATTGAAAATAGAAAAAATACTGTCAGGAAAATATCTTGCTGAAAATCTTATTTATACATTACTTAGTTTTTGTCCCATCTCTGAGATATGTCACAAAGCTTTTCAAGATTAATCTATTATATTTTTGGAATAAAAATAAAAATTACTTCTGAGACTTTTCAGATGCTTATTGATAATTGTAATAGTTTAGAGTGGAAAAGAAAGTAAGTTTAGAGGCATAATATTGCCACTCTAAATTAAACAAATATCGTGTGTGTGCAATAACTTATACACTCACACCTGGTTTGCTGAGAACTCTCAGTCTTTGAAGGTGTAACATGAAAAATGTTAATTTCTTGTAACCATTCCCCAAATATGCTGTCACAATTCCCTTTCTTAATGATCAGCTGTTAGTATAATCGGATTCTATAACTTCTTGTCACCTCTTCTTATTCTAGCAGTCCCTTTCTTGTCCTAATGAGTCAGTGTTGTTTATTTTACAACTTGAATCATATCTGTGTTTCAAAATTCTACGATGTCCCCTTCAAGCATGGGTTACTTCTGCCTGTGGTCTGTACTTCACTCACTTCTTTCTCTCTGCCCCTTTTATGTGTGCTACCTCGTCAGGTAATAAGGGAAGGAAGGGGAAAGGAAAAGACAAGTGTTTCCATCCTTCACCATCATTCTCTCCTTGTTAGGCTTGACTTGCTGATCGAGCTCATTGTCTTGCCTGTGGGCTCATCACCGATGAGTGCCGGGTGCAATGCGCTCTCCCAGGCTTCTCTTATGAGCTTTCACAACCCTTAAAAGGTTTGTTGCCCAGTGGGAGGGGTGCTGCAAGCTTTATTCCTCTGACATAGACCCCCACACACACACAAGCAGTCTAAACAATGCCTCACCATCTCACCCACTTTGCACCAGCAGCAGAATATACTTGAGGTCTGTCTTACATTAATAACTGAGAATTCCAGCAGAATATTCCTGGACCCTTGCAACCTGACTGACCCTCCTTGTCATCTCTCCCCAGTTCTTGCTTTCCTTTTCCAGTGGCATCAAAAGAAGAGTTATCAAGTCCACTAAGCAAGTAATGTTACTTAGCAAATGAAATTCTAGCTCCTTGCAGGCTTATACATTCTTTACCACCCTTTTCTCTTTTTTTGGCGGGGGGGCAGGGAGGGGCGGGGGGAA
>NW_005871187.1:721481-825981 GCF_000147115.1 Myotis lucifugus
TTTTCTCCCTCCCCTATTACTTTTGTTCCCATTCCGGGGGCCGAGCCCCCTTTTTCTTTATAAAGAAGGGCCCCCCCATTCCCCAAAGCGGTCTAAAGCTGTCCTTTCTATCCCAGGATCTCTCCACCAGGGCAAGGAAATTCTGGGGTCTCTCTTTACTCTATTACCCGGGATTCCAAGGAGATATTCGGGGCCCCTAGAAAACGAACAGCCCCCTCTTTTCCTCCCTCCCCGTTTGTCGTTTTCTTTTTCTGGGGGAATAAAAAGAAAATTTATCAACCCCCCTAAACAAGTAATTTTCTTTAGAAAATAAAATTTTAGCTCTCCCCAGCCTTATACTTTTTTTCCCCCCTTTTTTCCTTTTTTTGGCGGGGGGGGGGGGGGGGGGAGGGGCGGGGGAGGGGGGAGAAAGCTGTCCCTTTGCTGTGGGGGGAAAAAAACGAGTAGGAATAACTTCTTTTCATCAATGCTGTAATCTACAAAAAATCTGAGTTTCACTCTTCTAGCCCTTCTTTTATATTGACCGAGCAGATGCTGTTAGGAGTGGGCTCAGAGGGCAGTGGTGTGGTGGTTTGTGGTGGGGCCCTTCTCTCAGGTCAGGCTGTTAGGAAGCCTTCCAGAGTGGAGGTTGATCCAGCTGGGAGTGGCTTCCTGAGTATAAAAGGTGAGGCACTGACTACCCTTTGTCCTGGGCTTAGAGCTTTAGCTGCAGTGCCAGAATAACAGGGAAGATCTCAATAGCTTCCTATGATTCTAGATGTGACTCCGGCTGTACATCTCAGAGAAGATAAACACTTAAGTTTTACAGGGACAGCCTTAGCCGGTTTGGCTCACTGGATAGAGCGTCGGCCTGGGGACTGAAGAGACCCAGGTTCGATCCTGGCCAAGGGCATGTACCTTGGTTGTGGGAACATCCCCAGTAGGGGGAGTGCAGGAGGCAGCTGATCAATGCTCCACTCTCATCAATGTTTCTAACTCTCTATCCCTCTCCCTTCCTCTCTGTAAAAAATCAATAAAATATACATTTTTTTTAAAAAAGTTTTACAGGGACAGCACCATCAAAAATGGAAAAACGTTAAAGTCTTCTTTCATGGGAAGTATAAATGTTTGGAAGCAAAGATTCTGGAGCCCAATGGCCCCAGTATGTACTACCAATTCTAAACTTCTTTGCAGAAGATGGGAACAGTCTTAATGACTGCATTGAGTTGTGGTAACAATTTGTATAAAGCATCCAGAATGGTGTCTGTTAATATGTGGCATTTCTCCTGTGTATTATTTTTCTTGTCACCGCCATGTTTGGACCTGCTCCCAAGATACACAACTTCTTCAAACTGACCTCTGGTTGCTGTGGATGCCTCTTCGTTGTCCTTTTCTCTAACTAAGTGTTGGCTCCACTGTTTATTCGACTAAATAATCACTGTAGTCAAAATTGCTTCATGACCTAAAATAATCCGAGAGGTTACTGACTACAAGTGCATAATAGGTGCAATCTTTTAGGATACTCATTTTTCTAGTTAGCAAACCCTTCCACCCAAATTAGAATTATCACCCAACAGTACTGAATGAGTGGGATGGCTTTTTAAATAGATTTCTGAGAATTTCTAAATCCTCATCTTAAAGAAGCCATCTGTAAGAAGGGAATAAACTAATTCCAAATCCTAGTGGATTTTGGTAGGAGAGTGAGGCAACTTGGTAGAAGCAACTGCCAATAAAATATAGAAACAAATTAATCCAAATGGGATTTTGTGTGTGTGTGCCACCAGTTCGGTCCACACAATTGGGACACACACACACACACACACACACACACACAAATGGGATTTTTAAAAATTAAAGATGCATAAAGCAATGGAAGGAAAACTGAAGAACATAGACCCTGGGTCTTAAGTTGCAACTCTACTTCATACGAGTTGGGAAACCTTAAGGATATCGTCTCAGCTCCTTGCAAATTAGACGTAACTATATCTGATTTCTTAGCACGCAGGGTTGTGTAATATTAAATGACATATGAGAAAATACTCTGAAAAATGTGAAATTCTCCACACATATAATTAGTAATAATAATTTTAGTACATTTTCTTGTAACCCTGATAGTGTTGGAAGATGCTGCTCTTGTCTCATTTCAGCCTTTCAAGGATATGATTTTTTAATGGAATAATAAATATGTAAAACTCTTAACAAATTGTCCAGCATATAATAAATGCTATAGGATATTTTGTTATCATTAGTATTGCTGTGATTTATAATTACTATTATATTACCTCATTTCCATGCGAAACCATGAGTTCTTACATAATACCTACTCTGTTTTAGTTAGCTTTGCACACTAGTATATGATAAACACTTTAATAGATGATTGTTGAATTAATTTTTAATAATTTACATTAATATAAAGAAAGTCATAACATAATAACAAACATAAACTATCACAATGAAACAATAAAGTAAAAATTCAAAATCCTCCTTGCTCTGAGACACTAAAACTCATGCAGAAATAAGTATATCATACATTTTTTTGTCATTACAAGATTTTTCCAAAAAATATATTTCTGTCTCATAGGCCCTTCACCAGACTGCTGCAGCTGGTATGCTGTGCTGGCACGTGTGAAGAGACTGATGCAATAAAACTACAAGGGCTCTGCCTATAAAATTTTATGTACTGCAGACTTTGAATCTGCATTCCTTTGCAGAAGCGATGTTTTTTTTAAAAAAAATAATTTGGTGGTTGTTAAGGAAAAATTTTTAAAAATTAGTAAGTTCTTAAACTTGTCACTGTGAGAAATGAATCTATAGACAAAAGTCCTAAATGCAAACCATACAAAGGAAACATTTATTACTTAAATAAAAGTGCTGTAACTTAAAGAATTCTGCATTATGTGAAACCTCATGGCGTGGAATTGTGTTGTATGCTAATCACACTGCTTAGAGCTTTTCACTGATATGCAAGAGTGGTGTGAGGTCTTTACTATATATATGACACATGTGACTACACTTCTAGAAACTCAAAACTCATTTTCAAGCTGAAAATTTATTTAAATTTCTATCTCTTGGACAATTTTAAAAATTATTTTCAAGTAAAATAACACAAAACCTCCAGAAGTACAATTTTTTTGTAAAATAAAAGTATGTTTTATAATGTTGCACAACAATCAATCGATACCAAGCCACCTAGACTATTAGGCAAAGATGTGCTTATTGAGTTCCAAAATCATCTATGTTTTATTGACATTGCTTAGAGCGGGAGAGAGAAAAAAGTGTCTTCTTCGTTTTTAAAAATTATCTCCTCTGTAAAGGCTTAGCTCAGAGACCTAAAGCCACAATGGTGAGTGTAGCACGTTTATTTTCATGTTCATAGGAATAGTTTTCTCACAACAGGCATCTTAGATCTTTTTTAGTTATTTACTGATTTTAATGATATTACATATGATTTTATAAATTTATTGTTTTGTTTATTGCTGATCTATATAGAACTTATTTTGTTTATTGAATATTTTTTAGTTTTTCTAATTTTATTTATCAGTTATAATCATGTTATCTGTGACTACAAAAAAGTTTCTTTATTTTCTTCTAATTCTCATTCATTCATTCATTCATTTATGCCTTATTTCATTGGATAGAATCCACAGTACAATATTGCATTAAAATTCTGACAGCCCACATCTGTCTTCTTGCTGATCTTAGCTAATATTAGTTCTTAGTTTTTCTTCCAGATTCCCATTACATAATTGATAAAATTATTTTATATTTCTAGCGTCCTAATTTTCCCCCATAAGTAGATGCTAAAATTTTATTTAAATGACTAGAGGCCCGGTGCACAACATATGTGCACTCGGGGTGGGCAGCAGGGAGGGTCCCTTCAGCCCAACCTATGCCCTTTAGCAGTCCAGGAGCCCTCAAAGGATGTCCAACTGACGGCTTAGGCCTACTGGCCTAAGCTGGCAGTCGGACATCCTTAGCCCAGCGGCAGTGGCTCCCGCCACCACCGCTGCGCTTGCCAGCCGTCAGCCCAGCTTGTGTCTTGAGAGGCGCTCTCCCTGTGGGAGTACACTAACCACCAGGGGGCAGCTCCTGCATTGAGCATCTGCCCCCTGTGGTCAGTGTCTATCATAGCAACCGGTCGTTCCGCCGTTCTGTCGATTTGCATATACCATTTTATTATATAAGATTATATTCTCCAACATATTCAGTTAATGTGGTGAATTACATTGATTTTCATATGTTAAGCTAATCATATTTGCCTAAAATAAGCCTAACTTGTCCCAAGTGTTTTATATTTTGAAAAATATACCTGCATTGCTGTATTTCATTTGCTAGTATTTTGTTTAGGAATTTACATATATGTACACAAGAGAGTGACTTTTTTCAATTATTGTAGTAATCTCATACTTCATTGATCAGCTGCCTCGCGCACACCCCATACTGGGGATCGAGCCCAAAACCCAGGCATATGCCCTAACCAGGAATTGAACTGTGACCTCCTGGTTCATAGATTGATGCTCAACCACTGAGCCATGCTGGTTGGGCTTTACTATTATTTTAAGGATAATCTGGAGCATCAAATATCCATCCTTCACTTGTTAATGCCCATTAAGTATTGGTACCAAATAATATGAAAAGTTTAGAACACTTTCTCTTCATTTAATTCCCTTGTATATACATACCACTGTTTTTATTTATTTTATTCTGTATATATCTTTTAATCTCCAAGTGACATTGTTACTGTTTTATACAGTCATTATTTAAATAGATTTGTCCACCTATTTATCCAGAGCCCTTAATTTATCCCTGCAACTTTTAATTCTATATAATTCTATCTAAAGAAATTTCTTTAGTGGGCCTGAAGAGGATGAATTAATTACGTTAGTTTCTATTTATCTAAAGATGTCTTTATTTTGGTTCATGTTTGAATTCTATGCATATATATTGCTGGGAGAGAATTGATCTGAATTTATTATGGTTTGTTTGTTTGTGTGCGTGTTTATTATGATGGTGCTCTTTTTTTTAAAACAGCTACAGAAATTTCCAGTTAAAAAATTACGTGTTTTTTTTTTTTTTGTCCTATGGAAATGTGTTTTTTAAAGTTTTCTCCAAGCTATCTTTTAGCTTTCATGTGCACTGTTTCATTGTAATATAATATACTTAACTTCCTTCTCAGCTCAGAGATGTTGCTAGTGAGTTGGTTCTCTTTTTCTCTGGTGTGTGTTCTTGGGAACTCTCGGCGTCAGCATACCCCAAAGTGAAGGGAATGAGTGAGCTCTCTCTTCCTCTGGCTGGTGATGGAGAATGGGTGGCTGCTTTCTTAATTAGAAATCTTATATTCTCCCAGCTCATAAAACTGGAGGACTCAGCTCATAATCCCGACAATTTTTCATAGCCTGGGGAAAATGTTAACCTTCATCTCAGTCACCCAAACTCTTCTCAGGATCCTGACTCCACAGCTGCCCTGCCTTTACACAACCCAGAGGTGAGCAGTCCTCATACCGGTTATTTCTGTCTAGAAGAACCCAAGGCCTCACAAATCATTTTACTCAGGAGAAGTCAATAGACTGGCATTATTAGTCTACTAGAGGCCTGGTGCACAAAATTTGTGCACGGGTAAGGTCCCTAGGCCTGGCCGGAGATCAGGGCCTATCTGTGGGGCGACTGGCAGGTGATCGGGGGCCCCCACTGGCACCCGCTTTGGCTGGCCGGGGCCACCCACTTGCAGGCCCTACCCCCCGCCACTGCCACTGGTTGCCTCCCTCTGCGGGACGACCAGCAGGGTGATCGGGGGGGCCCCCGCTGGCACCTGCCTTGGCTGGCCTGGGCCTGCAGGCGGGGGCAGCTCCTGCATTGAGCATTTCCCCCCTGATAGTCAGTGTGCATCATAGCAACTAGTTGTTCCGCTGTTCAGTCAATTTGCATATTAGGCTTTTATTATATAGGATGTGCAGATATGTGTTTAGGTAATCTTCCTAGACACCTCCACACTTATTTTACACAAGAAGAGTTGAAGATTAATGTATTTATATCTACAATGCAAATTCTGCACCTTTTTTCTTTTTGCGTACTGTTATAGTTTGGTACTATAACTGTCCTTTCCAGATGGAGAATTGTACCCAACAACCCCTCAACTGGAACAGACACTAAATATTATATTAATAAGGTCAATTTAATACTACTTAATGTATTGAAAGTGTAATTTCCTGAGTAATTAGATGCCTGAAAATGCACCATTCTTTGTAAACATAAAATAGTTTAATAACCCCATATAATATACCTCATTGTATGTAGAGTCTCCTTACAATCAATAAAAAAAAAGTTCTGAAGTTATTTTCTAGGTAGTTAAGTTGCTACTTATTCAAGTTTAAGTGTCATAGGTCTTATCATATGGTGCATCTTAAAGGTCAAGACTAGAGGCACACATTGAATTTTCAAAATGCTCACTGAGCAATACTTTATGGGCTGTCCCTCATTCTAATTGCTCAAGTTACATAGAAGATAGTTCATGGTATTCTTTCTTGGGCTTTATGAAAATGAATACTACATTTAGGTAGCTCAGTGATAATTGATACCACCAGAGACACAGATTATAGGGAACATAAGATTCTGCTGCCTTTATGTACATGTAGAGTTCTCATGAAATAGATTCAGTTACTTGCAAAAATCTTAATAATATGTCTTGATGTAGCATATTGAATTTCAACAAAAGCAAAAATAGAATCATGTGCTGGTCCTGTGACACAATAGGAGCCCAAGTTATATTTCAATCTTATTTGCATCAATCCTATGCCTGTGTTTACTATTCAGAAGTATAACTTCCGTGAACAGCATTCTGAAATACAGTTTTGATAATTCTCTGGCTACTTGGGTTATTTTCAGGATTTCTGCGAGTTATAGATGGATATAAATGATATTTTAGTTGGCTGTTAAATTACATGTTTTATAAATCAACAGTGAATTCAGGTTGTAATAGACTCAACATTGTTATTCCTTCCTAACTTGAAGAATCCATAATTTATATGGACATATATAGGGAAACAGAATAATTGTAATATAGACTAAATCAAGATAACAGAAAAATATACAGTAGACATTTATTTGAAAAAAAGTCCTGGACCATTCAATTAAATAGAGAATGTAAAATTTAATGAACATGAGTTATTTACACAGTCCTGTAACAGATGAGAAAGAGAGAAATAACAGTGTAATCCTACTTTCAATCAGTTTACTCAGGCATAAAAATTCTAAACAGATGCATGGTCAATAAAATGGTTCCAGAGTCAAATAGGTTTGGGGAACATGATTTTTTGGTGCTTTCAAGCATTAGCATATTATGGTCTCTTATAGAAAGGAAACATTGTTTTTGCCTTATTTAACACCAAACTCCATTGGCCAGAACCCTCCACGGCCTTATTTTCATTCCTAAACACCTACTCATGTCTCTTGGAAACTATACTTTTATGGAACACTAAATTAGGTAACTATTAAACCTAGAGAAAGTAATTAAATATAACAAATTTTGATTGTGGGAACCATGACAATATAACAGAGTTAGTGGTTTGGGGCACAGAAGAATGAGAAGGACATCTCAATAGGTGAATCTATAAATTAAAACAGCATATAAAAAGATGAAGGAAATAAATGTTTCCAACTTTAATAAACACATAGGTAAACACCTGAAGAAAAATTTCTGAAATAAGGGCTGAATATGTACTTCTAGCTATTTTTGAAAAGTAATGTAGTCATCAAACTTAAAAATTATTGATGTGTGTGAACAAATCATCAAAAATACAAATAAATATAATATTTTGACATCACAGAGGAAATACTGTCTAAATAATATTGGTACAAGAAAAATTATTACAGTTTCATAAAACTATGACAAAAATAGTACAAAATGAAATTGCGTCATTTGTTTATTTATTCAACACATTCATTGAGTATCTACATGCCTGGTAAAATTTGAGGTGCTGGAGACATCTAGACTCTCTTATGCATGGGACTGAGGGTTCAGTTGACCTTTAAATCAAATAATTATAAACCTAAAATTACAATACTTGATACAAAAGTACAACCTATGATGATGGTGTGTAAAAGGCAGACATGCTTGAGTTGAAGTGGAAAGATGAGCAGAGTAGACAAGGTGAAGGCTATGAAATGAGGCACACTGGGCAGAGGGCACAAAGGCCCAGGGGAGGGGAAATGTGGGGGCTTCAAGGATGGAGTAAAGGCCTGTGGGTTGAGACAACAAAGAATAGCAGGAAACGAGTCTCTGCACACGTAATGCCCAAATTTAGTAGCTGATAAGAAAAGAATTTCATTGCTTAAATGTAAAACCAAAATATTAATAGGATTTTGACAAACTAGATTGTTGATTTGATTTAAAAAACTGTGACACACTTGCTCTTGGAAGGGATGATATTTGATGCCATGATGGTTCAGTTTAGCTCAACAAATATTTATTGGACGAAAGCACCTTTGAGGTTGTGCTGCTAGAAATGGTTCTGCATTATATTATCCACGTGTAGGATTGTAAATAAAGTGAGCCTGGAAATGAGTAATTCTGAACAAACTGTGATGGACTGTGGGGAGCTGTTGAGCACTATTATAAGTGAAACAAGAAAAAATATATTTATTCTCCATATAACTTTGGCTCCCAGTGACTAAATCCCCTCAGAAATTTGAGTTCTATCCTCAACATTTCTATAATAGTTTCTGTGTTGTCCAATACAGAGAAAGCACTTGGTACCCACATAAGAACTTAAGAAGTTTTATGTTAAATGCTATGGTAAGATCATTATAAAATTGATATTGGTTGGGACATGAAAATTAGAAGCCAGAGTGGCTTTTGATTTCTGCCTAGCATATTAATAAGTGGCATTGATGAGTAGACCTAAGTCACACTTCACAACTCAGAATAACAGTTTCTGGTTGAAGGTGACAAATGGAACAAATTAAGGCATGTTGTTAGTCATCAAGATAAAAATATATAGTAAGAACTAGAAAACATTTTGTCCTTTTTTTATACTATTTAGTGTTGATCAACAAAGATTCTCAATATGGTTAAGTAGGTTATAAAACAAAAGAAGGGGAATCAAATTTTATCTCAAATTCTTATTAGTACAGAGATGCTTACCACATACCTACTATATTTAAATTATTAAATACAACCTCTGTATTTTATCTATCATGTTTTTAATGAGAATAATAATAGAACCACTAAACTATAAAGTGCTTTGAAAGTTCAGCAAAATTTTACCTTAAGGAGAGTAGAGAGGGATGTCAGCAACACTTTTCCAAAGAAAAGACTTTTGAAAGAAACATAGTAATCATTCATTGAATATTTAGTAACTGAGCTCTGTTGGATATAGAAATTAAAGAGTTAAAGACAATGGTGATCAACCAAAGGACTTGTATGCATGCATACAAGCATGCAATGGACACAAGACACTGGGGGGAAGGGGAGCCGGGGGAAGGTCAAGGGGGGAAAAGGGGGACATATGTAATACTCTTTGTAATACTTTAAGCAATAAAACAAAATTAAAAAAGTAAAGACAATGGCAAAGTTTCTTTTGCTAGTCACTAAGAACTGTCACCAATTAGCACAGGAAATAGATATAGAAGGGGGAATAAATTTGGTGGGTGGGGAATGGGTTAGGCTATAGAGGTGGAAAATTCATCCTACACAGTGGGAAATGTTATTTGAGCTGAAACTTTAGATTTGGAGATTTAGATTTGGTTATCATTTAAAAGCATAAAAAGCATAAAAGCATATGTGATTATCCAAGACTTTGTATAATAAAAAAAGGAAAAAGATAAAGAGAGGATAGAACAATAGCAATATTTAGGGGTAAGTAAAATAATGAAAATAGAGTTTACACTTCTGTATGTTATTTAGAACTTTAAAAAAACAACATTTGTTGGAACCTTGTCCCGCATCTATGCAATTAATTTGATTAAAATGTTTTTCTTACCACATTATACATGTAATAGTCTTCACTTGAGTATTTATTTTAATTCATTCAATATAAATACTTAATTATTGTCATATAATAAGAATTAAAAACTAATATATGGTGACTGAATAATTTCTTGCTCTGTTTGTAAATACTATAGAAAATTATCCATTATTTAAAGGTAATTCACTATCCCTACCCATTTTTGGAAAATAACAACAACAAAAATTTTGTTGTTATTAACTAAACCTATTGATTTAAAACTCTCATTTCCTAAATTTGATCTGTTGATTTCAGAAACTCTTTTTCTGTCCTGAGTAAAATTTTACTTTAAATGATATACCTAATGATGGAATGAGTTTTTTTAAAAAATTATGAGCTCTATCTATCAGTCTCTATATACTATCATTTATCCATCTTTCTCTCTATGTTTTTAAAAAACATTCTCTCTCTCACTATTTAAGTGACCTGTTTACTGACCCAAGGAAAGAAGAGTTCTCATTTTGGTCATGATAGAATGTTGATTTATTTGTTTGTTTTTTTAACGGTAAGGATGCAGCATTAACTATATACACTGTAGCATAATCAGAGTAGCTTGAAATCCACGAGATGCAATCATGTGCTATATATCTCAATTAATCTTGCAGGCTGTGGCTAATCACATTCCCACCAGGCAGGATCACACAACTCAGAGAGCCAGGATTATTAAAATCCATATTTCACGTTAACCGCCATGTGGTTGAGATTAGTTCCTAAGTAGTAAAGCACCTGCCATAAATTCCTCCTCTCTGTCATCTTCTGAAATACTGCTCTGTCAGATGATGAAAAAACTACATGGTGTGTATTCAGGGCCAGTTTACAGTCATTTTTTTTTTCTATTGGTCAAGTAAAATTTATCTTCATCCCTCACTGATTTTAAATGCACTGGAGTACATGAATGGTATTTAAACCTCTTATGTGAAATGAGATAAAGGCCAAAGTGGTCAGGTTTTCTGATAAAGCATAAGTATTTTTCCTGTAACTAACTGTCCTAAACAAACCTTAACTAAAATAATAATTAAGGATTACAACTTCGAAAAGCCATTGCTAGTTGAGTATCTAAATTAATTTCCCTTCCAAGATTATTAAAAAAGAAAGTCCTGAATAATCTACACGTTTAGTTGTATATGAATACTAAATGAAAATTAAATTAAACTAGAGTGAAGATAATAATTGACTAAGAATCAAAATGTCCAGTTCTTAGCCTTAGCTCTGTTATGAAGCGAATAATTTAGAGCTAGTCACACAGTCTCTTGTTTTCCATAAGACTGGCATAAGTTTTGCATTTCACTTGGCTTTCTTCAATTTGAAAGCTAATCACTCAGAAGAAAATGAAGAAGCAAGCTCAAGCTTTATTAACTTGAGTGTGAAATATGTCTATGTGAGAGATGCCAAGAAGCAGGTATTCTCCTTGTTAAAACGTATAGTATTCCCTAAGATCTCGCCGCAGTCCTACCTAAAACATTCTGTATTTGTTTGGCAAATATTAAAGTTTAGAAATGTCCCATTTTGACCAAAATGGGAAACCTATTTTTTGTCACTATTCATAAAATAATAGCATGCATAAATACTTTAAAAGATTAAGGTTTCTCCCACAAGCCCTTTAAGAGAATCCTTAAAATGTGTGCCCTATACAGGCTTGCAGTTATTAATATACTTGGTTTGTCACCAAATCTTTTCTTATCCTTTCTACAGAAGTTTAAATATGAAAGTGAGCAACCTTCAGAAGGCTAACTTTAAAAGCTGGAGAAAAAAATTATGACCTAGGCCACTGTCCTTGATAAATAAATATAGAGAGATTTCCCCTGGTTTGGTATAAAATTCACATCTTTCCCTACTATGTGAAATACAGAGAAAATATTACAGCGATGAAAAATGAATACTGCAGTACAACTTTAGTTTTCAGACCTGTTAAGAAAATAGATGTTAAGTCTTGCTGTTGACTCAGTATATTTTTCACATGCACATACATAGAGATATCTTCAATAATTTTCCCTGTTTAATAATTTAAATATTTAAATACATGCATTTGATATTTTCATACCATAAGTAATTTCAGCCAATCAATCAGCATTAGACTGGAAGATTGAAAGTGTAAGTAAATAGGAATATAAAAGTTGACAGATGCATTAACTCCTCCCTTATTCAAATCCACCCTTCTCACACTTCTACTGGTAATGTTTTTCAAAGACAATACTACTCTTGCCATCCCTTTTTATTTAAAACCTTTCTGTGGTTTATGTGCAAATTATTTTGCTAATCTTATTAGCCACATCATCTTTTTTTTTCTGAGTGTGCCCCCCTCTGCCTGAGTCATCAGGCCCTGCCTGGCTCCCTCAGCACCTGGGAACTGGTGCCACCCGCTCCGATACCCAAGTAGCCTAGGCCCTTGTGCCTAAATTGGCTATTCCTTAGAATTCTTTAAAATGCTTGTTAAACATACGAGAATGTCAAGATACCTGGGAATCTGGCTTTAACAATTCTCTGAAGAAACTCTAATGTTGCTGGTATGGCATTCAGGAATCATATAAGGCTAGACAATATGTTGCCTTTTAAAAGTGATATCAATTCTTTTTAACCCCTAGCACAAGCATCTTTCCCTCCAGGAAGCCCTTATTAATCCCATAGAGTTTCAGGGTGGATCAACAAATTGCTTCTATCATTAAGAAGTAGAAGCTCTGAGACTGAAACTCAAGTCAGTCTAATTTCATACTCGATAACCTTTTTTTGTGTGTGTGAACATAAATTACTCACCTATGCACAGAAAATGAATTTCAACCCGAATTAGTGTTAGGGCCAAGAGACAGTGAACCCCCTAGATGTTCTACAATTTTCATCTTCTCTCTCACCTCCTAATTTTGAAATTTGCTCTAAGAATATTGGCTTTTTAGAAATTTCTTACTTCTCCTTACTCCTACTTTCATTGTTTTATTTCATTTTCTTTTGACTCCTCCCTACTTTCAAAGTCAAATTCAGTTTTATTTTGTTCATAGAGTGGTTTTAGACTTTAAATGATTTGATATTTGTAAAAATGGAAACAGTACGGAAATACAGTATAAGTAATGATGCTTTTTAAGCTTTGTTGGGAAAATATGTAGTAATGATTTGTGATATCATGGAGAAGATTTCAACTGAGATTTTTATTAAAAAAATCAGGCTCACTTACCTAGAGGTATTTCAATAAAAGGTAATATAATTTAGTGGAATGAGCTCAATGCACCTGGGTTTGATTCCCATCTAGCCAGATCAGTACTGGTATATGCTTGGGTATTTTTACTAGTATCTGTGAATATAAAAGACACGTACTTTGTGTTGCAAAATTTGATAATATATGTAAAGCATCTTGTACAGTAGTAGATTCTTTAACATGAGTTATTACTATTTAGATCAACTTGTCCTCTTCGTAGTTACAGTGATTTAAATCCAATAACTTTTCATGAGTTTCTGATGGAGCAAATCTAAGCCCTTTCCACAATGCCACAATACCCATTATATAATGGAAATAGTACTGGAATCAAAGTTTCTGGAATTCAGGTCTATAATTTTTTCAGGTGTTATTACTCGGAAAAATTTCTTTTTTCTATCTTAGCTTCAGGTATTTTGTTCCTATTTGCAAATTAATGATAATATATCTTCACAAAATTGTAAAAAGGATTGAATTAGATGATGTATGTGAAAAAGGCCTAGAAGCAGTCTTAACATAACCTAAATCTATAAGCATGAAAACATATTTCATGATTGTAATGGCAATGGATTTTAATTGTTTTGCTAGTCCTTATTTCATTTTATTCAGTACTAGTATATGATGTTTTCAAGAATTTACAACTTAGATCTTGCCTTTTATTTATTTATTTTTTTGGGGGGAGTAAACAGAAGTTTACAAACAGATACACTTACCATGTGCCTGGCACGAAGATTGTATTTTACAAATATCAAATCATTTAAAGTCTAAAACCACTCCATGAACAAAAGTAAAAATTTATCTCCATTTTATATTGATAAGGAAATTGAAGCATAAAGTGGTTCAGTAACTTGTCCATGCTCAATCAACTGGCAAGTAGAATAACTGAAACTCAAACCCATGAGGTTTCAGTAGGCTTGCAATAAGGGTAAATGACTTGCCTTGCTAGATTGTAGCAATTTCCCAGCTTGGGCCTGCAAAGATTAAATATTTCCCCATTAAACCCTTCCTCTAGCTAAGGAGTCTCTCTACCCAATTTAAAGGAATAATAAATTTTGAATGATGGACTTTTTGATCTGTGAATTAACCAAAGAAGACCATGCATTGGGCTACATTATTTATAAAAATGACCCATAGGACTTTGATGAAAATTATGTTCTTAATAAAATGTCTTTCTCTGAATGAACATGAGATCCAGATCATACACTTTTTTAAAAAGGCATTCAACAGCTGAATAATTGGTAATACATTTTTTGTGTCTGTGTGGTGTTGTTTTTAAAGAAAAGTGAACAATATCCCTTAAAATTAGGTTGAAAAATGCCAAGATTTTGCCCAAACTTTTCAGGGGAACTTTATGTTAAAAGTTTTAGTGTGTTTATTTCATGTACCCAAATTTTAAGTATTTAAATTATTCAACAACTACGTAAACACTCTATATGTACACATCCATGTAAGTATATTCATAAAAATAAGACAGACAATAGATATATATATATATATATATGTATATATATATATATATATATAAATGGGCCTAAATTGTATATTAAACGACCCGAACGATAAATGTGTTTCTGGAAAGTAGTTTGTAAATTGAACATTCTGAAATATGGAAATACTTCACTTAACCAAGACAGTTGCAAATTAAAAAATTTAATAAGCAAATAATGCTTTGATGTTTGTGTTAAATCTTAATGGAAATTTAAAAAGGACTTATTAAGGTATATTAACACACCACTGAGTTTGGATTAGTTGGATTTTTATTTTAAAAAAGCGTATTGGATATTAAAGTGAATTCATGCCCTTTGGTTTTGTTGTTGTTGTTGTTTTTTGTCAAGGAAAAAAATAGAGGAGAGTCCTTAAGTTTAGAGTTATATATTAGAAAAAGTTCTAACCAAGGTTGATTCCTGAGAAGTTTTCTTGATGTTTACCTTATAATTATGTCAGTGAAAAAAGTACATGTGGGATTTCTGCATTTGTGTATCTTTAAACAAGTTACTCTCTTCCTTCTTCCAGAAATGTTTCCTCTCATATTCTACATTTATTGCACCACTAGTATTTTTTGTTGCTGTTCTAAAAACAAAGAATGTACATTGTAGGCAGAGTTTGCTGATTTTTATTCCTGAGCTAACTCGTAAATGCAACAAGCACTTCCTTGGCTGACACTTTTCCATATTTCAGTCAAGGCACGTTCTATAGCCTCATTCCAGGCCACCACTGTGGCTGTTTGTCTCATCATTTCTGCCAGCATCCTACTCAGTGGCAAGCATCCCATGTGCGCTCTGGGGTAGGAGTAGGGACCACAGCCCTTGCATCCACTGTGGTTCCTCCTCTATCCCTCAAGGGTGCAAAATAACCTACACATCTGTCTCTATTTGCTCTCATAAAACTACCACAACACACTGCTTTAGCAGAAAGGAAGACAGAGAGAGAAAGAGAGAGAGAGGGAGAGAGAGAGAGAAGCTATTGTTTGTGAATCTGTGTTGGAGAGGAAGGAAGGATGGTGACACTGAACAGTACCCGTAAAGGGGGCATTGCCCCTACCCCAGCCCCTGTGTTAAATGTGTGTGTGTGTGTGTGTGTGTGTGTGTGTGTGTGTGTAAGGATGGAAAACCATTGCCTACATCCCAAGTGTGACACTTTTTCCTAGAGCAGCCATCTCATACTCTGGGGAATAAAATGATGCCAAAACAAGTTCATTATTAGAGGATTAAGAACATAATCCAAAATTAGCAAAACATTCTGGGTTTTATTAAGGAGTAATAGGTATGTTCAACAAAGGACAAGAGAGGAAGAAGGAGGAATTAATTTTGAATAAGTGAAAGATTCTTTAAAGGTAAATTTTGTTTATATATTGATTTATTGGACATATTTGGCACACAGCTAAAAGATAAGTTGGAATTTAGAGTTGTTACATAAAATATAAGATTGTTAGTTAAATTTGAATTACAGATGAAGGATAAATTTTTTTACTATTCATATGTTCCATATATTGCATGAGACATATGAAGGAGTCCTTTAGTTTTTAAATATGGCAATTCTAGTTGGATGTATTCTCTGTAATCACTTTTAAAATTCCAAGTGAGGTCTTATTAAACTATTTTTAATTGTTCTTTTATCTTATGAATAAATCTTGATTTAAAAAATAAACTTTTAATAGAATTTTGTAGAAATAAAAGGTAATATTGATCAAAGTAACTCTATGGAGATAAGGTGATATTGATGAATCTATTTTTCTTTAGGGGGGGCTTTTGTAATTCCTATAGTATATTCTTCTTTTAAAAACAGTAACATGTTCATGAGGCAGAGGTGGTTTTTGTGGTTATATTGTTATTCCATGTTTCAATCCTTGTTACAACTCTTAATTTTTTCTTAGATTTCAGCAAAATTATAATAAAACAATTTTAATTTCATACAAGATAGTCCTTACAAATTGAATAGTGTATATTCTCTCATTCATCTTTCAAGAGATACTTTTAGAACCTACCCTTCATGTAAATACTGGGCTAGGGTGAACTGCAGAACAATTTGTTGTACTATAAAGTGCTTTCTGTATTATAAATGTGTATATAAGTCCACAGATAGAAATAGGGGACCCGATGTACTCTTAACTATTAAGATTTCATCTCTTTCACTCAAGGGCATAAACTCCACATTTCTGAAACTAGGAAAACAATTCAAATACTTGTACTTTGAGTTTGAATGCAGCCAAACCCAGGGCATTTTATTGTAGAAAGTAAACAATCCATTTTCACCCTTCATTTAGAGAATGCATTACTGAAAAAAAGAATTCTTGCTGTCTGTGTACATTGTAAAGAAACAAAAGCTGGAGAATTGAATTATCTGCATATCTGAGCAAAAAAATAGCTAATCTGTGCTTGATATGAGTCAAATACTTTTAATATAATACTTACGTGAGCAGAATTATGACCAGGAAAGACCTTGAAATTTCCCCTGGGTAGAATAACTTGACCTACAGATGATCCATAAGTTTGGGGATATATTTCATTTTAAGGTTAGAGTAAAAAATTTGGCATTATGTCATCAATGTAAAAATTATACTTCTGAATTTCTAATATAATAATGCTACTAATATTGCAAGTAAATAAAATATATTTTAATATAGCTACAGCACAATTACTACATAAATTATAGAGTCTTTGGTAGCAGCAGTTTTGTCTTATTTTACCAAAGGGAAGTATTACATTTCATGGTAGATTCCTTTTGCGATCTACAGATCACTCCAGAGGGAAAAAGTAATCAGTATTGTAACTAGCATAGCATGGATTTAATTTTTAATGGTAGCTTATAATAGAAAATTGTTTATTATGTGCAATATTTAAAATCCTGAGCAGGACCATATTCACCATCTTGAGCTCTACATTACAAAAGGAATCTACCTAGTGAAGCACAGTATCTGATCCTTTGCTTTTCTTCTTTTCAAGGCAAGTAAAGGAAACAGACATTAATACTAAGTGTTGGCCTTCCAAGAACTCTATGCATCATGCGGACTGTTTTATTTTACATACACTACTTATTTACTCAAAGAATATTCATATTTTAGAGATAGTCATCATCTTTCCCCAAAGAAATGGGGGTTCAAGGAGTTACAATAAGTAGGCCAAAGTCATACCAAAGAAATAATGACATTCAAGTCAAGAACCAAGTACCATTTAATTCATAAAGTTCATGTATGATCGCTATATTCTGCCTAATGAAGGGGAGATTATAATTTTTGATGTAAATATAATAATACATTCTATAAATGCACCAAACTATTTAGTCTAGTTGGCCTACAGCTCATGTAGAGAGCCACCTTCAAACTCTCCCACTCCTAGAGGCTATTTTGGGGAATGACAGGCACTAATGAGAACGATGAAGAGCAAGGATTGCTGAATCTGAAAGCTCACATACAAATCCAGGCCCTACCATTAATCAATCTTTCTGTGCCTTCTCCTCACCTTTAAAATGGGGATAATAATAGTACCTAACCTAGTTTGTTAATAGAAGTGAATGAGATCATATAAAGTTCTTAGAATGATTCCTGCCACATAGTAGTTGTTCAAAACATATAAACTAATTTATTTGCATGTGAAATTTTATGACAGCAGAGAGAAGGAAAAGCTTTGAGGACAGAAGAACCTGAATAAAATAAAATGGCCCCTGAGGTTTAGCAATTAGATGGTAAAAGGCAGCAGTTGGAAAAGCTGATTTTTGTTCATTTGCTTGCTAGTTTTAGAGGCTGTATATGAAATCAGCAGGAGAATCCTTCTCTATCTATCTGACAGAAGCAAGGGCAGCATGAGGACGCCCAGTGGTGGAGTAGCCAATGGCTCCCTGTAGTAATAGAAGTGGTGAGGCTGTGTCAACATTGGATCAGGCCATGTATGTTGTCTAGGGAAGGCGGGGCAAGAACAGAAGAACAGGGTAGACCTCAAGTCTGGTTTATATCTGTATAGTTTTAAGAGCCTTACTCCATACTCTCTTAAATGCCTGGGGTGACTTTGCAAGGAAGAGTTCATGAACAGAAGGCAACAGACGGAATTTCAGGTATTGTAACATGACATTTTCATTCAGGTATTGTAAAATGTCATAATAAATCGCAGCGTGCTATAAAATGGTATCTTCATATTGGGAAGATCTAAAGCCCCTGAAAGAATTTAATATTTCTATCACAATCATACGTATATTTGTATAGAAGATATACTTGCATCATAATCTCTTTATTTTGCATACTCATAAATTAGCCTTACCCCCTAATATACAATTAATGTCTAATATCTTGGGAAAGTAAATTTTATCAAGCAAATATATATTTAAATGACAGAACTATTAACTCCCACAAGTTATATTTTTGTTGTTAAAAAAATAAATCCTTAGAACTAGCATAGGTATTCTTTTCCCAATAATTATAACATTTTTGGTTTCTACATGTGGTTTAGTCATCTAATTTCAAATAGACATGTTGTTTGGAAGGTTTTCATTAGTAAAATGGCCCTGAGGAGGTATGTTAGCATTTATACTCTGTATCTTAGGATTTAACGTTATATTGCAATGACTGAATTTTTTTTCTTTTGTCCTTTCAATTGTGAACTCTCTTGGATCAGCAACTAGTTTGTTTATTCTTTGTGAGCCTGTAACAATTCCTAGTGGAGCAGCATATCCATGTAAAATTATTTTTAAATATTATTGACTGATTGAGACAGTATCCAATTTTATGCTTCTTCTTACTGCACTTTACTATGGTATTTTAAATTGATGACTCTTTCCTCTTCTGAAAATTCTCTCCACTCTGGAAGCTTACTGTGACTTCCATTATATTCTGACTTCTTTTTTTTTTAATGTATTTTACAGAGAGGAAGGGAGAGAGAGAGTCAGAAACATCGATCAGCCGCCTCCTGCACATCCCCCACTGGGGATGTGCCCACAACCCAGGCACATGTCCTTGACCGGAATCGAACCCGGGACCCCTCAGTCCGCAGGCCGACGCTCCATCCACTGAGCCAAACCGGTTTCGGCTATTCTGACTTCTTATCTCCTAACCTTTGTCATCCTCCTCAGGATCCAGAGTGAGCTCACCCTCCTCTCTCTGTCTCCATCCAGACCCATGTCTGGGTGCTGGCATTTATCATCTGCCTTCCAAACTGCTTCATGCGAGTTGCATAGAGCACTTAACCTCCACATGTCCAGCAGGACTCATCAACTTCGACCTCTTTCCTATTTATTTTATATGTTCTCTGTCTCAAACTACATGCAGCATTTACAGATTGCAATAAACCTCATATGATCAGTGTTCACAGAATTAATATAGCAACCGATGCTTGTATAGGGGAAAGGCTAGATCTCCATATTTTGGGGGGCTTAACGCTAACTCTAAAAGTAAGACTATCCCAGAATATTTTGGTAAGATGAGTAAAATTGTGTTTTGTATGTTCATTCATCCAACAACTTTTTAAAATGAAAATACAGGGTGTCCCAAACAATGTGTATACACTTTGAATAATTAATTCCAATGGGTTAAATCTGAAAAGAAACATCAATTGAGCTATCAACTATCAAAGGTGTATACATTTGGGGGGGGCACCCTATATTTTATGCTCAAGCATTGGTTTAAATGCAATGTGTGTTGGAAAAAATCAGAAAAAAAATAGTATGTAGTTCCATACTTAAGAAGTATACCATGGGAGCAACTAAGTGAATCAACTCTGCTTTTATTTTTGTACTTTTTAAAAAATTTAGTAGCATCGGTGAAATTACCATTGAGCATCCTCCTTCCACTTGTTTTTTCCTTTGCTTAGTATTGGAACCCACAAATTACACATCTGTATTTTCTGTTTTTAGATGGCATGCCAATTACCTAGTATTTTTCTTTCCCTTTGTATTAAGAACTGTGATATTTACTATTTGTAGTTTTATTTTTAGCCTTTCTATGTCTAGTGAACTTTCTAGGGTAAAAATAATTCCAAAGTTGTCACTATTCTCTTAAATATAGAAGATCGAGGGAAAGGCAGGTATATAGTATAGATTGATAATACTTATATACATTATTTATTTTAAAGTATTTAAAATGTCATAATAAAATTTCAGATCTGTATCTGCTTATAAAAAATGTAAAAAAGTCTCTGATAGGGATTATGGATGTGTAGTACCAGTACCATGTTCTTAGACCTAAAAATGTTATAGAAAAAAAATAAGAGTACATTTTTTTCATTTTATCTTTTAGATGAGGAAAAGAGGTGTGTTTTTAGATTTTCTTTTTTTAATTCTTTAATTAAATATGTGTTCTGAATCAACCTTTTTAAATTAACACTTATAAAGCAACATTTGTTCCATTAACATGCAAATAAATCAGAGGTAACATATGGGTGTATCCACAATCTGGTTTCCAAAAATGAATGATAACAAGATGATAGAAAACTGTGTAATACCACAATCCAGGTGTTCTTCAAATGTATATACAGGAAAAAGTGTAAAAATTTACATGGTGCATAAGTACTTTAAATGTTATTCTGAATGGAGTGCTTCTGGAAAATGTTCAAAATGATCCTGAAATTTGAACACCTTATTATTCAAAGAAGACCATAGCTGAAAAAAGGGGTTTGAGTTGCATGGATTCAATGCATCCATGACAAGCGAACATTCAGGACCACCCTAGAATCTTTACCACCCTGTTCTGCTGTCCCTTGTTGTCAATTCCCATTCTATGTCTTCTTTCCTGGATTTTAATAATTCCCTCATTCTGAAATGCCAACCTTTTTTATTCCTCACCCAAGGATATATTTATTCATTTTAGAGAGGAGGGGAGAGAAAGGGAGGAACATCAATGTGATAGAAAAACATCAAATGGTTGCCTCCCATAGGTGTCCCTACTGGGGATCGAACCCAAAGCCTAGGTGTGTGCCCTGAGTGGAAATGGAACCCACAACCCTTTGTTGTATGTCACAATGCTCCAACTAACTGAGCCACACAGGCCAGGGCTGAAATGCCAAACTTTGTTAAAGAATATCATATGACTATTAAATGACCTCCCTTTGGTATGCCAAAAATCATCTTTAGGAGTCCTCATACATCTTTAGGAGTCATTTTATTTACTTCCTGCTAATGACCTCCTTCATCATTGTTCTTCTAAGCCTTTTCCATTGTCTTCTATTTGTATGCATTAAGTTACTTATTCAATCAATACATATTTATTAATCATAATGTGTCATACATTGGTCTAGGTACAGGGAGAAATCACACAAAAAACTAATACAAAAATGCACTTTTTGACAAACTAATTTGTCAAATACGTGTTAATTTCCAAATTTGTCTTAGCATAGGTACAACAGATCCTATTCTTAGAAATTCTGATCTGGGAGAGAATCCAGGATATTTAGAAGTATTATTTCATTGTTCTGGTGTACAGCCGGTTTTGGGAGCCAAAATGTAGATGAGTGGAACATGTTTGAAACTTGGAAGAAAATTTTTGGAAATGTAGGCTTGGAGATGCTTCTTGCAGCTGTATGAATATGTGGAAAGCTGAGAGAATAAGAAAGTGCAAAGGGAGGAAAGACTAGAGAACAGTTGGCAGCATATTTCTTACCTGGTCACAGGCTTGAGAGTCACAAAGTATAAGGACAATGTTCTGTGGTATCAAATACTATAAAGAGTTAGTACGTGACTAAAAATAATTTCAAGTGCTGTCCACTGTGATAGTACTATGTATCAAACACTGTGCTAAGTGTCACAAACATTACTGTGTTCAGTTCTTTTTTGATTTTATTTTTTCTTAAAGTACAGTTGACATGTAATATGATATAAAGTTTCAGGTGTCAACAGTATAGATTCAACATTTATATACCTCAGGATGTTATCACCGTGATACATCTTATCTGTTATTCTAGTTATTACAATACTAAGTTATTCTTAGAACAGCAATTATTACAATATTATTGACTGTATTCCCTTTGCTATACATAACATCCCCATAACTGATTTATTTTGTAAATGGAAATTTGTACCACTTATTTCCCTTCATATTTTTCACCAATTTCTCACCTTTCTTTCTTCTTGCAACCATCAGTTTGTTCTCTGTACCTATGAATCTGCTTCTGTTTTGGTTTATTTGTTTTCTTTTTAAAAAAATATATTTTTATTGATTTCAGAGAGGAAGGGAGAGGGAGAGAGGGAAACATCAGTGATGAGAGAGAATCATTGATCGGCTGCCTCTTGCACGCCCCCTACTGGGGATCGAGCCCACAACCCAGGCATGTACCCTTGACAGGAATTGAACCTGGGACCTTTCAGTCTTCAGGCTGATGCTCTAACCACTGAGCAAAACCAGCTGGGGCTCATAGGTTTTCTTTTTGTAGATTCTACATATAGGTGAAACCATATGGTATATGTCTTTATATATTTTGGATATTATCTCATCTTCTCACTCACTAAGTTATCTTTTCATTTTGTTGATGGTTTCCTTCACTCTGCCAAGCCTTTTTGGTTTGATATAGTCCCATTTGTTTATTTTGTCTTTATTTCTTTTGCCCAGGGAAATATTCAAAAAATATTGCTAAGAGCTATGCTCAAGACTTCACTGCTTATGTTTTCTCCTAGGAGTTGTATGGTTTCAGGTCTTACATTTAAGTCTTTAATCCATTTTGACTTTATTCTTATTTATTATGGTGTAAGAGAGCAGTCTAGTTTCAGTTTTCTTAACTCCACTTATTGAAGAGACTGTCTTTAATGCATTATATATTCCTGCCCCTTTGTCATAGATTAATTGACTATGTAGGTGTGAGTTCATTTCTGGGTTCTCTATTGCATTGATCTATGTGTATGTTTCTATGCCTGCATCATGTTGTTTTGATTACTATACCCTTATAACATAGGTTGATGTCAGGTAGTATGATACTTCAATCTATGTCTTATTTCTCAAGATATCTTTGGCTATTTGGGCCTTTTTTGGTTCCATGTTAATGGGAAGCCTTCAGTCTTCCTTCAGAAGGAATTGCTGGCCTAGCCACCCTGGCTCAGTGGTTGTGCGTCGACCTATGAACCAGGAGGTCATGGTTCAATTCTCGGTTAGGGCACATCCCCGAACTGTGCGCTCACCTCTGGTGTGAGGTGAGTAAAAGGCTGCTAATCAATGATTCTCTTTCATCATCAATGTTTCTATCTTTGTTTCTCCGTCTCTCTTCCTCTCTGAAATAAATAAAACTATATTTACAAAAAAGAAGGAATTACTGTATATATAGGTGTATATGTGTTGAGTCTGTGGGAGGACATACTCGTAAGTTCAGGGTCTTTCTATGGCAGTGATGGCAAACCTATGACACGCGAACTCATTTTTTTGGTTGATTTTTCTTTGTTAAATGGCATTTAAATATATAAAATAAATATCAAAAATATAAATCTTTGTTTTACTATGGTTGCAAATATAAAAAAATTTCTATATGTGACATGGCACCAGAGTTAAGTTAGAGTTTTTCAAAATGCTGACATGCCAAGCTCAAAAGGTTCGCCATCACTGTTCTATGGTAACATTGTGGATCTGCCACTAACATGTTCAAATCTACAGCATCTATTTGGCAATTAAGCTTCATATGCATTAAGTAACTTGCCCAAAGTCTACAATATTAAGACTAGAATTCAACCCTCTATCTGCTACACTGTCATTGTATTGGTTATTTGAACATCATTCTCCTCAAGGTTTTTAACCCATAATAAAAATGAATAGATTTTTACTCAAGAGAAGAAAAAAAACACAATTGATAGAATAAAGTTCCCCATATGAGAGATTATGGTATGGAATTAAGATCACAGTAGTGAATCTTATTTAAGAAGGTTATTTTTTCCTAAAAAGCTTGTGTGAGAATATATTGAAAATGTGTATAGAAATGTATTTGAGGAGGTACAATGCATACAAGTGTAAACGATGCTTTTTAAAATGTAGCAAAGGTAGAGAGGAGAGAAAGGATGAAGATGAATCAAGTTTTTGAGGCAAGGGATTAGAAATTTAAGGAAGTTCAAATCAGCCCCAGTGTTTTTAATGTATGAGGAAGAATACAGGTTCTGAGGCAGATAAGAGGACAGGTTTTGCCCAGATAATTCTGGGTACTCTTAGTAAGACTTTCTCCTTTCTTATACCCACAGCTCTCAGACCTTCCCTTCTACCTCTTCATATATATTATGTACCTGGAGACTAGCAGGATTCCCAGTCAGCCAATATTCTTGTTTTCTGATCCCCATGTGGATTTTTACACCTTTTTTTTTTATCTGATACCATGTCTTCCCTATCTACACTCCTGAAACCCTTTTACCTCTGAAAGTCAAGATCGGCAGCAAATTCCCTGAACCCTGAACTTCTCTGAGTAATCCCTCAAACACCATGCTTTAATTGAAATCTGGTACACCCCTAAGCACACATTTTCCCCCGACACCCTCAGTATTTTAATTTTTACTATCACTATCATCATTACATTATTAACATTCTTGCCTTCTGTAAGAAAATGAGGCAGCCCCCAAAAATATGTCATGAAGATGGGAGATGTGTCCTCTTTATTTCTTGCTTCTTTTAGATTCTCTCTTGCTCTCTCTCTCGAAAAAGTTTAGATAGCGCTATCCATTACTCTTCATTACAGTCAATTTCCAACTTGCCATTTACTCCTCTCATGTAGTAAAGGAATGTATATGGAAATGACAGAACCATTTGTTCGTTTGCTTGCTTGTTTTAGAGGCTTTATATAAAATCAGCAGGAGAATCAGGTTCACTGTTATTTTTTCCAATATATTCTTGTCCTAATTCTTAGTGATGTCAATATCCACATACTATTCTTCTAATACCCAGCCCTATTAGTACCTTGTTCTCTCTTTTAATTACCTTGTCCTTCAAATTTTCTCAAATACCCATTTTCATTGTTGTATCCTAGATGTTGTTGTTACCAATAGCCTTAATCACTTTCTAACCACACTCTCCCCCAACCCCCCAAATCATACATCCTAGTGTTTCAATTTCAACTATCTTTCTTCCATTGGAATCTACAGTCCATTGCTCCTAATGCTTTTTCACTGTCCTTCACTACTTCCAGGCTCTCATTGTCAGTATCATTTTCAAATGAGAAGGTAGGATACAGCGATCTTGTCACAAGGTCTCATAGTTATTAATTATTTGAGCTGGGATTTCAATCTAGGCACCTAGGCTCCAGAGAACTTGCATTTAACCAGGTAATGATTGGTACATGTACCATAAAATATTGGTTGAATCCCATAAGCTGAATAACAGCATCTTTAAAATATTATAGTAACACAGGGGCTACTAGAGGAGTAGAGGTCATCCAGTGGTATCTTATCTATTGATGACAAAAGTAAGTCATTGTAATTACAAGCTTTATATATGTTGCCTATTAGGAGAGATCAGGAAGGGCTCATTAAGGCTAATTGTATTGAATTAAGATGGAATTTGCATTGTACATCAAGTCATAAAAGATGGCATGCATTAGGCAAGTGCAAAGTTTGAATGTGTGCTTTCAAGATTAAGTAGACTACCTGATCATGTAGAAATAAACTTAAAGTCTATTGTAGAGTTTCAAAGTGGTCCAGCAAAGGGTAGAAAACAGGAATTTTCTAATTGCCTGATTAACTCTATAAACTGATGTGAAACTTGTCTTTCACAATTTTTACTGAAACTCTGGTGGGCCTCAGGACACAGTCATGCTGTTTCACACTTAGCACCAGAAGCACTGAGATTTGTGTGAGGAACACTGTATAAACCAAAATTAATTTTAGACTGTAATAAAAAAATGTTAAGCAACTATGCTAGAGAGCCATTTTCAAAGTATCCCCATAAAGATATATTTCTAGCATGTCACAGGAAGGTATTTTTATTTTTTAATTCACATTACTTTGATGTTTGAATAGTATTTATATACTGTGGGCAATCCTTTGATCCAAAACAAAAATGGTTTAATCTCTTTCTTTATAACTTTTTCTTTCCTTAATTTTATGGAAAAATAAGGAGGAAATGGATCCATTTATTAAAAACTATGATCAATAACTCTCAATGCATTTATTTTAAAAAATGATCCATATCTCCCATTTTTTCTGAAACACATCTATTATATAATGCAAGTCCCCCAATATATCTGCATGTCCTTCAGGCTCCACCACTCAACAATTTCATCATAAGTGATTAGTTGTGCCCTGCTTTTCTAAAATTTAGAATGGTCGAACCGTAAGCTGGTACAAGCTTTACTAAACACAAACATATACGCAGATTATGATGACCTGGCCTTCGGTAAAGATGTGGCCTTTTTCAAACCTGATGATCAGAAAGCAATCTCCCAATTCTCTCCATTAGTTTTTTCTTAAAGACACAAGCTACTTGACAACATCCAAATAAATAAATCCAGGGCTGAGTCTGTGCATTTCAAGGAAATGTGAAACTCTTTTTAAAGCATTATTCCCTTGTGGACATATTGTCATTGGCACTTCCAGCCTCTCTCTTCACCTCTGGGGCCACGGCTACCACCACTAATGTAATCACTTATGAGTATTCTATGAATGGAGTAAACTGAACGGATCCCCATTTCCTTCCTCAGGAGTCCTGACATTAAAAGTAAAGAAATAAGCCAGTCAGAGTAAGATAAATATCACATGATCTCACTCATTTGTGGAATATAATGAGCAACATAAACTGATGAACAAAAATAGAACCAGAGACATAGAAGCATCAAACAGACTGTCCAACCTCAGAGTGAAGGAGGGGGAGGTTAGGGAGTAGGAGATCAACAAAGGACTTGTATGCATGCATATGAGCATAACCAATGGACACAGAGAGTAGCAGGGGTGAGGGCATGTGCTGAGGTAGGGGGGAGCGGCCAGGGAGAGGTCAATGGGGGAAAAAGACTCATGTAATACTTTAAACAATAAAAATTTTAAATTAAAAAATAAAGAACAAGGAAATAGAAGAAAAACAGGAAACTTACTTGTCTGGGAGTTCTGATGTGCTGTCTATCCTGTGTGTGTGTGTGTGTGTGTGTGTGTGTGTGTGTGTGTGAGTTAACAGACAAGTAATAACAATATTTTATGTATTAAGACTTTTCTTATAGTCTATGGACTGTGTAATATTTACCTCAGAGTTGTTGTTTTTTTTATTTATAGAGTCTACATTTATTGTCTGAAACAAAAATTTGATAACACAAAATACCACAAATTTTCTTCAGCAAGAAATAGAGCAATTCCCTTGAGAGTTCTTCTGCAAGTTTTACTTAGAGCTAAACTCATTATGTAGTAATAATCACTGATACTGCTGTCTTACCTCATACAATATTCTAAGTACTTTAATATGTTATTTTATTCAATCCTCACAACAATTTCTAAAAGATGGGAAACACTGTCTCCATTTTATAGATGGCAGTTCTAAGACACAGACTAAGTTATTTTTCAAGATTGTGCAATTCATAAGTGAAGAAGCCAGAACTTCACACAGGTCTTTATATGACACATTTAGGAGAACAACAAATATTGTGGATTGTGCATGTAATCACTATGCAATACCAACACCTTACTATTCTAAGTATATAGCAATTCCACTTAATCAAAAAATGTGATGTGTGATAGCTCTAGCCAGTTTGGCTCACTGGATAGAGCGCCTTCATACTGAAGGGTCCTGGGTTTGATTCTGGTCAAGGGCATGTACCTGGGTTGCAGGCTAGATCCCCGGCCCCAGTCAGGGCACATGCAGGAGGCAACCAATCGATGTGTCTCTCTCACATTGATGTCTCTCTCTCTCTGTCTCTCCCCTTCCTTCCACTCTCTCTAAAAATCAATGGGAAAAAATATCATCAGATGAGGATTAACAACAACAAAAAAAGTATGATAAAATTCTGTAAATTATAATATAACTTTAAGTGAAAGAATAAAAAAAGTTTGTTTTGGAAACAAACTTGAAAATAATTTACATCGAAATAATAGACAATATATTATTCTGTTCTTACTTTATAAACTCAAAACATAATGATATAAATAGTAATAAAATAATTTAAGAATGATAACTCACAAATTAATTCTATCCTTAGGTAAAGCTCTTCTTTCCAAGAAACCTTCCTAATTCCCAGGCTAGTATGGATACTCGCTTTACCCCACTGTGCTTCCTTAGCAACTTTGGGACCCTCTTAGAGCCTAAACCACAGATTGCTGCCATATCACTTCCACCACACTCTATTAATTAAGTCCAACACAAGACCTGCCCAGATTCTACTCTTGAGGGGAAGAACATAATACATGGTAGAGAGAGGGGAGGACTTGTTAGTGCCCATCATTAGATGTAGTCTATAGACATGCCCATTTGAGATTTTCGATAATAATTTTAAAGTCAGCATAGTTTTTGTAATTTTATGTCCTATAATTTTTATTTATTAAAGTAGATTTACAGAGCTGAATATAGGTATCGAACAAATATTTGAATTCAACAATTGTTTGAGTTTATTGGGCAAGAAAAAAAAAAGATGTGTCAGGAAAGGATTTAAAGATATACACAAGGCAGTTGCTATAGTAGGCGAAGAGCCAAGAGCAGAAGCATGCGCTAGAGTGGATGTTGAAAAACTGCATTGAGGACCTTTTGGGGTTAAGGAACTATTGGGATGGAAGTAATGGAGTTACTGGTGCTGGAATGATATAGAGCAGTGATGGCGAACCTTTTGAGCTCAGCGTGTCAGCATTTTGAAAAACCCTAACTTAACTCTGGTGCCGTGTCACATATAGAATTTTTTTTTGATATTTGCAACCATAGTAAAACAAAGATTTATATTTTTGATATTTATTTTATATATTTAAATGCCATTTAACAAAGAAAAATCAACCAAAAAAATGAGTTCGCGTGTCACCTCTGACACGCGTGTCATAGGTTCGCCATCACTGGTATAGAGGGTGATCAGAGGGCAGATATAAAGAATCATACAGTTATTGGCAATGATAAGGAGACACAACATAGAACCAGAAATAAACCAGTGACAAAACAGTATAATAACCAAGTATGTGGTATAGTTCTAAAAATTAGCCTTAATTTTAAAATAGTGATCGTTAGAAGCTGAAGAGGACACTTCCA
Organism: Myotis lucifugus; assembly: GCF_000147115.1. NCBI lineage: Eukaryota > Metazoa > Chordata > Mammalia > Chiroptera > Vespertilionidae > Myotis > Myotis lucifugus. The sequence continues at coordinate 751,222 of NW_005871187.1, forward strand.
TACAGAAGGTGAGAATGAAGCAGAATTTTTGGACTGGAACACTCGGTGTTCCCCTGGGCAGGATGTCCCGGATTCTTTGTCCACTGGAGTCGAAGAATGAATCCATGGACAGAAGGTGGTAGAGCAAAGGTGGAAATTTATTAAATAATAAGTACAGACTCCCACATGGGAAGGGGGAAAGAGTCCCACTGAGTTCTTTTCCCCTATGGCTTATAAAAGCTGCAGATCCTGGTATCTTGATATCCCCTCTGATTGGTCAGTATTCCCCTAGACTGGTTACTACAGTAACTTCTGGGCTCAAAGGTCTAACCTCATGTGGGACTTGTGAAGTTCTCCCTCCCTCCTTCCTTATTGTTTTCCTATTCCCTTTGGGCTTTCTTCTTCTCCTTCTGGATGAAGGGCTTCCTTCTCTTTATTTTGTAAATATAGACCTTTTGCTGTTCCCAGCTCCCTCATTCTATGGAAATATACCTGTTGCAGCTTTTTAGCTGCCCTATTCTATGGAAATATATTTTCTGTTGCTCTACAGCCCCTGCTTCCTCCATGATCCCCTTAAATTCCAAAATTTCTAAAATTTCCTAAACCTGTCCTATTTTACCCCTAATATTCCTGTTTCAAGAATTGAGTTGAATCCTGGAGATAAGTAGGAATCAGCTAAAGAGGGGTGCAAGAAAAGGCACAGCGAAGACTTGGTAGCACTATTTGCATGGAGCGCTTAAAGAATTAAGAATGCATCAGGCTTTCCCACTCTCAGGTAAGCAGTTTGGAATTTGATCTTTGGAAAGTGGGAGTCATTGAAAACCTAATTTAGTAAGCAAATGGTATGAAAATAATTATTTAGGAAGATTACTTTGACATGAGGAAAACTGCAAGATTGACTTTTGTAAGACTAAAAAGAAATATATATGTATATATATATCAGTTAAAAGGATAGTGCAATAACCCATTGTGATGAAGTTATTTCTTTAACATGTTCTTATTAGATGTGTAGAATTAAAAACTTTGCCACTTTATATATTTACTGAATTGGGGAAATCAAGAATAAAAAAAGGAAGAGAGAGCCCTCAAATATTTTGAACATATGATGAAAAGCATATGGTCTGCAGATGTTCATGATGAAAAGCATATGGTCTGCAGATGTTCCTGGAACAGTGAAATCCCTCAATGAAGCTGTTTCCAGTTGACCCTTTGCAAGTTTGACTATGTCTTATGGATCCTGATATTTCGCCACAAAGTCCTAGAAGGCTGTCTTCTATATGGTTTGAAAGCCATTTAAGGAAAACTCAACAATAACTTGAAGAGTTTATAGAAATGAAATAAAGTATTAGTTGAAGCAATAAATAGGCTCATTTCAACCATGAGTTGTCTCAGCAATCTCCTAACTGGTGTTGTCTCCAAAATGCACATTTGCAAAAATGCAAGGCACTGCATAATGCTGATTTCACAATTCACATAATCAGATTCCTGATTTGCTTTAGAAAGAGACTTCTAAAAGGCATTGATTTTGTTTTCTCCATCTACTGGATTCCAATGGTTCCCAGCCAAGAAGGATACACTTGCATTTACAGTGTTTAATATTATACTGACTTTTTTTTGCTTGCTTTTGCACTGGAAATCAATAATCCCTAATTCATACAACAAGTTTAAACAACAACAACAAAGAACAACTACATAGACCACAGTCTCTTTAAAGCTTCAAGTCTATTATATTATGATATAAAGAGAATCTGTCAACATTTGGGATTCATTCATTCAACATACTCACTGGCACTTACTATGCATGAGACATTGTGCAAAGATCTTGTCATTATGAAACTTGCTTTATATAACTTATATTCTAGAATATGCCACATTAACAAATGGTCCCCTGAAAAAGCTATTTCAGTAACAGGCTGTATCAGAATCCTCTTCCTTGTAAACAATGGCATGGTTCCTCCAGCTGTCTGGTCACTGCTCCTTCATTTGCATACTATCTGATTGTCTTGATAGTGAAATTTGAGATACCAAGTAAATTCTCCCCTATATTTTATTATAGTTTAAGCAGAAACTATATGTTCATTGTGTATACCTGCTCATACACTATACCATTTCAATATTTTGATTAAATTTCTCTATGAATGTTGTAGGCCATAAGAAAACAGCATTGGAGATTAAATTCATTCATTCAACAAAATAGTGTGATGTCTACTCTATATTAGGAATTGTGTCAAGGTCATCATTGATACTTAGTAAAAATAATTAAATAGTTATATAATTAGAGGGAAATACACTAAATTCTTGTATAAATGGAAAACATGTTTTGATAGTTTTTTTTTATTTTTTCATTTATTTTATTTTCCTGTTTTGTTTTTTCTTTTGTTTCATTTCTCTCTCTCTTTCCTCTTAATTTCTTAATTATTTTTTAACTACTGAAAATACTAGATGGCTTTGTTGTCATAAGATTTTGATGATGGAACATACACATTGGCATTGGGCAAACTCCTACAGCATTGAAAGGGAGAGGCTGCTGGGCAGAAACACTGGTTTCACCCAGGGGCAGTATAGCAGCACCCTGGAACTGTAACAGCAAAGGGAGCGGGTTAGGTATGGCAAATGGGGTAAAATAAGCTAGGCTTCTTGGAGCTTCCTGAGGGTTGGCTAATTTGAATAAATTTGGCAGATTCTGGAGCATAGAAGCTATTCCTATTAGATCTGGTGCATGGTGGCCCAGAGTATAAAGGTCTGATACAGAAAGAGGTTGGAATGTGGACTTACTCAGATACTCAAAAAGGGGAAGTGACTGGTCTCTAGCCAGGGCCTGAAAACTGAATCAAGACAAACAAACAGCAACAAAAAACTATTACATGGCTCTATCTAATGTGTTTGATCAGGCTTATGAAAGACAGCATTTTTTTAAATCTACAATCGAGCAGGGTAACTTTATTACCCTTTCCAAGCTCAGGGAACTGCACCAGTTCACCATGCATATGCACCCATGATCATAACTCTTGAAGTATGAAAACAATACCAGAGGTGTACATTGTCATTTACATCTATCAAATATTTCACTTTTCCCATTATGAACACTGCATGTGTGTTTGTGTGTATGTGTGTGTGTGTAGTCTTATTTAATCCTTAAAATAATCACTTTGAGTGTATATGATCTCCATTTTGCAGGTGAGGATTATAGTTGAAATCCTTTGTAACTTGCTCAGTGAATGGCACAGGCAAGTCTGCCTGATGCTGCCACACATGTTTTTACCTACTGTATGTGAAATTATATCCTCCATTAATTCCAAAACTGCATTGGCATTTGGAATTCAGTAGTGAATAAGATAGACAAATATCTGCCCTCAAGCATCTTACATTCTGGTGGATTCTTTAAAAGCAAGGTAGCCATTAAAGACAGTTCTTTGAGAGATATTTGATCATATATTGTTATACTGATGTCTCCTCTCCTGCAGTTTTATAGTTCAGTGCTGTATGATTTGCTAATATAAACAACATATGTAATTTCAAATCTTTTAGCAGCCAATTAAAAAAATAAAAATAAACAAATGGCATTAACTTAATAAAGTTATACTCAAAATGTAACTATTTCAACATATATTTATGGGAAAATATTTAATGATATATTTCAATTATTTTTATGTTACCAGATATTCAAAATCTAGTGAGGATTTTACACTTAAATGCATCAGACTAGGCACATTTTAGGTGCTCAGTAGCTACATGTGACTAGTGTGTACTTTATTGTACAACACAGTTTTGGTGATATGACTCTTGCTATCAAACACTCCTAATGTATGAGACATGCCAATAATTATCCAATTATCTAATTTTCCAGCACCATCTTCAATTAAACCTGTATCATCAGTGAGAAATTACAAAGTTTGTCATCACTGATACCAAAGTACATAAAAAATTCATACAGCTTTGTGAAATCAAGGATTCTATAGCAATAGTCTCATATTTTTACTAATAGTGCATTCTATACTCAAGTTTCAGAAGTCTTCACATTTTTCACTGCCACATTCTTTGTTTTTGTCAAAGAGAAAAAATCTTCATATGAGCAAAACCAATGGACACAGACAGTAGGGGGTTAGGGCATGTGCTGGGGGGTGGGGAGGGCCAAGAAGAGGTCAGTGGGGGAAAAGGAGGCATATGTAATACTGTATGTAATACTTTAAACAATAAATAATTTTTTAAAAAGAAATACACTAACAAACCTAGCAGGTGGTGAAATTCAGCCAGTAAGAAGTTTCTGGGTAAATACATTTGGAAGTTCACATAATTAACCTAAAGCTTAAAAACTAACCCACTTGAAAATCACAAAGGGTGCTTTTATCAACACATTTCATATCACATGTGAAAATAATAATATGTGGATTATATATATATGTTTATATTATATAGAATATCATTTTTACTTTAAAGAAATAAGTAATGGGAAAATTGTAGATAATAATAAAATTTCACTTCAAAGCAGATTGCATTTTGGGGGGAATCCTTTACCTTTGGGTTGACATTTACATCATCATAAAGATCAGGAAAATATAGCTTGGAAGATATAATTATTAAAACATTCATTCAAAATGAATGAACAAACAAATAAAGCACCTCTCTCTCTGAAAGGTGCTGGGATTCCCATTTGACTGGAGTATGTGTCACATTACCAGGAAGAATGGAAAGGGGTGGGGCTGGTTCAGCAGGGTCCTCACAGAGAGAGTGGCATCTAACGTCCAACCTGCACCTGCTTACCTACCATGTCCGATTGCATGACATTGTCTTCATTGTTGCTTCTGTTCAAAGAGATTTTTGTAAGGATCAGTTTCACTGTAGAGTCGGGCACACAGGAAGCACTTCAAAGACATAGGTAAATTGAACTAAAGTATTAAGTCTAGGCAGGGAGCTTTTAAAAACTTTAGTTGGCATCAATGACTGGGTATGTTAAATGTGGTCATAACCTTGTTGTGTTGTCTGTAGGTTAAAACATATTGATCTTTATATTTTAGGCATTTGGCAAATGCTGTTTCCCTCACTAATTTATCCTCACTTGGTGATAAATACACCCACAATCCCCAAATATTATGAAATACTATAAGATTATTTCAGAAGTTTAAAGATAAAGCAATTTAGTTGTAGTTAACGACTTTGAGAAAGACTAAGCCCAGTCATAAAGCAAAAGTATTTTTAGAAGAACTGAGAAAAAAAAAGGGTTTTGTGTAGTTTTCTCTTCTTCACTAGGCTTATAAATATGAAAGACAAGAACTGAAGTTTTTCCTTCTCTAAAGGGGTATAGCAGTGGGTGGAAAGGGTACTGAAAATGGAAGGACCATAATCCGAACCCCAGAGTGGTTACACGAAAGGATTTACCCATTGCCATGATTTGAAGATTTGTGTCTCACCAAAACTCATATGTTGAAATTCTAGTGTCCAATGTGATGATGTTAGTAGGTAAGAGGATTAGGTCATGAGGCAGAGACCTCGTGAATATGGTTCGTGCCTTCTGAAAGAGCAAATAGAAAGATCCCTTGCCCCTTCAGCCATGTGAGGATAGAAATGGGAAGAGGGCTGTCAGCTGACCATGCCTCCATCCCGATCTCGACTTTCAGCCTCCAGAACTGTGGGAGGTAAATGTCTATCCTTCATAATATTGGTGGTGGTGTTAGACCTCTGTTCCTGAGTTCAGCAAAAAAAGAAGTCAGAGCCAAGAACTGTAGCTCAAGAAGTTTATGTAGCATTTTAGAAAGAAAGTCTCAAAGGCTTCTAGAAGTGAGCCAGTTAGGCTGCGTGGACTCAGGAAACAAGTTACAGAGGCAAGAGAAAGACCCTTGGAGCTTAGGAAGAAAGGCAGAGAAAACGTGTCTAAGGAAAGAGGTGGGGGAGGGGGTTAGGGGGAGGTGCAGATACGCTCTAGACCACGCTCACTGGACCCCTTGCTTTAAGGATTTTTTAATCTGTTTTCTAACGATGGGTGTGTAGGAGAGATCTCAGGGGAGGATCTTGATAGAATGTTCCTGCCCTGCCCATGCCTAACTGCCTACTCTATCAAAAGGCATTCACTCTGTGGTATTTTGTTATAGCGGCCCGAATGGACTAAGACACCTGTCGTACTAATCGCTATGGGTGCATGTCCAATAAAAGGTGAACTTGCTTGTCAAGGACTATGCAGTATAATAGCATTGCCAATATAGCATATACATAATATGTGCTCATTATTTTGAGAAAGCCAAGTGAATAGAATAAGAATAGAGCTATCCACTTTTGAAGTAAAAGAGAAGAAAGAAGCTTGAGAGCATACTTGTGTCAGGGCTGCCCCAGCGGCTTGGAAGCTTTATGTGAATTAGAGCTGCTTTCCCTCCTGCAGCTGAGCTGACAGGAACAGGCTGCATTCCAGCCCCTGGCCCGCCCTCAGCAGGCATCGGGTGTAGAGCATCAACAGAAGGGGCAGTGAATATGTACCAAACACTGGAGTGAATTTCTTAACTGAAGAAATACAAATGTCTAGTATTAATAATACTTAATCGCTCCTTACTCCCTCCCCAAAGAAACCATCAACACACATGGAGTAGCCTGCTCTTGCCTCACTGCTTATGGTAACTATGCTGTCAAAACCAATTCGATGTTACATTTTCTGCTCACCTGAAATTCTCTTTATTTGACACTATTTTATTTTTAGCTATTCAATCTCTATCCATTTTTATTTTCTTTCCAGCTTGAAATCCATATTTGCTAAAAAAACAAAAAAACAACAACAAAAAACATTTTAGCCCAGATATATTTTTTTTTGTCTTTGAATTCTGGTAGGTAGGGTATTGTTGACTAGAATATTTATGTGTGCAATTACTATTTATTTGCTTATTAATAAATTATCCTCTCTCTTCCAAAAGGCTTTGAAGCACTTTACAGTTTAATAGGTTTGAGTAAATAAGGTAACAGAGAATATTAGAGTTCTCCAGAGAAAAGAAAGAATAAGTGTGTGTGTGTGTGTGTGTTTATACAAATGCTATATAATATGCTGTAGTATTGGGATATAGATATTTTACACATATATTTATTTTAAGGCATTATCTCATGTGACCGTATGATTGTAGAGCAGGTGTGGGAAACGGGCCATGAAATCATTTGAGCTGGCCCTGCCAAGGCATTATGGGTGAGTTAATGAAATGTTTGACCAAATACAGCAGGCTAATTTTTAAGTTGATAATTTTGTATGGCCCTCAGATAATGTTATAAATATCCAAATCCCCGCGACAGAGAAAAGGTTCCCCACCCCTGTGGTAGTGACTGGCAAGCCCAACATGTATAGGTCAGGTCAGGAGGCTGGAAATACAGACGGAAGTTGATGGTGCAGCCTGGAGTCTGAATTTCACAGGCCAGCAGGCTGACAATATAGGCAGAGTTTCCAGGTTTCCGTTTTGAGGAGAATTCTTTCTTCCCCAGAAAGCCTCAATCTTTGTTTGGAAAACCTTCCACTGATTGGATGAGGCCTTATGTAGGGAAACTCTCACTGAGATAAAATAATCAAGCAATTACAGTTTAAATTACCTTTGAAATTCTAATTACACCAACATGAATTACGGTAGTTTTGTACCTATCAGAAAAACTCATGTAAATCACCAATTTCAGTACATTGAAGTTAGCATGAAGTAGTCAGAGTAACTTGTTTCTATATCTGGGTTACTATAGTTTTCTTCAAGGCAGTGCTAATTGTTTTGTATTCCTAAATAGTGGGATGGGATTCTGTAGATTATGACAACCTCCTCTGTTTCCTAAATCTAACATACCAGGAGATTTCACCTCTTATACTTAATTTATGGCTTAAAAATAAGCCCTTTAGCCCTGACCATTGTGGCTTGGTTGGTGGTGGGTTCAATTCCAGGTCAGGGCACATACTCAGGTTGCAGGTTTGATCGATGTCTCTCTCTCTCTCTCCCTCTCTCTCCTGCCCTTCCTCTCTCTAAAATGAATTTTAAACAATAAAAATAAGCCCTTTGGAAGCTTTCTACTTTTTGTCCTACGTGGAGTTTTATTAAGAGAATTCAACAAAATTTTATCTACCTTAAGGCAGGATAAGTATTTTCTCTCTATTACACTTACATATTATTTCCTGGTGCTATGTGACTGTCTGGTATTATAAACTATTATATATTCCATTGAATGAATTTTGTAAAAATATGTCTCGTAAGGATGAACTGTTTCATCTGTTTATGAATCCCCCATGGCCTCCTCCACCGAGGGTACAGCATTTTACTAACCAGGAGAAAAATAGCTTAATTTCATGGTTTACAAATAAGAAAAATAATACCTTCAATAATGAAAATTAGGATCTATAAAAGAATAGAAAAGGAAATGTAACTACTAAATGTTATGGGAAGCAATATAAAGATTACTTCATTTAATTAGAACATAACACAGCCATGGTGTTCAGCTATTCACAGTAGAATAAAGTGTGAAAGACAGGATGGTGAGTCTGAGTCCTAGGTTGGCCTCTGAGGACTCTGTCACTTTTACTGAGTCTGTGTTCTCTCATAAAATGTCAGAATCACAAAGCTCATCCTATAGGGTGATGGGCAATTATGTAATTGTTTAGTAAATTCTGAGTGTATTCCAAATATGAAGTATGCCATATAGTACTTAACATTTAAGTTTTCTTTTTCTGATAGCACTGGGATGGGAAGCAAGAAACCTTGGTTCAAAAACTAATAATTTGCTCTCTTTTGTCCAATCGATATTTTTGGGTGACAGTAATTTCTAAGTGGCATTTTGGTGAAAAGAAAGACATTTCCTGGGTTTTTATAGCTCTAAAATTCTTAATATTATTTGCAGCTTTATTTTAAATAGCTATGTAGAGATTTGGTCTATTTAAATTAGATCAATAAATTATAATTTCAAGAAAGTATTAGTGACTCGTGCAAGACCCCATAGAAAGTCAGCAGCTGTGTGGAGATAAGAAATTTAGAATAGAGCCCAGAATCTGTTACTACTGGCTAGTGTTATTTTACTGGAAGTTATTTTATCCCTACCTTGGTAATACTTTCAGTTGCTATAATCCAATTGATTCTGTTCTTGTAAATCATTATGGGAAATATGGATGTACTCGGCACACTTTCATTCACTGTGTCAGAGCCTGTGCTAATTAACAGATCGGAACAACCAGAAGCATAAGGCATAGCTTCTGCCTCCAGAAACTCAGTCTCGCAGAGGATCTTACAGATTGCCGTTTTTGCACCAGGTTGTGTCGCTGAAGTCGGTAATGTGCAATGTGCTCTGGGTACTTCAATTACACAGCTTCCTTTAACATTTGCTATGAGGGATCTCAAAAGGAAGGATAGGAAAAACGCATTGCTTTGCTCATTAACAGCATGGTGAAGAAAGAGACACATTCTGAAAGAACAATGAAGACACTCATTTCTATCAGGAATTTGTACATTCGCTGTGGCATTTTGAAGTCCTGTGCCTGATTATGTATGCACACATCACACATATAAGTCATCCCCATCATACACATTTTCTATTTAATCTTCACAGCAAACCTGTGGGATAGATTTATCCTACTATTAAAAAAGATGAATCCAATGTTCAGATATGAGGACATATAATTTAGCTATTTGTCTTCCTCATTAAATTGTAAGTTCTTGGGAAAGAGAATATAATAGTGAAAACAACTTGCTTATCCTGAAATATATGCCCCATGAAAGCTGTGTGTGTACCAGAGCAACTTAACCTCTCTAAATATGGTTTCCTTGCCTTTAGAACAGAATTATGTGAAAAGAATAGAAAGTCTTGGTAGGGGCCAGCACAGATTAGTTATACAATACATGCGTTCTACATGCAGGACACTATTCTATATGATGGAGAGCCCACAAATAGCTTAGTAATGATGTGGGAGGGATGTCATCCAATAACCTCTACATGGGAGCTTCTTATACAGCCGGTGGCTTAGCAGCGTTAAAAGAGTCAAACCCAATTATTACTTATTTGCAAAATCATAAATGACTTGCAAATGATAGGGGCATGTTATTTTAATAACTCGGTGAAAGCTTAAGAGACTCTTGCCTAAATCTAGTTAGGAATTAAAGTATTATAATTCTTCTTATTCTGTTCCTCCAACACACAGAGTAGTGATCCAGAAACAGTGAATGCTGAACAGGACTTAAAGTGAAACACACACATGAGAACCTTTATCGATCTTGACTTTTACACCTCGGTCAAACCTAACATGGAATATGAAAGCTTTCTCACCTAAAATAGAGAAATCTATATGTTGCAATTTGGGGGAGAAAAACACAAAACTTACAAACACGTCTGAGTTGATAAAAACAATGTTTGATTACCAGGACGGTACCCACAAACAATGTTTGATTACCAGGACGGTACCCACAGACCTAAGCATTCAGCCTCATTAATTACCATTTGGAACCAAAGTGACCATTGTCAGTCCTGTGGCTTATACCCAACCTGTGACAAAAGAAACCAACAGCTTGAGTGTAGCAAATGCCCTATGGAAGCAGGAAACAGAGAGAATAATGATTCCTTTAAGCAATATTGGAGAAGCTTAAAACAGCTGCCCTCAAAAAAGGCAGAGACTCTTTAAGGACAAAAAGAAAAGTAAGGAAGTTCTGTCCCTCCATGTGGGGAAAGTGAGCAGCCGTCTTACCTGCCAGTGCAAAAGCTGTGTTTGAAGACCTAAACTCCAAAACTTTAAAGGAGACCTTATTTTTACTTTCTATTGCTTCATTCCCTGTGCTATTCAATTTCACAATTACAAAGATCAATCCTTTCAACGAGTTGATTGATTGCCATCATTGATTTTGAACACAGAGGGTGGTGAAGAAACATACATAAGTCTTGCTCGACATTTCAGCAAATTTCCTTCATTAAGTGTTTATATTGGCAAACCTGAAATGTATGTTCTTGCCTTGGAAATGGTTCCCTGACGAGCATCAATTGCTGGTCGTCCCCTTGCTCATCCTTATAAATTTTTTAATTAGGGCAGTGGTAAAACAGAATCGAAGAAAAGTGCCACTTTCTAAGTGCTGGAGGAACAAACAAAAATAAAACTTGACAAGTGGCAGTGTAAACCGAGTCTAAACTTCTAAAAGCCTTCCAGAAATATCAGAAAATATTTTCACGCCTAATTTCTTTTCTCTCCTTTTCTAAAGTCTCAATATTCTGTTTCCTTCAGACTTTCTTACACAGGCATTTTGGCGTTCTTAGCTGGAACTGAGTCCCTTTGGCTAAGGATGGAAAATAGTACTGTGATGCTCGGCTAAGCAGTTTTTGCAGGGCTAACCTCTGTGGCTGCCCTGTGAAATAGCTTTCATCTTACGTCAGCCTCTATTGCTAGACAGCACCTACCGGTGTTCGAAAGGATTCTCTCGGCCTCGCTCAGAATATATGCAGTGACTGCTATTTTAAGTCTACTGCTGTGGGTACCAAAACATTCAACGACCACACAGTTCAAATATCTGCTTTCCCTCTTTGCACCTTCAGTCAAGCCTCCCTCCTGTATGCTGTGAAGACATTTAATTCAATTCAGTGAACATTTACGAAGAGTGTTCAGTACTTTGTTAGGCACAGGAAGCACACATGAAGAAGACATGAGCTTATAAACTGATAAGGAAGACAGCCATGTAAACAAATATAACCAAGTGTGATAAGTGAACACACCAGACTCTACTGAAGGTACAGAGGTGAGAGAGGAGAGCAATGCTGAACTCTTCCGTTGGTGCAGGTGAGAAAGGTGATCAGGAAGGCACCCTCAGAAAGACAACCTGAGTTGAATTTGAAAAGATTTTGAGGTTTTGCCTTTTTTTTTTAAATCAAAAGTGACAAATAGATGGTTAAGGTTTCCTGAAAGCATTTAAGTTTTAATTTGAAAAAAACAAACAAACAAACAAAAAAAACCCAACCACAAAACAAAATAGTCAAATTTTGGAAACTCTCCTCTCTTGAAGAAGAGTAACTCTTGACCCCTCCCTGCTCTTTGCCTCGCTATGCTACCCATGTTTCTGTCTGGTGACTCACACTTTCTCTGCTGAGTTTGACAGCCCACTCTGCTAATCACTACAGTCTGTCTATGTATTTGCTATAGCACTGCACTAAACTGGGATCTTTTGTTATTGCCCCTTTCTCACTTTTTTTCCTTTCTTTCTTTACTGCTGCATCAGAATTAACAGATTTTATTCTCCCATGCTTCATCAACATTGCTTATTAAGCTTTTCATGTGAAACTGTTTCACCTCACTGTTTCAATTTCTTCATCTAATATGATAGCAGCAGTATCTACTTGAAAGGGTCCTTGTGAGGATTAAATCAGTCACCATGGGAAAAATGCTTAGAACAATGCAAGGCCCATTGTGCAAACTCAACAAATATTATCAGTATTGAGAGAGTCAAGAAGAGCACCCCACACCCAGGAACCTTTTCTGGTAAATTGCCTGTTTATCCCCCTTGGAATACTCCCAGTTTGAAACTAGCACTTTCAAAATTCAGTCATTATTTGAAAGAATGTAAAAAAGCTCCATGGGCCAGACACCTCTTTTCTAAATCCAACAGGACTTTCTCAAGTGTGGGTAAAAGGGACATGCAACTTTTACTTCTGTCTTTTTATCTAACATGCATCTTTTTTCATCTAAAGCAAGTATATTTTTGTTATAGATTATGTGACGGTAGCTCCCAGTGGGGGATCAGTAGGGGCCAGCTTAGAGGTTTCAAGCTTCCCTCATAGCTAAGTGTAGCCATTTAACTGTGCTCTGGCCAATGGCACATGAAGAGCAGCACTGCTAGCTCTTGACCTTAAAACCATAGGATGTTGAATTCCCTGCTCCCTTTCTTCTTCCTACTGGCTGGGAGATGGTGGAAATTGAACCACCTGCCATGTATGCACAGGTGAAAGTTAAAAATCAGAGATGGCATGCACAAGTAGCTTCAAAAAGCTTGCTAACTTTTGGATGGATACACAAGAAAAAGAAAACAAACTTCAATTTTGGCAGGCCAATTAGAGTAGGTTAGTCTGTACCCAGAGAAATGAAAGAGAAGTAACTTAATGTAGAGAAGTGTAAATCTACATTGAATTGATATTTCCTTTCTATACTAATATTCTGAGTCTATTCACTACAAAGTATTTGAAGCACTTAATATAATATTTAACATCTATCCTCCTTCTAAATAAGAAATGTTTCTTTAAAAGTGGTAGAAGAGCCCTGGCCAGTTTGGCTTTGTAGACGCAAGGGTCTCAGGTTCGATTCCTGGTCAAGGGCACGAACCTGCTTTGCAGGTTCCACCCCCCACCCAGGTTGGGGTGGGAATGGGAGGCAACCGATTGACGTGTGTCTCTCACATCAATGTTTCTCTCTCTCTTGCCCTCTCTTCTCCCTCTTCCCATTCTCTCTAAAAACCAATTGGAAAAAAATATCCTTGAGTGAGAGAAAAAAAAAGTGGGAGAAGAAAGTTTCAGTGGTTAGAGTATCTATATTATCTACTTTTACCTTAACTACCATTTCAGTCTAGTTGTAGAGCAATATTGTAACTCTATCAGACTGATATATCTCTACACAATCATATATCGGCTCCAGGATTCATGAGACTGAAGTTTGAAAAACTAGAAGGAGTTCTATGTTCTATTCTACCTGGAAGCTAAGAGCCACTCTTACCTCTTCTATCAGTGAAAAAAAAATTAAATCATGTTTTCCCCAAAATGTATTAAATGTTTTCCCCTACTTATTATCAAAATCTAACTAAATGTGCTATATATAGCTATTCCTTAAGAGATAGAAGAAATAGAAGTATCACTTGGAATAAGTGAAATTAAGTGTGAACATTTATGCTCATCATAGGAATAATATCTTTCTAAACATAATCTCTGAGAAAATTCCCTCTTAAAGCATCAGAGATAAAGTGCAATTTATATTCATACTTTTTCATCTCATTAGAATCTTTTGTGAGCAATCTTTAGCCTGCAGCATCTGTTTCTGCTTGTAGAAATGCGGTTAGAAAGCAAAATTGAACTATTTGGGCTCTCAAAGTTCACATTAAAGCTGGTCTAGACAAAATTTACTTTGGCCTTTCAGTTAATTAACCAACTTAACTGTTAACCTCACCTCTTACAGTGTTAAAGAAGTGAGATATTCGTCTCTCACAATTATAACTTAAAGCTTGTATGGGATAAGATGATAGTTTTTCTCATCAACTTAATGTCCTTCCCCCAAAGAGAAATGTGCATTTAAATGGAAGATATGGAACGTATCAAATTTAACATAACAACTTCTATTGCACTTTTCAAAAATTTCTGTTTTTCACCCTAAGGGGAATTTATTCACTCCTCTTTTGTAAATCAGGTAATAAAACATTTCTTGTACAACTTTGTTTAAAGTCTCTGCCCCCTCACATCCTTCCAGCTGCATATTAAGTTATCTAAACACTCTCTGCCCTATATAGTAATACAAGTTGCATTTCAATTACTGACATACATATTATATATATACATAAATATATATATAGTTGCCCACCAGAATAAATTAATATTTTCATTCTTAAATATTTAAAGGTGACCCTGCTGACAATCCTATTGAGAAATTGTTGAAAATTGCTTGTTTGCCTTGTATGGGGCTGATTCATTCGAAGTATCTTACCCCACTCCTTTATGCAGTCACTGAGGACACCATTGGACGAAGCTTGTCATTTTACATGCTCTAGAGAGATTTAAATTGCAAGTCCACTGTCATTAGCAATCTGTCTGAACATGTGGAGAAATAACTAAATTAACTAACAGACATTTATAAATATATCAATATATAACAAAGTAAGGATTAAGTTATACACATAACACCCGATATTCTTGGAAGTTAGGTTCTTAGAATGTAACATTCTAGGAATATTATAATTAAAATAAATGATCTAATATAGAAACCATGAATGAGTTAAACATCACAATTTGATTTTTAAAATTTCTGCACTTTACCCAACACACTAAATATATTCAATATTCTTATTAATATTATTGTTTAAAAAATGCAGATTATTTAAGTTTTGGTTTTTCTATTTATATTTTCCTAAAGAATAAATAACATCATTGAACTTTTGATCTTATAATTAATTATCACTACAAATCCAAGTCCTATGGTATTCCATAACAGTTGCCCCTTCAGAATTTTAAAACAGCATCATCCTGCAAAAAATGTAACTCCTATGTTTGAACTAATTTAAGAATTTTGGAATTGAATCTTAGTCATGCTGTAGCCACACAGTTTCCTTCAAGAGAGGAGGATTTAAAAAGTGATGTATTGGGCAATATGAAGGACAGAAGAATATATAGGTGATGATCTCCAGGAAATAAAGGAGTCTGTAGTTGTTTGGCTTACAGAAAGTCATCTTTAAAGTTGTTTATTTTGACTGTAATCTGGAAGATAACAGAATTATGCAAAATGCGCTCTATATTGTCAATTGTAGAGACTCGACAAAGGGTAATAACCAATGAGTGTACCAATGGGTGTAGAGAGTGGAGGTCCTCTGATAGATTTATAACATTTCAGGCAGTATTTCTCTTGGTGTTTGCTTTTTATCATAATGTTATTTTGCAAACATTGAAAGAGGAAGTGCTGAAGTATCCTGCATAGGGACATAGAAAATGGTCCAGGTGTCAGCTACTTCTTCTTGTCTCATAAGATCTCAAAAAGATGGACTTGCACCTCGGGTTTCCAATCCCTGCAGAATCTTGTACCCTCCTCAACATTCAGCAGATTTGGGAGAACGCACATTCTCAGGATCTCCTTTGGTTTCTGCTTCAGTCCATTTATCACCTGTGGTTCCTCATGGGCTATCTTAGCCACATGCAGTTTCAAGAAGATAGGAATCTTGGCCCAATTTTTCACTTAAACAAACAAGCAAAAAAAAAACCTAAAACAAACAAAAAACACTCCACCTTCCTGATAAGGACATTTTGCAGGGGTGAGTTCAGAGCTATTGTCCAGGTGCTCTGCAACAGCAAGGTCAGACTGGTTTTACAGTGAAGAGCTGTTGCCCATTCTGATTGATCAGTGAGTCCATCCTCACTTGTGGTGCCCATTCCACACAAATTGTCAAAGATTTTAAATATCATTTAAATGTGGCAGGATTGGAGGGAAGATGGAGATCTTGGAAAACTTCAGGAATACAAACAATTTCAACAAATAATACATTTCAAAATGTCTAGTTTTTTATTTTTTTTATTTTTTTTACTTTTATTAATTTCAGAGAGGAAGGAAGAGGGAGAAAGAGATAGAAACATCAATGATGGAAAAGAATGATTGATCGGCTGCCTTCTGCATGCCCCTTACTGGGGATTGATCTCGCAACCCAACATGTGCCCTTAATCAGAATTGAACTTGGGACCCTTCAGGCCATAGGCCGACGCTGTTTCCACTGAGCCAAACCAGCTAGGGCTCAACCTGTCTAGTTTTAAAAGTTCTTTAGCTGTTCCACCATTTAGCTAATCTACCCAATTCCTTCTTTCTCACGTCTTTTTTACTATCCTCTCCGTCACCCCTTAATTTCTGTGCATTTGTAATGTTGAGAAGCTTAGCTATCTCTTTCTTTCATTTACTGATTTCCCTCCAGCGGTTCTCAACCTGTGGGTCAAGACCCCTTTGGGGGTCGAATGACCCTTTCACAGGGGTCACCTAAGACCATCCTGCATGTCAGATATTTACATTATGATTCATAACAGTAGCAACATTACAGTTATGAAGTAGCAACGAAAATAATTTTATGGTTGAGTCACAACATGAGGAACTGTATTTAAAGGGCCAGAAGGTTGAGAACCACTGGTAGAGCTTCCCTGCACCTCCCCCTCTCACACAGAGAGCCCCCCACCCCCACTATCTGGATTTTTATAGGAACAATCCATAATTAGGAACATAACAACAATAAAAACAGTATAATATAAAGTAACTGTGGCTGTTATTATGTTACTTTGAGTCAGTGTTCATATATATATTATTCATTTTAAAATCATTCTCTGAGTCACCAAATAGGTAATCTGCTTATAGCCCATATCCCCCAACTACTCTCATATGGACCTCCAAAAGAGGGCTTCAGAATTAGCATAACGGTGACATTTCTGCAGCATAGGAAGAAACCTTTATTTCAAGTACTTTTTTCCTTTTAACCAGTCCTTAAGAAAAAATAAATCAGACTCTTTCTGACACTTGAAACCACCCATTTATTTAGAACTGATCTTATATGTTAGCATTTCCAACCTTGGAAAAATGATCTGAGGAAAAACAGGAGACATGATCACAAGTGCATTTTTCTCTCACTACTGCACACTCCCATTAATAATGCATGTTGATTGATCTGCAATATCTGGAGACTACTGGATATGCTGTTTGGATGTTTCCCTGTCATCTCAAACTCGGTGTTTCTAAAACTCCATGTAATATCTCACTGAATCCTCTGTAAGCCTCACTAACTCAGATTCCTTTAGCAAACTTTCTCTCTGTCACCTACATTCCTATTCTTAGTCTTATATGGCTTGAAATATGTTAATCTTTCTTTATGTTCTAACGGCCAACTGATTTTAAAATTAGATACTTTTTAATCTCTAAGGCTTTATTTCTTTCTAAAAAAACAATCCTATCTGTTTTAGTCCCATTGCCAACAAACTTCCTGCCTATAACCATTTCTTATCTGACTCTGGATCTGGGGTCATCACAAGATACCTGAATTGGTACTTGAATAGCTTCCTTGATAAATTCTCATGTTAATTTATCTCAGTGAAATAGAACTGACCTAACATTTATTTTAATAATTTTACCACCTTCCTAGGAAATCTTCCTCATTCTCAGTTTTCACCACCTTCAAACCTATGCGTGAGTTTACGCGTTTATGCTTCATAATCTGATTGCACTCTCTAGACCCAGATTTATTTAAGTAGTTTGGTCAGTTATTTCACTTATCCAACAATGTACTATACAAATTTCACTCAAAGAATGTCTTCCAAGGCTTTTGTTGTAGTGATTATGTTCAGTCATCACACACACGATGTGTCCAAACATTGTCATTTGTCCTGTGACCTTGCCTACATGTGTTAACATTTTTGAGCCATTTTTCCTCTCCGCAGAATGGAGTTAATACCCACCTTGCAGATTTGCTATGGGGATTGCATAGGTACTGTCTATAAAATTATCTTCTATCTACATAAAGTATGAAACCAATAAATGTTAATTTCTTTAGTTCCCCAACTCTCATGAAATTATCTTGGAACTCTATTGCAGTTCTCTTTGTTTACACAGATAATATGGGATCAAATTCTACTATATTGAAAACACTTCAAACTCTGATCCTGCTTTTTGCTTCAGTTGCACTGTACGACCTTTCTCAATAGTGCCTTGAAATGCTACCAAGCTGAACTACAAATAACTTTAAAATGCTCATGAATTAGTTTGCTCTGTGTATTTTTTCACAAACTATTTTTCCTTCCTCATTTTTTTTTAAAAAATCTGTCCTCTGTTCTTTCTCTAAAGGAGTATCTATTGCTAGTGATTCAATAATCAACTCAATGTCACCTTCTCCCAGAGGCCTGGACGTACTCCTGTTCATCTGTTATGCAGCATTCTCCACAGGTTTATCATTAAAGTTAACAACATTCTATAGGCATAATCGGCATAATCTGCTCATTCTTTTATGTCTCTCACTGCTCAGAGAGCATCTTGAAGAAGAAACCATTTCAGTCATCTTTGTGGCCAATGTAAGGGTTTTAAATATATTTGTTGAGTAAACTCCTTGTTAAAATTACAATTGATTTGCCTAAGTATGCTTGTTATTTGATGTTAGTCTGTTCTCTTAAATAAACTACAAGCTCCTTGTGTATATGACCATATAGTATTTCTATTATTCCTATTACTTAGCATATTAGTTTACATATAGTGGATGATAAATAATTGTTGATTGGTTGACTATGAATATTAAAAAGGATATTTATAAAGAGAAAAAGGGGGTAGAATAGTTCTTTTGAAGTGGTATAAAGCACTATATCATGTATTTTCATTAAGATCAATTCTGAGGACAATATGTTTCCATGTACCTCCTACAAATTTGGCTGAACTCTGGGACGTGTGTAGTTTAACAAGGCTGAAGAAAAGTGATAATATTTTAACATCAAAGCAATAGTGTGACACTTTTACAAAATTCTCCAAGTGTTAATAAGATTTTTTTCTATAATTTTACTCTAAAATTGAGTATTTATAAGAAGCAGATTAATGGGAAAAAGGGGTCATCTGTAATACTTTCAACAATAAGATAAATTTTTACAAAAGAAGTAGATTCTCTGATTCTATATAAAAATAATAATTATAAAAGTGATGACTTGGTACTTTTTGAGCCTTTTATGTGTCAGATACATATTTGACAATTTACAAATATTACTAAGATTTATAATAACTTGGCAAAATAAGTAATATTATCCTTTTATATATAGACTGATATATAAGCAGAAAAATTAAATAGCTAGTCTTAGATGACAAGGCTACTAATTAGAGTCAGAACTCACGTTCAGATCCTGAGTTCATATATTCATTGGATTGAATCCTATCACCCCCAAATTCATGTCCTTTTGCAATCTGAGAATGTGACCCCCTTTGGAAGTAGGATCTCTGTATAGATTATCATTGTGTGTGTGGGGGGGGGGGAGTTGTTTTTTTGTTAATCCTCACCTGAGGATATTTTTCCATTGATTTTTAGAGAGTGGAAGGGAGGGTAGAGACACAGAGAGAAATATTGAGAGACACATAAATTGGTTGCCTCCCTCATGAGCCCCACCCAACAGGGGCTAGGGATCAAGCCTGCACTGAGGTACATGCCCTTGGTCAGAATCAAACCTGAGGCCCTTCAGTCCTCATGTCGATGCTATATCCACTGAGCCAGACTGGCTAGGGCTGCATATGTTATCATTTTAAAATGAGATCATATTTAATGAGGGAGGGCTCTAATCCAATATTACTAGTGTCCTTATAAGAAAACAGGCATAGACATTGAGACACAGAAATAACTAAATATGAAGACAGAGGAAAATAATTGATGCATCTATAAACCAAGCAACATCAAGCATGGCCCACAGCACCAGAGCTAACAGAAAGGCCTGGAAGAGATTTTTGCCTTATAGCCTTCAGAGACACCTTAATTTGGGGCTTTGTAAGCAATCCAGTTTGTGGCAATTTGTGCCCATAGCCCTACAAAACTAATACACATTGTGATAAGTAATATAAAAATGTTACCACCAGAAAGTTTGATATTAGCAGGTATTTTTTCAGTGATCTACATCTCAGAAAAAAACTCTTGCTTTCCAGTTTACTTTTGACTAACATTACTAGCACATTTTAAAATAACTAGAGTTATTATTCCTGCTTTTTACATTATACACAGCTTAAACAATTCTTAACATTTCTGCCATCAGAAAAACATCATATTTTTATCATTGGTGATTCAAGCATTATTTCTTTATTATATCGAAAGACTATGCTTGAAGGAGTTAATGAAAGTAGTTCTATAAGATCTGCAAAATGGTAAAGTTTAAATACCTTGAGAATGGGTGACAATGATGAAATTTACCTAAGCCACTGTGTAAATGTTCAAAAGTCTTAACCACACCAGGTTTGAGGAACAGACCATTCTTCGTGTGTTTGTTTAAGGGGACAACTCTGATCCTAGCAGAGAGAAACATCTTCAGCTCACTCATTGTGCTTCGATTTGTGACAAGATGCAATCC
Organism: Myotis lucifugus; assembly: GCF_000147115.1. NCBI lineage: Eukaryota > Metazoa > Chordata > Mammalia > Chiroptera > Vespertilionidae > Myotis > Myotis lucifugus. Next base: position 771,949 of record NW_005871187.1, read on the forward strand.
ACCTTTTCTTTAGCTTCTTCTTACTTTAATAGTGTTTTGTATTTATATTGTCAAGAAAATAATGGAAAATCACCTGTGAAAAGGCTAGGCTAACCTATGCAAATAATGCAAAATTGATGTGCTTATATGTGTGGCCTTCCATCATATGCTTATAAGGGACCCATTAAAAACAAGGGTAGGTAGAACTCTTAGTTAGAAAAACACACACACAATAATCGAATATAACCATTCTAGTAACCTCCATTTCACAAGTTACCTTTGCAAGTCCTGTTCGGTGGTTCTTCAGTAAAGCCAATGCTTCCTCACTGAGAAAAACATTCAAGAAACTAGATAGGACAGCCTGACTTTATTCATAGTCCCCGTGTTCCTCAGAGTTTAATGATGGCGATCTGAAAAAATTAACAAGCTGTCAAATTGTAGACTTTCTTTAGCCCAGACTGTTCCTCATCAACTTTTGTACCCTACAATTAACTGCATGCTAGGATCTATTAATGTGTTAGTACATGGGGAAGCATGCTTGTTTTAATTTTCTTTTCCTAACCGAGAACAGAATCTTGACCCGCTTAATAGGAAATTGAATGCTTTCATATGTCGATGAGTAGCTTTTATTAATGTTATCGCACTCTGTGATATGTAGTGATGACCAAATGCCATTTGAAAACATACACTTCTTAAGGTGTTTAGAGTTGGAAGGCAGCTTGGAAAAATAATCTAGTAAAATTCTTTCAAAGTCTCTAATTCCTATATTAGATATTCTAATAAAGCTATCACAGTAGGAAAAAAATATGAAAGAAATTGGCAATAGAATGAGAAAACAAGCCATAGACTAGGATAAAATATTTGCAAAAATGTATCTGATAAAGGATTGTTATCCAAAAATACACAAACACACACAAATCTCTTAAAACTCAATAATAAAACAAATAGCCCAGATAAAAATGGTCAAAAGTCCTGAACAGACACCATGCCACAGAAGATAAAAAGATGAAAAATGAGTATGAAACCATGCTGAACATCATCTGTCATTAGTGAATTTGCAAATTAAACAGTAGGGTACCTTGACATACCTACTTAGAATGGTAAAACCCAAAACACTGACAAGCTATCAAATCATAGACAAATGCTGGCTAGGATGTGGAGCAACAGAAACTCTCATTCATTGCTGTTGGGAATGGGAAATTGTACAGAAACGTTGGAAGACATGTTGGCAGTCTCTTACAAAACTAAACATACGTCTACCACATGACCCAGCAATTGCAACTCTTGGTGTTTACCCCATAGTGTTGAAAACTTATATTCGCACAAAAACCTTTATAGCAACTCTATCAGAATTGTCACAATTTTGAAGCAACCAAGATGTCCTTCTGTAGGTAGGTGGAATAAATACATTGTGGTACATCCAGACAGAGGAATATTAATCCTATATAATAAAAGCCTAATATGTTAAGTGTCCAGTCGTCCAGCCAGCCTTCCAACCAATCAAAGCGTAATATGCTAATGATATGCTAAGGCCGCTCAACTGCTTGCTATGATGTGCACTGACCACCAGGGGACAGATGCTCCAACAGGTAGGTTAGCTTGCTGCTGGGGTCCAGCAGATAGGGACTGAGCGAAATGGGCCAGACATGCCCTGGAGTCCTCCCGCATCCCTCCCCGGCCCCAATTGTGCACCAGTGGGATCCCTCAGCCTGGCGTGAGTCCCCTCACAATCCGGGACCCCTTGGGGAATGTCAAAGAGCCAGTTTTGGCCCAATCCCACAGGCCAGATCAAGGACCCCACTGGTGTACAAATTCGTGCACTGGGTCTCTAGTCAGTAATAAAAAGAAGTGAGCTATAGAGCCAGAAAAAGACATAGAGGATACATATTGCATATTATCAAGTGAAAGAAGTAAATCATAAAATACATGAGAAGTTTTTCTTTAAAATAATCAGGATTAAGGAGAGAAAGCACAAACTTCTCACTATAGTATTTACTCCAAAGTCTCTGTACCCCCTGAAATCATCTTGATGCCCTCAGTGTCATGTGCCCCACACTGAGACTTAACCATTGGGAGCATTCTTTAGTTCTTTAGTATGGCCCATTGGACAAAGCTATATTTTATAGTTATTCAGGCTAATCTATAATTTACTAGAATTTTATTTCAGAGAGATGATGAAAAATTCAAAACACTTAATTCTGTTATTTTGCTACATTTCTTTGTGTTAGTGAATTTTAGCATATTTAATTGGGGTCTGATAGACTGATTGCCTGAGATACAGTGACATAGAGAGGAATTCTGAAATTTTTAAAGTCAGTGATACCTGTAGAAGAGACTAGGCTTTTAAAAATACATGAGTCATAGAGAAACCTCAAAAAGGATATGGAATGATATTTTGGAAATGTCTGTTCTCCACTTATCTATAGGTAATCAAATGTCAAGAACATGAACTTGTGCTCTTTCTGGTTAGATTAAATGAGAGTATCCCAGAGTACAATATCACACAATATTAAGATAAAATAGTGAAAGTACATTTATATCTGTCAAAAAACAGACTCTAGACACCTAGGTTTTTATTACTCTGAATAATTTTAACAATTTTACTAGTATCTTGAGTATCATCTGTGATCAGAGACCATGAATATTTCCCCTGGTAATTAAATGCTATTGCAAATAATATAGTAATTTCCACTGACAACATACTATTCCATTGTGATTTGCATGTTAGGTAGATATATTTGTAGGAATTGATAACTTTATAGCTTTGTGTTAGATGATAAATAATTATTGTATAAAAACTAGAGGCAATGTAACATGATACTTTAAGAAATAGACTTTACTAGAATGAATATGTATTTATCTCCTGAATATGAAAGACATCCATTGTTCCTAGCTCAGAGATCTTAAAAATATATATTTTTTGAATGAATAGATAATATTATTCCTATTTGTAGGCCTTTAGAATAAAATTATTATAATGTCATAGCTCCAAAAAAATAAGATACTAAATTTTATAATTTCCTAAGTAAAATAAATGCAGAGGGGAATTGTATTATATGACAACAATAGCATGGTGAGTCCGGAAGGATTATGGATAACTATTTTATTTTCCACTTTCCTTCAATGAAATAATATTATTTTTATGTTGAAAAAATAATATACAGTTTTAAAAGACTTCTCTTTTGCCAAAGAGGATGCAGTTTGAGTTACTAAATTTAAGAAGTTTAGACCACACTATCTGCCACACATTACTCCATATCACCTTAAGTCTTGTGCTAATGTCTCCATTACTGTTATCTAAATTCTTTACTCATTGTTCACCTGTCTGATTTATCTGTTCAGTTGGGTTTAACATGCTTTAAATTATGCCTGTGGTAGCTAGTGTTTTTAAAACCTGCATTAATTAATTCTTTTTGTATATAAACGATGACTCCATTGTATTTAAGAGCACTTCAATTTCCTGAAAAACAAATGAAACACCAAAAAGCAAAACCACTATGAACTTTTCAGGTCTATCTCAGATCCCAACAATTTCTGTTTTAAAAGAGAAATTGTGTTTGGGGCATCATTCTTATTCTTCAGATACTTGTTTATCACTTATTGTCCTCTTGTAGTTCTAGAATATACATTTCAGTCACTTGCCATTCTCTGAATTGTTTCCCACTTTCTCCCACTATTATCAAATACAGGTGTTCTCTGGGATTTTTCACAAGGATTTTGTCTGTACTAGGTGACAGAGTATATACCTCTTATCTCTATCTGCCTATTTGCCTATCTACCTGATTGCACACATACATCCGAATGTACATCAGTCCCTCCTTATCTTCATGGAATATGTTCCAAGACTCCCAGTGAATGCCTGAAATCACAGAAAATACTAATCCTATAAGTAACATGTTTTTTTTTTCCTATATATTCATATATACATGCATAAATACCTATGATAGACTTAAATTTAAAAAATTAGGCACAATAAGAGATTAACAGCAATAACGAATAAATAGTAGTTATAACAATACATTGTAATAAAAGTTATATGAATGTGGCATTATTAAGTAAAATGAAGGTTACCTGAACACAAGCACCATGATACCCTGACGGTCAATCCGATAACGGAAATGGCTACTAAGTGACTAACAGGCAGGGAGCTTTACATAGAACAGATGCTGGACAGAGGAATAACTCACATCCAGGCAGGACAGAGAGAGCCGGTGTGAAAAAGGCATGCAATTTAAGACTCATGAATTGTTTATTTCTGGCATTTTCCATTTAATATTTTTGGACCACAGTTGACCATGGGTAATCATCCGCAGAAAGCAAAACTGCTGATAGGCTGGGACTACCATAGTGATTTTTAAATGATTAGCTTTGAAGAACTTCATACTGTTTTCTGGTAAAGAACTTACATGCATACATGCATAACCCATGGACACAGACAATAGTGTGTGAAGGCCTGGAATGGGGCTGGAGCAGGCGGAGGGGGTCAGTGGGGCAAACTGGGGCATGTCTGTGATACTTTCAACAATAAATATAAATTTTAAAAAATACTAAATTTGGTTTGCCCCCAAATGTAATTAATCTGATTTCTCCCCTTTTGCTTCTGAAGGTTCCCGTTTCATGAAATCTTAGAGCTACAAAAGATATTAGTGATTCAGGTCAAAGTCTTGGGCAAATGAATAATAATTTTGTTCTATGTTATAGAAACTTGTTAAACACAGAACACCTTTCATTCTTCTATAAGAGCTTTAAAGCCTAGTAGTCTCCCTAACTGTCCCCAAAAGAGCCTGGGATAGGCAGTCCTTGGTGACCATCTTTTCTGTCCTCCTGTTCCCTGCATTTACTCCTTTGCTTCCCTCTCTCCTGTAACCTCGCATGCTTTGTAATGGCATCCCTCTCTATAAATGAGCAGGATTTCAGTTCCATCAGGAACATGAGTCTGTTCTGGCTACTCGTAATAAGTCTGCTTTCCAGATATAGGCTGCTCTACTACATTAAAGCTATTATAATCAAATCCAAAACAAAGAAAATAGCACTCTTTAAAAATACTAATAACCTATGTATCTGTCTCTTGGTGATTTGGTTGCATTTAAAAATATATGTATTTGGGGATACAATTTACATTCACTTGAAAGTATCACTTTAGTGTGGATCATGACTGCAGACCTGAAATAAATTGGCCATGCTGTGGCAGAGCCATTAGAAGGGAATTGTGGCCAACGCCTCACATCTCTGCAGATGCTCTGTAGCTACGTCAATCCAAACTGATTGTTACTGTGACCACACTGAGTGGTTTCACTGTGTCACTGGCATGATGCTTGGCTATAAAAAAAAACTTGCTCTTGAGTGATAACATTTCTTATTTTCTGCTAGCCTAGTCTCCCATTTCCAATAACATTAGCAGGTAAAACCACTTGTTTTTTTAGTATAGCCATTTTCATTTAGAATTTTTTAAACTGTCCTGTCCTTTAACAATGCAAAGTCATACAGAATGATGAAAACAAACAAACAAATAAAAACCAAAAAAAAACAACAACCTCTGAGATGCATATTTCCTGGGAAAAACTGGTTGGGATTATTAAATATCTTCTCATCAGAATATTCTGAACGACTCTATGTCATTTTGGAAATGAAAGTTAATATCTAATCTAGCTAAAAGAATATAAAAGAACATAGTGATTACTGCTTCATCTACCCAAGAGTTTTTAATCAAACAAAATATAACTTTTAAAAACGTAGATACGTAAATGCGAGAAGGAAAAAAAGACATGCAAACAATTACTTTTAAAACAATTTTAAGAATTATTTTACACATACTTATATTTTATGCATTCATAGTTTTTAAGGGCATTGTCCTTTGGGCATATGTCTAAGTATTAGATAGGTAGATAGATAGATCTAGATACATAGCTCTATATCTTTTTACATATGTAAATCGTATATGTGTATATTGTACAAGTAAAATCTGAACATTTCTTTTGATTTATGGTAATTAATAATGCTAAGTATTAATCTACTTTAAATGAAGTTTTTACTGGAGGGTATTTTTTATTTTCTCAATTATTTTTTCTTTGGCATTTAAAATTTAAAAAAAAAACAACAAAGAGGAAAGGAAAAACTCTTTTGAAATCATAAAGATGAAATAAATAACAATATCAAAATATGTATTGATAGTGAATCCTTTATATCTTTCTATTCTTAGGGTAATTCTTTGGAGATTCAATTGTTCTCTTAGTCATGGCTCCTCAGAATTTATATTTTTATTGCTAATTTATAATTCTAGGGAAATACTTTCTCTTCTTTTGAAATAATTTCCATTTCCATTAGTTAGCCATTTGGTCATTTGTCCAATGCATATTTATTGAGCAAACACTCTGTACCACGAATTGGAAGAATAGTGAGAAGAGAACTCTTAGCTCATAAAGACCATCATTCAGTAGAGCCTGGAGCATGGACATAACTATCTGAGTTAAGGAGCCACATATACAGCATCGTGGGAGCACAGAAGCAGAAGAATCCAACTCACCCATGGAAGATAGAATTGTCAGAAAAAGCTCTTCAGTAGGGAGGGACATTTAACTTAAGTTTTTAAAAATGGTTTCAAAATTAATGTCCAAGTTTTGCAAGCCATTTATTAAAAAATTATCTTTAAAAACTTTTTTTCTATTTTTTAAAGTGTGATTTAATTATCACAGACTAATTTTTTGGGGGGAAAAAAAGTGGCTGGAATGTTTTGTATAAATTCCCACTGATATTAAACTTATTATTTAAAAGAATAAAAATTTTACATTTGTAAGTATTAATATTATAAAATATTAATATCATTAATATTTCTCCTCTTGCTCTATGCACCAATTTCTTTGTTATAATGATTCACAAAGCATTTGTCCTGTTAACTTTTATTTTCAAGTTTTAATGTTCGAGGGGGCTTGGATAAATATACAGCATCGCCCTCTACTGGACAGAAGCCCATCAATTCACATGGAAGATGCTTCTTTATAGGGTATGAGGAAGGATGTATATCTTATAGGAATTTCAATGATGGATAAAAAAAAATAATACAAAAGTGCCTGCTAAAAATAGTATCATGTTACTTTAACTTAACATATTTCCAACAATATTACTTAGACCTCCCTGCAGTGACTAGAAAAGCTCCGGTAGAGCTCATTTTCATATTTCCAATATAAAGATGAGGTGTAAACAAACTCCCCACTTCCTCCAAGAATTGTACCATTCTTTTGGAAATGTGTTTCTTTCATTTCTAACCAAAATATTGCGGTGCATTTTTTTTAACTTACTTTTTAGAGTATTCTCCTTCATTGGGACAACTACCAATCCCATTCCCAGGTAACAAGATTTTGATGATTGTGAATACAACTTTCAAAGTGTTAAATTGAGCATAATTTTTATCACAGTGAATATTACATTTACTGAATTATTTATACTTTGTGGCAATTTTATATTCAAGAAAAGTAAGGTTTACAGTAAGGCAAGAATATATTTTTAAGTGCAACATATCATTTAGATAGCATATTTACATGCTCCCCATGATTTTCATTTTTTGCACATGGTTAGAAATACAAAATCCCTGCACATGGCCTGAAAAAAAGCATACCATGAAGAACTATAACCTCTCAGAGGCCATACAGCAGACCACAGTCCTTGATCTGCTTCATTGATAATGTAGCAGGCAGCTCAGCTGTCATCTTGATATTCAGAACCTCACTACACCCTAGGAGATGTTTTCATGGCACATCGTTCCTTCCCAACCCATATTCCAATTGCTTGTAGTTTCCTGAGGTATATGTGTGGGGAGGGGCCCCTGGTGTTCAACGGAGCCAGACCATAGCCGTATTGGCTCAGTGGATAGAGCTTCGGCCCCAAAACTGAAGGGTTGCTGGTTTGATTCCTGTCTAGGACATGGGGTGGGAGGGGGGGAAGAGGGGAGACGTGTGGGAGGCAACCAGTGGATGTGTCTCTCTCACGTGGATGTTTCTCTCTCTCTCTCTGTCTCTCCCCCTCGTTTCCACACTCTCTAAAAATCAGTGGGAAAATATCCAAAGATGAGAATTAACAACAACAACAAAGACAATGGAGTCAAGACATGGATATTACAGGGACTGCCATAATCCTTAACATTGTTTTGCCATTGTCTCTTTCGTATACTATTGTCTTCAAGTCCTCCTTCTTTGGTTTCTTTGGTGGGAGATTAATTTTGCCTTATGCATACAGTCCCCTTTTCTCTTAACAGAATATATGTTATTAGCACTTTACATATTAGTAAACATATGAGCAGATGTGTGATTATATGTTATTCATCAATGCTGAAAAGTTCAAGATAACATAAAACATGGCTAGTAATAAAATATTTTAAGTGAGGATGATCAGAATTGGGTTTACAGAAGAATGTTGCATTTAGCTGGGTGGAAAGGAAAGACATTTTAAATTAAAATGTGTGAATGTGAATAAATAATGGGTTGAACAAAAGTGGGTGAGTCAAATCTTAAGAATGGGACTCTCAACTTATTTAGCACAATAATCAAAAGGGCAACGAGAAAGAAGCTCTCTACAGGATTATCTCTAAAATCTAATGGGCAATCTGAAAATAGTTTTCCAAGTATGCATTTCTATTTCACAATATATGTGGCTTTACTCTAACATCAAAACAATACTTTAAATTAGTTAACTTTTGTGCTTAAGTCTTGGAGTAAACTTGATGCTTTCTGAAGTTGTAAGGTTTCTGTTTTTTTTTTTAATATATTTTATTGATTTTTTACAGAGAGGAAGGGAGAGGGATAGAGAGTTAGAAACATCGATGAGAGAGAAACATCGATCGGCTGCCTCATGTACACCTCCTACTGGGGATGTGCCCGCAACCCAGGTACATGCCCTTGACCGGAATCGAACCTGGGACCTTTCAGTCTGAGGGCCGATGCTCTATCCACTGAGCCAAACCGGCTAGGTCAAGGTTTCTGTTTTGTTTTTCTTTTTGCTTTTGTGATATACAGACACACGTTGTGTACCACGTTGTCAGTAATTGAGAATTTTAAAAGTGCAACTTCAAGGAGAAGTTATTAAGGACACGGTAGAAAAACATGAGAGATAAGTTTTAGTAAATAAGGTGACTTAATGTATACATGACTTTGAATGTTAGACTTAGGAAGGGAATCTAATGGAAACACATGTGGCATTTTAGGAAATTTGAATGCATGGTATTTCAGGTCTTCATCAAGTTTTATGAAAAAATATTTTTAGATGCTTACCAACCACATTAAGCATCTTTGCATTGGCTCTACTTTAAATTAAAAATTTTGTCTTAGTCTGGCCTAAGTGTGTCTTCTTGAGAGGATATTTTACTTTATATAACATTTTTAAACTGTCAAATAGTATTCAAGAGTAAAATAGACTGTAATTGCCTGAGGATATGAGCCATCTCTTTTTATGGTCCCTAACACAAGGTCTCACATACATTAGTGATTAAGAGGTATACCTTTTAAATGCATATTTACTAAAGGAGATGTACTTAGACACTAGAGTAAAAGATTAGGTGGCACTTGTCCTGTAAAAAATTATTGTTTCTATGTTTCTTGGCACATTGGACTTAATACATCTCTTGTTTCAATGTGTAATGACTATATACCAGGGGTCCTCAAACTACGGCCCACAGGCCACATGCAAATACAAATATTATATTTGTTCCCGTTTTGTTTTTTTACTTCAAAATAAGATATGTGCAGTGTGCATAGGAATTTGTTCATAGTTTTTTTTTTTTAAACTATAGTCCGGCCCTCCAACGGTCTGAGGGACAGTGAACTGGCCCCCAGTTTAAAAAGTTTGAGGACCCCCGCTATATACACTGAGTGGCCAGATTATTATGACCACCTGACATTTGTAGGCAAATTAGCTATAATTTCGTGCTGAAGTTGCTAGAGGGCCAGATCATTATAAAGGTCTGAATAGCACAACATATCTAAGTATTGTTGCTGATCAAGTTCATCCTATCATGTTGATAGTGTAACCTATGGAGATGGCTTCTTACAACAAGACAATGCACCATGCCACGGTGCTCATATTGTGCAGGAGTGGTTTCAAGAACATGAGGGAGATTTTACCTTGCTTAGGTGGCCCCCACAATCACCAGATCTCAATCCAATTGAGCATTTGTGGGACGAAGTTAAAAGAGCCATCAGGTAGCTGGTTCCACACCATCAAATCTCACAGAACTGGACAGTGCTATTCATCAGGCATGGTGTCAGATTCCTCACATAACCTTTCAACATCTCGTGGAGTCAATGCCAAGAAGAATCGCCGCAGTATTGAAGGCAAAAGGTGGCCCAATGAAGTACTGAAGGGGTGGTCATAATAATCTGGCAACTCAGTGTGTGTGTGTGTGTGTGTGTGTGTGTGTGTGTATCCTATCTAATAAAAGACAAAAAGGGTAATTAACCGTTACTCCGCTACGCTTCCCATTGGCTAATCAGGGCGATATGCAAATTAACTGCCAACAAAGATGGTGGCCAGCAGCCACGCAGCTGAAGCGAACATGAGGTTTGCTTGCTCCAGTGATGGATGAAGCCAAGGTTCCCCGCCTGCCACGGCCCGGCTCTGAGCCCAAAAGCAACAATTTTTCAATTATAGAAGCTAAACAAACCCCAGATACCTGCTTTCAGCCTGCCGCGGCCTCAGAGCTGGGAGCACCAGTGAAGGCAACAGAGTTTCAATTATAGAAGGTAAATAAATCTCAGAAAAAAAGGAGAGGCTGGGAGCTTCAGTTGCTGGCCAGCCTGAAAATGGCCCTCAGCCCCTCACCCAGGCTGGCCAGGCACCCCAGTGGGACCCCCACCCTGATCCGGGACACCCTTCAGGGCAAACCAACTGATCCCCACCCGTGCACCAGGCCTCTATCCTATATAGTAAAAGGGTAATATGCAAACTGACCCTAACAGCAGATAGACTGGGAATGACTGGTTACTATGACACACACTGACCACCAGGGGGCAGATGCTCAATGCAGGAGCTGCCCTCTGTTGGTCAGTGTGCTCCCACATGGGGGAGCTCTGCTCAGCCACAAGCCAGGCTGATGGCTGCCAGTACAGCGGTGGTGGTGGGAGCCTCTCCTGCCTCCTCAGCAGCACTAAGGATGTCCGACTGCAGCTTAGGTCTGCTCCCTACTGGCAAGTGGACATCCCTTGAGGGCTGCCGGGCTGCCAGAGGGATGTCTGATTGCCAGCTTAGGCCCAATCCCCCGGGGAGCAGGCCTAAGCCAGCAGGTGGTCATCCCCTGAGGGGTCCCAGACTGCGAGAGGGCACAGGCCGGGCTGAGGGACCCTCCCCACCCCCGAGTGCACAAATTTTTGTGCACCGGGCCTCTAGTATATATATAAAAGCCTAAGCGACCATCGCAACTGAACGGATGACTGTAAAAAATCAATAAAATATATATTTTTAAAAAATAATGTAAAACCTTCCATAGCTAGGCCTTCCTTTATCTCCCAGGTCTTACAGTTTATCTTTATATATCTGTCTGATATGGAAAGTTTATACAGTTTCCTCTGGTATAACTTGTTTTCAGTTCTCCTCCCCTCAATATCTTTCTCTATGATTTTTTCCTTTAATGGATAATGTCCACTCATCAAGTTTCACTACTTTGTATTATCATAAATAGATCTGCTTTTCAATAATGTATAGCCATGAACTCATAATGCCATAGAAACCATTTCAAAATAGGTGTTAAAAAACTGTTTTGATTAATAAAAGCCAGTAGCACTAATAGAAGTGAATAATTTAAAAGAGAGAACTTTCTCAATATATAAAATCTGGTACAGATGTAACACTATCTTTTTTATTCATTGTATAGCTCATGAACAAATTATCATTTTTATATTAACCATTTTGTAGTGAGAAATATTGAAAAGCAATTACTCTTTTAGCTTTTAGGTCTCTCTTCTATTCAACTATACTTATTCAGTACTGACCACGTACAAGGCACAGTGGTAGGCCCTGTGGGGGGTTAATTCAGCTTTTTACATTATTGCAGCAGATGAGAACTCTATTCTTTATGCAGATTTTGCTAACAACTCCTGTGAGAAAATGCATATGATAACTATCACTAGGACATATAGTCATTAAAATTTTTATTCAACCACCTCTTGGCTAGATTAAATTTACCCTCAATAGAGAAAGAAAATTATTCAATTTTGTCACATGTATTTTCTTCATCTTTTAGTTCTAAAAAAACCTATTATTTTAGCCATGGGGAACAGTTTTATTAAAATAGCTCAATTTCAGATTTCATCAACAGAGATATTTGAATAGTATATATTAGATCACTTTCTGACCCAAAGTTTCAATTAGAAGCCTGCAAATCTAGTGGCTTATTTTTTTTAACTTATTTTTTAATATCATGACATAAAATCTAACACCTCCCTTAAATAGAACAATTTGACCTGAGAATCAGCAAAAATAATTATAAGAAATAATTCCATATTACTTTGAAGAATTAGTAGATGAATATCACATTGATTTTTCCTTTCAGGTTGTTGTAGTACTATTGGGTTTAATAACAATAACAAAAATAATAATGATACAATTTGCAGACTTCTTATTTTGTACCAATGTGCTTGACAATTCACCCATATCTGAATATTTAGAATGGCCATTATGAATTAGTTAATATTATCCCCAATTTATAGGTAATGAATGACAGAGTTGGGATTTGAACTCAAGGAAAATAGTTTAAATATATTTAAAAATATTTTTACATACCGTAATGTATATTACAGAATACAGCACACTGAATAAAGAAACTGTAGATAAAGTACACTTTACTGTAGAAATAAGGAGCAATTGGATTATCATCACTTCCCTTCCTTTGTTTGCAACCTATAATAATAAAAGTGTAATATGCTAATTAGACCAGACGCCCTTCAGGACGTCCTTCGGGACGACCATCTGGATGAAGCCAGGGCTGCGAGGGAAGCCCAGGTCCTGGGTGCCTGCCAGTGACCGGAGGAAAGCCTGGGTCCCAGGTGCCAGAGGGAAGCCAGTGCTGGCAGCCGGGAGAAGGAAGGCCTTCTCTTGCACAAATTTTGTGCATCGGGCCTCTAGTCTATATAATAAAAGCCTAAGCAACTGTTACGGCGGAACAACCAGAATGACTAATCACTATGATGCGCACTGACCAACAGGGGGCAGAAGCTCAACGCAGGAGCTGCTGCCCCCTAGTGGTCGGTGCGCTCCCACAGTGGGAGCCCCACTCAGCCAGAAGCCGGGCTCACGGTTGGCGAGTGCAATGGCGGTGGTAGGAGCCTCTCCGGCCTCTGTGGCAGCACTAAGGAAGGAGCAGTTAGCCAAGTGGTAAGGAGCAGCATAAAGGCTGGCAGTAAGGAGTGAAGGTTCCCAGATGTGAGAGGGATGTCCGACTATCAGCTTAGGCCCGATCCCCAAGGGGAGCGGGCTGAAACCAGCAGGCAGACATCCCCCGAGGGGTCTTGGACTATGAGAGGGTACAGGCTGGGCTGAGAGACACCCCCTCCCTCAGTGCTTGAATTTTGTGCACTGAGCCTCCAGTAACTGTATACAATCCTTCCAGATTTGATATTTTTATAATTTTATTTCATGTTGTATTTCAGAAGATATTTTTAGCGTTTAAAATATTAGATAATTTAAAAAATTTTATCTATTAAATCTATTGTCTGCCACCCACTAGGCCCCACTGTGACAGTTCCGCAATGAGTAGGCTACATGTTTCCATGCTTGAGATGAGAAACTGAGTAAACTCTTAGCTAGAGTTTTAAATTTTTCCCAACATCAATGAAAAATTCATAGCAGCAAACATTAGAAAACATTGAGTAAAATATGCCCCCAAACTTCTGCTATTATAGTATCACCAAAAGGCTGGCAGTTTCTACATAGTTACACTTCATTGAATCTGAAGAATAATTAGCAAAACTAAATATGGCTGAGATTTTAATTTTGTTTATAATATGGTAAATACATTTATTTAGGAAAATATATTTAATAAACTGACCAAAGGAAAATTAATTGACCAAACACATATCCATATTTGCAAAACATTAATTTTTTAAAAAAATTATTTATTGGTTAAGGTATTACAAATGTGTCCTTATCCCCCCATTAACCCTCAGCCTCCCCCCCCCCCCCCCGCCCACACTCATGCTCTCATCCCCCTGTTGTTCGTGTCCATTGGTTTGGCTTATATCCATGCATACAAGTCCTTTGGTTCATCTCTTCCCTTTACCCCCACCCTCCTCTACTTTCCCTCTGGGGATTAATAGTCTGATCACTGTTTCTCTGTCTTTGGATCTGTCCCTGTTCATCAGTCTATGTTGTTCTCTATATTCCACAAATGAGTGAGATCATGTGGTATTTATCTTTCTCTGACTGGCTTATTTCACTTAGCATAATGCTCTCCAGTTCCATCCATGCTGTTGCAAATGGCAAGAATTCCTTCTTTTTTACTGCAGCGTAGTATTCCATAGTGTAGATGTACCACAGTTTTCTAATCCACTCATCTGCTGATGGGCACTTAGGTTGTTTCCAAATCTTAGCTATGGTGAATTGTGCTGCTATGAACATAGGGGTGCATATATCCTTTCTGATAGGTGTTTCTGGCTTCTTGGGATATATTCCTAGAAGTGGGATCACTGGGTCAAATGGGAGTTCCATTTTTAGTTTTTTGAGGAAGCTCCATACTGTTCTCCACAGTGGCTACACCAGTCTGCATTCCCACCAGCAGTGCATGAGGGTTCCTTTTCTCCACATCCTCTCCAGCACTTGTTGTTTGTTGATTTGTTGATGATAGCCATTCTGACAGGTGTGAGATGATACCGCATTGTCGTTTTGATTTGCATCTCTTTTATAGTGACTTTGAGCATGTTTTCAATGTCTCTCGGCCTTCTGTATGTCCTCTTTCGAAAAGTGTCTATTTAGGTTCGTTGCCCATTTTTTGATTGGATTGTTTATCTTCCTTTTGTTAAGTTGCAAAAACATTAAATTTTTAATATAAAACTATTTCTAGTGAAAATCTTAAACTTGGATCAGCTGATTTACTAAGCAATAGTGTGATATTTGAGAATAGCATAACTTATCTAAAAATGTTTAGATGGCTAACTATTTTACTATTCTTCAAAAATATATTCAAACTCTAAAATTATACCTAATATGTCAATTCTCCCATTATTAGATTAAGACACTTATTTTTCCCAGTTTTACTGAGCAATAATTGACATGCATCCCTGTATAAGTTTAAAGCATACAGCCTGATGATTTACATATATTATTGTGAAATGATTACTACCATAGGTTCACTTAATGTCCATCTTCTCAAATAGATAAAATGAAAAGAAGAGAAAGAGAAAAAAAGAAAAAAAATTCTCCTTGTGATGAGAACGCTTAATATTTACTCCCTTATATATTATACAGCAGTATTAGCTATATCATAAATTGTACATTACATCGCTAAAGGATGCTTTTTAAGGTACCAAAAATATCTTCCTAGAGTTACACTTTGGTATTGTGATAGATTTAATTTTATGCTTATCATCTCAAAACTATATGCAAAGATTTTTTCAAGAGAATAAATTTCTTTTACATCAACCCCATATGTTTACTTAATATAAATAAATCTCTTAATATGGGAAGACTAAAATATTTTTAAAACTATAATAAAAAGCTAATTTATGTAATAAATATTGGATTTTATCTTTAAACTGTAATTACATTTTATAAATTAAGTAAAATGGCTTATGAATCTTTAGTTCTATAAATAAGTGATTAGTTATGTATAAATAGAACATCCACTAAATTACATTTTTATAACATATTCACTGCTTCATAATCAACACATAACAGCATTAAGGAAATAGCAAGTACAAAGGCACAGTAGCAAACATAGCCTGACTTACTTGAGAAACTGCAGGTAATTCAATATTGATTGATTAAAATTTGAGAGGGGGCCTGGCCAGCATGGCTAAGTGGTTGAGCATCAACCTATGAACCAGGAGGTCATGGTTTGATTCCCAGTCAGGGCACATGCCCAGGGTGTGGACTGGAACCCCAGTGTGGAGTGTGCAGGAGGCAGCCCATCTATGATTCTATGAAAGGCCTGCTCTTACACGAATTTCGTGCTTCAGGCCTCTAGTTAGATATAAGACGGCAAGGTGAGAGGAGAGATATGGGCTATTTTTAACGAAAGCCAAACCAATCAAGCCCATGTCAAATCCCTTATTTGTGCAGAAGAAAACAAATCAGAGCTATTGTTTGGCATCATAAAGGCAAACCAACTTGTTAATAGAATGAATTTTGACTTTTCATCTAGTTGTCTTGGCAGCTGGTAGACACAGCCTAGCAGTCACTGCTCATTAGGGCACTGGACCCACAGCTCCCCACTCTCCAGGGGAAAAGTGGGATTTCATGAACCATCGTAACTGAAGAATGAACATTTTCAACATGATATAATTAAACATTATGGGAAAGAATGGATTAGGGTCCTCGGTGACATTTGGCTAAACATGCTAGCTAGCAAAAATACACAAATGAAGGTCACATTTGCAATTATTATAAAAGTGTCTACATTTTAATTAGGTAGCTGATAAATGTCATTGAGCCTTAGCCACTGACCAACTGTCATTTAAAAAAAGAAGGAAAATGTCACCTAAAAAGTCAAAATTTTTTGCATTGTCATGAAATTAAAACTTGTAGCCACACACAAAAAAAGTGTTCGACACTAAGGTGTTAGGTAGGCTGAGTGACAATCTCAAATAAAATTTTAAAAAGGAATATTTTGACAGCATGTAAAATGCAGTGATAACAGATTTTTTTAAATATATTTTATTGATTTTTTACAGAGAGGAAGGGAGAGGGACAGAGAGCTAGAAACATCGATGAGAGAGAAACATCGATCAGCTGCCTCCCGCACACTCCCCACTGGGGACGTGCCCGCAACCAAGGCACATGCCCTTGACCGGAATTGAACCTGGGACCCTTCAGTCAGCAGACCGACGCTCTATCCACTGAGCCAAACCAGTTAGGGTGTGATAACAGATTTTAAAGTTGTTTTGTGAAGCAGGTTCACCTTTACTGTAGAACTATGTGGAGCCTCCCTAGTTTTGAAAGGCTCTTCTTATCTTAGAGGGTGCAGTTTAAATAGCATTTTTTGGCCCTGTGATTTTGGCTTAAATTCATTCTTTATTTATTTGAATTAAATATTCACTGACTTTCTCCCTCCCATGGCAAATCAATTCTCAACCTCAGGCAATTTTGTGCCTAAGAGTTTTAAAACATTGACACCACTTCTTAGAAATTCTAAAAATATTTTGAACTTTCTAATACTATTCAAAAATCATTTTTCCCTTCACTGAAAAAAAAAGGAAAACTTGGATCACCTTTTATGAATTTCCTTTTAAATTAGCATTTGAAAATGAGACAGAGAAAAGTAAATATATGTAGAGCTTTTATGGTAAATTTGACTAAGATTTCTGCATATGGATTTTTAAAGCAGTCATAAATAAATTTTTAAAAAATTAAATGGCAAATATATACAGTACATTAAATCATAAAGAATATGATCAATAAATTTACCTACAAAAAATCTAAATCTTCTTATTTAGTACACTATCAGCAAATAAAAATTCAGACCAAGGTAAATGTAATTGTTGATGGTCATAGTGTACAAAGTGCTATTAAGAACCAAGAAAAAGAAATCAACTCAATAGGAAAAAAAGGGAAACTATTTTATATATAATTCAAGGGAGAAATATGAACATGTGAGAAAATGAAGTATATCATAACCAAAATGCAAATACAAACAATAATGAAATAGGATTTCCACTAGGATACTTTTTTTAAAATATATTTTATTGGTTTTTTACAGAGAGGAAGGGAGAGGGATAGAGAGTTAGAAATATCGATGAGCAAGAAACATCAATCAGCTGCCTCCTGCACACCCCCTACTGGGGATGTGCCCGCAACCAAGGTACATGACCTTGACCGGAATCGAACCCGGGACCCTTTGGTCCGCAGGCCAACGCTCTTTCCACTGAGCCAAACCAGTCAGGGCATCCACTAGTATATTTTAAAAGCTAATTGACATTAGCAATCATCTTATAAAAGGGCATACAAAATGTGATAATACAATGTTAAAATTATTGCTGTTTCATGATGCTAGCAGTATAATTAAGGCAAAATTCCTAGAAAATAATTGTAGCAAGAGCTATTTCAGATTCAAAAATACCACTTCTATTAAGGAAATTATTAGTAATACAAAGATTTAGGTACAAAGATATTCCTACAGCATTATATATGACAGAAATAATCTGATCATTAATTAAATAATGGTTAAATAAATTATAACAACACACATTGGAATGTTATGTAATCAATAAAATGCTTTTGAAGAAAATATGTAAAAGAATTTACTATTTACAATGTATTATTAAATAAAAATTAGAAGTTTAACTAATCCTAGTTTCCTTCAAACAAAACAAAATATCTGTATATCTGTCTATAAATCAAATGAAAAATAATAGAGTTTGATTTCACAAAAGTTACTACTTCTAGAAACCAAGATTAGAGCTGATTTTGATTCTACAGCGAGCATATATTTTTTAATTAGAAGGTTTAACATTAGAATTCATGGGAAACTTAATTTACTGCTATTCCTTTTTGATGCTGAACCCCATAATTTATCCCATAACAGAAAGCATTAAGATAATGGCCACTCTGAACCCAAGATTAAAGGACAGCTGAGCTAAACACTCACAGATTGAGAAAATACCAGATACCTATTCCCTTGAAATTAAATTTATATGTAAGTAAAATTTTTGATTTGGAAAGTAGTAGAGTTGTGATCTGTGAGGGCCAAGAAATAACAGTTCCACAGTTGGGAGTTGCTTTCTGGAAATAGAATTTGTTAGATATTGAGTAAGTGCCACAGATGAGGCAGACATGGAGGCACTGACAGAGAGAGTGACATTATGAATCAGGCTGCAACATTTTAGCCTGCTCCATGTCTTCATCATTATTTAACTAAATAGCTGGACCAAATCAGCTGTCCGTTAAGGCTCGAATATCACAACCACAGCAGCTGAGTGAATTTAAATGAGTTGCAGGTATTTCTTCTGTTAAATGAGAATTCACCTAACTTTGCTAAAGTCATTGAGAAATTGTCTTTTGATGTCTTCTTTGAAGAAACTGCAGTTAGCTGCACAGTTTCCAGTTTATTTCAGTATCTGCCTCACCAGCATATTGTTACTCCGGTCAAAGCTGCGGGACTGTCTTTGAAGAAAAATTGCCTTCCTGTAGTGAGGTCATTTGGGGACTTCAATAAGTAAGGACCCTAGCAGGGATTTCTAAGCAATTTTTCATGTGCTAAGTAGCAAAATATAAGTCATATACATATTTCATTTTTTAAATGACTATTTTTAATGTTGAAATACGAGCAAAGCTCAATTCAAATTTCATCTCGGGATCCACGGCCTTTTTTCTCGGTATCAATTGCTTCTTCCTAGATGTTCCCACACAATTACTGGATTGAACCATAATCCATTTACGCATCTATTTCACTCTCCCTTTTAATATTGTGGTTTGTGGCTTGGCCATCACAATGAGACTGTTCTTACTGGAAAGAGTAACAAACAGCTGGAGAAAATGAACATGGGGATTTCTTTAATGATTAAATACGTAAGGAAACTGATTTGCTCAGAGGAGCTGCACCAAGCAGGAGCTAAGGCACGAGCCCAAGTGGGAAGTGCAGCTTCCTGAGACCTTACAGGTCTGAACACGCTAGTGCCCACGTGGAGTGCGGATTCCACCAGGCCTGGGAGAAACCTTGATTCTCCTAATTGGGGACTGTGGCATCTTGCCCTCTTACTACTATATGGCTCCAGTCTATGCAAGTCTAAAAATCACTTCTCACACGTCTCATATTTGCAGTAAACCTTATGACAAACCTTTTCTTTTAAACTGTCAGCATATATATTTTTATATACTATGCAGACTGAGTTTTGTTCAGATTCTATGATTATAAAGTGGTGTCCCTGAAGTTTACACTATTCTATACTTAGTTGATAAGAACTCTCTGTGAAGGCAAAGATTTTATATTTTATGGCTTTTTGTATTCCATAGTTAATTTTCAATTTGGCATATACAATAGTTGATAATTTTGTGTATATTGAATAAATGCTAAATCTCATATTGCATTGTGTGTGTCTGTGGCATTTCAAGATTATTCTCAGCTGTCTAAAATTCCATGAACATAATGGTCATCTTTAATTTCTCTCCCAAATCCACAATGACTTAGTGATGAAATGCATTAACATTTTATAGATCTTAGGGACAAATCTGTAATAGCACCAAAAACATGGGACATAATGAAACATACATGTTTATTTTTTTTGCATCACCACATATAAAGAAGGCATAACTTTCCCATAAAATCTTCTCAAAAATTGGGAGGAAGACATTTTGTTTAATTATTTTCTCACCACATCAATTATTGCTAAACAATATCAGCTTTATTTGATTTATTATCAAATACTATCTGAACTATCTTAAATGCACAGGGACTAGGAAGGTAAAAGCTAATATAATCATTTAAAAGTTAAAACTTCACTGAAACCTTTAATTATCCAAAACAAAAGGGAATTCTTTAATCACTAAATTAATTTGGTTATATTTCACAACTAGCTCCTTTCCTAACTAATTTCCTCAGTGATTAGAAAACAATACTCATAAAATCGAAAATGTAATTCAGTCACACTTTATACTTTTAGTAATTTAAAGAAATATCATCTAACTACTATAGATTGTTTTAGCAATAGTGAAGAAATATGCAAAACAGAAGAACTTTAAGAAACTCTCTTTCTAAAATTTGTTTGCAATAAAGGCATATATAATACCCCGATTAAGATGTGATAAGTTTTATGCTATATCTATTCATACAACTAAGCATTCACTATTTAGAAAAGAATACAAAGTTCTCCAAACCTTAAATCATTTTGACTTTAACTGTTCACAGCGTATCAGAGAAGGAGTGGTAGAAAAATTTAGAGCTATGTTGTTGTTTTTTTACCCTGTAAGTATATCTATTTTTCAATCTTATGCAAAGAAGACTATAAGTGCGGTGCTGTTAAATATTGTTCCTTATATTCTAGAAGTACTACACTTTACATGTCTGACTTTGGTGCTTTAAAAATGGCAAGTTTCATCCTCCGCACACCCTGTCTTGCTCCTGCAGCTAAAAGACTATAACGTTTACACGTAAAACATTTCTGGAAGGAAGTGCTGAGTTGAGACATAGACTCGGGCTATTTCAAACTCTCCTCTGCCACAGATGCCGACAACCAAATTGGAATGATGCACGTTATTTATCAATTATTTACCATTTCTAAATATGCTCCACACCACCGGCTTTGCTGAGGTGCTACATCCATCCATGCAAGCGTCATAAAGCAGTAGCAGGCTAAAGTTGCACCGTTAACATTAATTCTCATCAAAGCGAGGACAGCCTTAGCAATTACCCTGAAAAAGGTCAGATACCAAATTTCTTTATGCTGACTTTGATGCCAAATTAGGTCACACCGCGGGCTTGGCTACCGCATGACTTCTGCTCTTTTTGCACCCTGAGTCATCAATATACGGTGGCACGTTTGCTCCCCTGACTTATGAGTCAGTGATTAAACATGAATATTCTTCAGAGCATCGCGTATCGTTAGGTGATATAGTTTATTTATACTTACTTTTATGTAAGAGCTTAAATAAGTATTTAAAATCAAACTAGAACTATAGGGAATAAATGTATTTATGCAAAGACCGGTCATTTCATGAATTTTTGTGTTGTTTCTCTTTCTTTGGCTGTAAAAATCGACAGCTTTGCATGCAGAAGTGAACGAAACAATTTAAATAGAGGATCCAGTAGTGATGCTCTAGTTTTATCATCAATATTATAAGAATTTTAAAATTCCCTGTAAACATATTTTTCACACTTAGGGACAAAGATAAGAATCTGAAGTTTTTTTGGTGTCAGAAAATTCAGGACATTTTAAATATAGTAAGGGATATATTCTTAAAGATTGACAGAAGAAATCCTAGTTCTACTAATTCTAATTCATTATTTCATGAATATTATTTACATTGAATAGCAGTGTTATATCTATAAAAGGGCCTTTTAAGTAATGAAAAAGAAATGCTATTAGTTCCCAAACTGCAAGTGGTGGCAATGTCATTTGGACTTAATAGACTACAATTTTATTAAATAATATAAGTCCAGTGGTCCCAGGGTCATTTGATTAGAAAATATTTAATGAAGGCATTAATATTTACTCTCACCCAACCTCCAGCTGGAATTTCATGGTGTGAGAGCACCAGGTTAATTGAGTTTTATCACAAAATCTCCAGACCACTTCAGAAGTAGTTGTAATTCATGTTCCCTAAGGTCTGATCTATGAAAAGTGAGAAAATAGAAGAGAAAAATGATTAACATATAGCTAGATTCTGCTGACATCTTTAACATAGATACTCATTAAAAGTTGGAGCAACTAATGATGATTTCTCTGAAAAGGAATTAGGACTCACTTTTCCTTCCAACCCTGAACAGGAATATGGAGAAAAGATGGGGTGATCTTGCTTTAGCCAATAGAAGCACAAGAACATATAAGCATTGAATTGTCTATAACTCAATAATTTTCATCAGTAGCCATGTTTTTCTAATTCATTTATAGGAATACCCCTGTCAGAAAACTAATAATTATTCCCCTTCTATTTTCCAATCTTTTAATTCCTCGGAGTAAAATGATTATTAAAATTTGGTGTTTATATGTTTGTATTTTGTAACCTAATCAGATGTAGAAGGCATAGCCCAGTATCCAATTATGTCCACCATATAATAGTACAGGGTACTAACTAAAGTGCAGATAATAATCAAAAGTAACTAAAAATAGTTATCAGTTATTGCATTTTACTATGAACCAAAGTTTTAAGTGCTTTATGCATACTAATTTTTATATCTCTATGACAGCCTAAAAGAGAAATACTGTTGTTATCCCCATTCTAAAGGCAAAGACACTGAGCCACTGAGCGATTCATGTATTGCTCAAAGCCACAGAGCTGCTGTGAGGTAGAGTCCAGATTGAAATCCGGGCATCTAACTTTTGAGTGGGTATTGCAGAGGCTTACTGACAGAGCTGCTTTCATTCAAAAGTCTAAACCAATAAAATGAGTGGCCAGGGTTTAGGAGGATGTATACACCAACACCAAGGGTTATGTTCTCAGGAACTGAGTCACGATGGTAGCCAAGTAAGAAAAGGAAAAAAAACACACAATGATATTGGCAAGTTTCCTCTCTAGGAACTCTGCTTTTACTTGATTTATGTATCATACTTCTTAGTTTTATATATTTTAGAATAATTTAGCTTGTTCATTTAATGTTCAGCTAACACTTCACCAATTTGTAATCCTTTACCAATATTCCCAGATTGTTTATTTCATGAAGGCAGGAACCATTTGTGATTTACTCACAACTAACTGTATTCAAAGTTTCTAATACACAGTGGAAAGCCCATAAAGAGGTGTTGAAAAAAAAACATGCATGCTGAATAAGGTGGGATGAATTAGGGGGGAAATGTTTGTGTTTGCTGAAAGAAAACAAGGAGTTATCTGAGAGGAATCCAGCCCAGAGTTCATTGATGTCACTTAGCATTTGCATTTTACTCAGCCTCTTTGAAATCCTGGGTGCAGAATTTAGACCCAACCTGTCCTCCTTTTCTTAAATGACAGCCCTTAAGCGTGACTAAAAACAAGTTCTGAGTCCTGAATAAGATTTACTTAATGATCTATCTCAGAAGGTGCTTTTCAGTGGCAGAGACCAGGAATATTTTAAGAGCTGACACAGACCCACAAAAGGAGAGCAAGTAAAGGGCTATTAACTAGATGTAGGCGTTAGAATGAGCATAGGGAAATATTGGAATAGCAAAATATTGGAATAGCTGAGTGCAAGTTACTGAGGTTGGAGTAAAGCTGGAAATCATCTTGGAGGGAGATGATGTTCATGAGTAAAATCACTTAATGGATAGTTTAAATGGAAAAGATTTTTTCCTAAAATATACCAATATTTAGAAGTTGAGGAGACAAAGAACTAGCAAAGGAGATAAGGAGTAGCCTGTGAAATAGAAATAAAAGCATAAATTGTAGGAGCCTGGACTAACACAAAGATAATGTTTAAAGTAAAAAGGAATAGTTAACCCTGTTGAATACTGCTATCAGGTCTAATACAGTAAGAAACGATCCTTAGATTTAGCAATGACCTGGTTACTGTTAACCTTGAAAAGAGTTTAATTATTGTGGAATCATATAAACAAGACTATTTGGAGAGGCTCAAGGGAGAAAGGGAGGAGAAGAATTGAACACAGTGACCACCAATAGTGCTTTTCAAGAAGTGTTGCTGGCCCTAACTGGTTTGGCTCAGTGGATAGAGCATCAGCCTGCGGACTGAAGATTCCTAAGTTTGATTCCGGTCAAGGGCATGTACCTTGATTCTGAGTACATCCCCAGTAGGGGGTGTGCAGGAGGCAGCTGATTGATGTTACTCTATCATCAATGTTTCTAACTCTCTATCCCTCTCCCTTCCTCTCTGTAAAAAATCAATAAAATATACTTTAAAAAAAGAAGTGTTGCTGTAAAGAAAAGAGGTAGAAGGAATGGTAAGGTCAAGATAGCCTTTTTTAAAGGTTAGAGGAATTTTTGTATATTTATGGGAATGATCTTACAGGGGGACAAAAATTTGGATGTTGAAGAGGAGATACAGGGGTAGGCAAAAGTAAGTTTACAGTTATGAGTACAGGAAACACAGAGTTTTTCTTATAAAATTTATTATTTCTTATATTATTTATTTGTATTATTTCCATATGAACAACTGTGAACCTACTTCTTCCCACTCCTGTATAGGGGATTTGCTAGAAAGACTAGAGGCCTGGTGCACAAAATTCATGCATTCGAGGGGGTCCCTCAGCCCGGCCTGCGCCCTTTCGCAGTCCAGGAGTCCTCGGGAGTTGTCTGACTGCCACAGAGGTGGGAGAGACTCCCACCACCACTGCTGTGCTCACCAGCCATGAACCTGGCTTCTGGCTGAGCGGTGCTCCCCTGTGGGAGGGCACTGACCAGCAGGGGGAAGCTCCTGCGTTGAGCTTCTGCTCCCTGTTGGTCAGTGCACATCTTAGTGACCAGTCATTCTGGTTGTTCCACTGTAACAGTTGCTTAGGCTTTTATTATATAGTCTAGAGGCCTTATGCATGAAATTTGTGCAAGAGTTGGCCTTCCTTCCCCGGCTGCCGGCACCAGCTTCCCTCTGGCACCTGGGACCTGGGCTTCCCTGTGGCTGCCGGCGCCCTTGGGCCTAAGCTGGCAGTCAGACATCCCTCTGGCATCCCGGGAGCCCTCAGGGGAGCGGGCCTAAGCTGTTAGTCGGACATCCTTAGCGCTGCCACGGAGGCGGGAGAGGCTCCCGCCAATGCTGCTGCCTGGCCAGCCATTAGCCAGCTTCTGGCTGAGCAGTGCTCCCCCTGTTGAAGTGCACTAACCACCAGGGGGCAGCTCCAGCATTGAGAGTCTGCCCCCTGGTGGTCAGTGTACGTCATAGTGACCGGTCATTCCGCCTTTTGGTCAATTTGCATATTAGCCTTTTATAAAATAGGATATCTTTGTGCAGTCAAGATGGGATGGAATGGGATTCAATGCACTCAAGTGGAGGAGGTGATAGATGCACAATTATTCACAGCATATCAATGAAAGCAAGGCATGGGTGTACATATAAGTGGTGGAAGCAAATGAGGAACCTTCTCTTCAGATTGCTTCTATTTCCTCAATGAAATAGGAAATCCAAGACCCTGTGGAGCTTGAGGACAGAGGTTAAGATGTAATGTATCCGGTAGGGTGGGTTAGTATAGAGACTAGGGAAATGTGACAATATTATCAGGAAGCTTAGAAATCTCACTTGCGGTGAATATCATGGACTGAGACCTTTAACCATGACTTTGTGTTCTTCTCCAGGAACAGAGTGTGGCAACAGTGTGATTTGACCTAGAAAGGAGATTTTATCCTGCAAAAAAATAAATAAATAAATAAAAGGCAAGGATAGTGTGATTGAAGGTACATTGAAGGGAGTAAGGATAGGCAGGGATTTGAGAAAAGAAGAGGGTGCAGGACAGTGAATGGGTTCTTAAAGGGGTTGAGATCCTAGAGAGAAAGAGATGAAATAAAATAAGGACAAAAAAATGCAAATGCTGGCATTTAAACTTCAGAAGAGGATGCTGTATTTTTCACCCTTAGCAGAACCTGTATGTGTTACATCAATTCAGTCTCACAAAGTTGAGGGTTAAAACAAAGAACTATAATTGAAACACCTTTCTCCCACTTATTTATGCTAAAATATCTATTTTCCAGAGCTAAGGATTCCCAGAACTGGGATTAAGGAGAAGGAAAATTAAAGATGTCAGAAAAAGGGTCTGGGCAGCTAAAAGGAATCAGCCCTGGTCCGGTGGCTCAGTTGGTTGGAACGTTGTCCCATGCACCAGGGGGTTGTGGGTTCAATTCTAGGTCAGGGCACATACCTAGGTTGCAGGTTTGGTCCAAGTTGAGGTGAGAATGGGTGGCAGCGATAAATGTATCTCTCTCACATCGAAGTTTCCCTCTCTTTCTCCCTTCCTGCCTCTCTAAAAGTCAATAAAAAATAAAATAAAATAACTTTTAAAAAGTACTTGTGAGTGGGAGGACTCACTGAGTTGATAGTCAGTTGCACTCAGGCCAGGAGCTGAGGGAGGCAGCAGGCTAAGGCCTGGGTCTGTATGTCCAATGCAATGGAATTGGCAGTTTAGGGGTGCCAGACTGTCTTCCTGGCTTGGAAAACCCTTTTCACCTCCTGGCTCTGACTCATGTTCACATGCACCATGCACTGTGTGTACAGCAAGCATTCAGACAGCTTGACACTGCCGGGCACCCCCGTCTGCACTGACCGTCCACACTGTCCCCTGCTCTCTCCTCTGCGTGGACTCTCTTCCCTTCCCCTCAGTGACATCCCACTTTCCAGCTTTCCCTCTTTCCTTTCCAGGTTCTACTACCTCTGCTTTCCTCGTAAATGCCGGTGCTCCCCAGAGTTTCATTTTCAACACGCTATTTCTCCATTTACACATTTCCTTGGCAAACTCGTCAGCTCTAAGAATTTTAATAACCATCTAATTGATTACCATTTAATAATCTCAGGAGCCTGCATTTCCCTTATGTTTACAGAATCTTATAATCAACATAAATGCCTTAGAAGCGCCTCACACTTTCCACCTGCCCAAAACTGAATTAATGAGCTTTCACCTCAAGCCGGTGCCTCTTCCTACATTCTTATCCATCCTACAGAGGCACAGATCATCCTCACTTATTTACGTGCCCGTCCTTACCTCCAATCTAATCAATGAGTAATCTTATTAATTTTATTCCCATATAGATTATCAACTCCTCATTCCTGGCTAATCTTTGCCTCTATTACAGCTTTAGGCTCTTGAGTAATCATTTTTCTTTCTGTTTTATTCCAAATGGCACTGCAGCCAGAGTGATCTTTCTAAAACCTATTGCTGTCTGTTCAAAGTCATACCATTTTAGCAGGATGTATTAGGCATTTCATCATTGGCCCCTTGCTTACTTGTCCAACCTTCCCTCTCCTCTCTCTCTTCTCCCTCATGCTCCAAACTTCTGACTACTTACCTTCCAGGCATGCCATGCTGCCTTTCCTTTACAAGTCTTCATGTGTTTTCTTTTTTCCTTTATCTGGAATATTTTTTTCTTCTCCCCTCAGAGCTTTGCTGAGCTAATCATGAACAGGCTTTCAGGACTGAATTTAGACAGACTTTCATTTGGAAAGTATTTTCTGATAGTCACTGGCTGACTAAGAAGATGCCTCGCCCTTGGGAGGGAGCCCATAGGTCCCTGAATTTGCTGTTATGTCACCTTGGGTTAAAGCTGCAAGTATTAGTTGCATAAATTGTCAGATTTCTAGTCACAGCTTTAGAGTTCACTTTAAAAATGAAAGAGGAATATCCACTGCAACAGGTGCAACTGGTTACATAACAAATGAAGTCCTGGTGCGGAGCACAGAGGCGAACTAGCATTTGTCTCATCGCTCTCTGTATGGAGTGGCATAAGTCAATTATTGTTCCACTTGGGCAGTATGGATTTTGTTAATATATATTAATATATATTAATGTGAATGGATAGAGACGTATGATCTATAGCTAAAATCTTATCTTGCTTGTTTGAACCTCATTATGGTCCCTCTAGCTTTCCACGGATTTACCTTATTTAGCTTATTTTCGTGTATGAGCAGGGTAGGCAGTTAAAACACAAGGTAACAGAGTGCACTGATAAATGAATAGGTTCTGAGACTAAAACTACAAACTACCTTAAAGGAAAACTCATTCTCTTTTCATTACCTTATACCTCTAGGTGCCAAAACTTGCATTTAATTCCAGGTTTTAAAGAAGACTTTATGTCTACCCATAATCTATTCTCATATACTTTGCCCAGGAGAGGTTAGCTATTTTCAGTTAAAATTGATCCACCTTCACCAGACTTATGGTTGAACATAAATACTAAAGGATATGATTCTCATTACAGCTCCTGATAGGCATGGGCTACACATATTACATTAAATGTAGAGAACATCTGAAAATATACTTTTTCAACTTACAGAGAAATCATGTTTACAATTTCACAGAGCAGAAAATGTTAAACTTAATTTGATGCTTAACACCTAAAGTGTTATTTTGAAATCACAGAAATGGTTCTTGCATTCCAAAATATCTCTGATGCAGGATAATGACTCTAAATTATTTTAATTATGAGAAAGCCTACTAACAAGATAAATTATTTTTTATCTACAATTAAGTCCAAATGTCAGATACCCTGAACAAAAATGACTGATTCTAAAAAGTATTTTCAAGATCAACAAATTATCAAATTCAATTGATATCAGACTTAGAAAAAAAATTCCAATTTCAAATTGTTTTTAAGAAGTCATCAATTAGTTTGTATTTTTAAACATTTGGTCTATACACTGAACTGACTCTCCCCTGTGGATATAAAGGAGTGTTAGTACCACCCACTTTGCACATCTTTTATAGTGAAAAATTTGGGGCACTAAAATAAAATATGAGCATGACATTTCTCAGTAACCAATAAAAGCAGAAATTTCCTGATAGCATCCCCACTTGATACTATTAAGTTACGTAGATTGTACAACAAAATCTACAAATCAAATTTATCCAAAAATTTTGTATTGCATAGTAAATTTGACTGCTTTTTAAGAATATGAGCATAACTTACAGCCTACTCAAAATATATATGATACATTAGATACATTTTCTACTTTATGATAAATTTTAAATGACGATCATAGTTGTATATTGTTTTTATTTTTCTAATCTGTATTTATAGAATGTAATCTACAATATTATTTTTTTCTTTTACCATTTTCTAATAATAAAAAGGTACTGATCTACTGTATGTAAATGGACATTTTAATATTAAGGCAAACAAAAAGTTAATTCCAAAATTGTCCTGACCAAGAAAGTAAAGACAAATTTTGGATGTCTTCTTTTTTTCCTTCCTTCCTTCCTTCCTTCCTTCCTTCCTTCCTTCCTTCCTTCCTCCCTTTCTTCCCTCTTCCTCTTTTTCTTTTTTTTCTCCTTTCTTTCCTCCTCCCTCTTTCTTTCTTTCTTTCTTTCTTTCTTTCTTTCTTTCTTTCTTTCTTTCTTTCCTTCTTTCTTTCTCTCTCTCTCTCTCTCTCTCTCTCTCTCTCTCTCTCTCTCTCTCTCTTTCCTTCCTTCCTGCCTTCCTTCCTTCCTTCCTTCCTTCCTTCCTTCCTTCCTTCCTTCCTTCCCACAAATTTAGAACTAGTAGAATTTTCAGAAAATATTTTAAAATATAAAAGTAACATTTTCTTTTCCCCCACTCTCACTGTAATTGGCATTTAGTTGCAGCTGCAAGGGATGTTTTCAACAATGTCTTCAGAAGAAATAATTTTCACAAGAATTCATTTTTTATTATTGTTTTTCTTCTACAGAATACTCTGGAGCTCTTCCTGGTCTCCCTACTTCCTATGCTGCTTTGCTAAGAATTAAGAAGAGTTCATCTTCACCCGTGTTTGGTTCAAAGACTAGACCACGATACAGCAGTCCTTCATTAGGAGCCCTGAGTGTTTCTTCACCAAGCTGGCGAGGGACAGCTCAACACTATTATTCCCCCATCAACCTTTATCATTCATCAGATGCTTTCAAACAAGATGGTAAGTGTCAAAGGAAACTAATTTCAAGTTAAACAGGCAAGAAGACGTTATTCAAGACAATTGCAATTGGGGTCAAGGCTATTGCAATAGTGGGGAGAGGTTGAACTCAACTCCCCTAAAACAGAAAATGGCAGAGTTTCTAAGACCAGGATAAAAGGGAAGACACTGAGGAAGAGGTTGGTCAATGTGATTAGGTCACCTGTGTTTATTAACGGGTGGTTGTCAAAGTTAGTCTCTTACCCTCCTGTAGAGACTGGAAGATAGAGCCCTCTCTTTCTTGATAATTACATTTTATTTTTTAATAATATATATATATTAGTTGATAGTATTACAGATATCTCCCATTTCTCCCCCCTTTACCCTTCTCCTCCCAGCCCCAACCCCCCACCCCAGGTCTTCACCCTTCTATTGCTTGTGTCCATGGTTATGCATATAAATATATAAGTTCTTTGGTTGATCTTTTTTTGTCCCCCCAACCCTATATCAAGGTATGTCAATCTGTTCCATGCCTCCCTGCTTTTGGTCTGATTTTGTTGGTCAATTCATTTTGTTCATTAGATTCCACAAAGAAGTGAGATAAGGTGATATTTGTCTCTCTCAGATTGGCTTATTTCATTTAGCATAATAGATAATTACATTTCAAAGAATGGCTCCATTCTTTGAGAGATCCTTGAGAGAGACATCCCTGGGTTTTAAAAATGGCCAGAAACTGAAAGAAAATTTACATGTCACAGGGCCAGAGAAGGAATCTTAATTGAAAGTTTTCTAAAGTAAATGCTCTAAGAAAAGGGAGTTAGGGGACTACAGTTAGTAAGAAACCTGCCTAAAGTTTAGTCAAACTGAGAAAAATCTTAAGGCCTCCTTGGTAATAAGTATGTTTTCTGTCCCACACATATTTCAAAAAATGTTTATATATATATATATAAAAATTATATCTGAGACCTACTTGATTTAGGATTAAGACTACATAATAAATTCATAGACTGAAAAAAAAACATAAAACTTCTGAAAGACAATTTAACAGTAAATATTAAGAGCCTCAAAATAGCCATATTCTTTAATCCCATGTTTCATTTCTAGAAATGTATTCTGCATGATAAAATAATAATACACTCAGAGATATAAGTATATACTAGCTTTACTTATGAGTGGAAAATAAGAAATCATTTAAATGTCCAGCACTAAGATATCAGTTAAATGAAGGACTGCTATACAGATATTAACATTACAGGTGGAACAAGATTTTCTAAATGTTCTCTAACTTTTTCACTTTTGGATATGTCAATAAAACAATACAAGGTGGATTAATAGTCAGAGAAAAGCACTAGTATGTGATTATTACCACTTTCTGTGCCAGGCTCTTTTGTATAGCTTACATCATTTATACTCTCAACAAATATGTAAGACTAGAGGCCCGGTGCACGAAATTTGTGCACAGGTAGGGTCCCTAGGCCTGGCCGGCGATCAGGGCCGATCCAGGCCTTCTGGCTGCTGGCCGGGACCTTCCTTTGGTCCTCATTGCCCCCTGGTGGTCAGTGCACATCGTAGCAAGCGATCGAACTTCTGGTCTCCTGGTCGAACTCCCGAGGGGACACTTTGCATTTTAACCTTTTATATATATAGATGTAAATTCTTACTGTTTTCAATGGAAATGGAAACTGAAAGGCAGATGAGTATCTTTGAAAAGGTCACACTGCGAATAAGTAGTGTTAAAAACAAAATTCAACTGAATATATTTGAAGACTTAATTGGCTTTATTAAATTTCTGAGTAGAGCAACATCTCAGGGGTTATATAACATGAAAGTTTGGGAGTTTTTTTTTTTAAATGCATATAAGCAGAAGGGTGGGCAGGGGATTTATTAGCAAAAGAAAAGAAGGGAAAATTATTTCCTCCCATTCTTATGGGAGGAAGGAAATGGCAGAGGTTTCCTCTTGCATATCACCTCACTAACATTAAGCAGAAAATTCCAGAATGATCGCTTTAAATTCCACTCCTGGGAGAGGCTGAAACTGCAATTAGATTAGTTAATGAAATTTTGGTTTGGTGACATGTCTTAGTAAAAGTGATTCATTTGGACTGCTGTTTCTTGTTTTAGCATTTCCCACCTTTTTATAAAATTCTTAGCCTGTGTGATATTCACAGGCCATGATGTTTTTGTTTAATCCCGGGGATACTCACAGGTCATGGATTTAGGTTGAAAATGCTTAAATTGGTCTTTTCTTCATTCCCTTTTGATATTGCAGTCTTAGGGATACCTTTTCCTGCAAACATACATTTCAAGCATGTGAGAGGGAGATTATTAGGATAACTCTAAATAGGATAACTTCCAATGCTTTGAATGTACTTTGGAGCCATAGTCTCCAAGACCCAAACCAATCAAAGAAAGACCCTTGTTAAAGTAATCACCTTTAAAAAAATTCTTTATTGTTTAAAGTGTTACATTGAACTCTCCCTAGACATTCCCACCCCCCAGCACATGACTCACCCCCCTACTGTCTATGTCCATGGGTTATACTTATATGCATGCATACAAGTCCTTTGGCTGATCTCTCACCGTGCCCTCCCCTCCCCCTCCCCGTCCCCTTCCTCCTCCTCACCTCCACCTACCCTCTGAGGTTGGATGGTCTGTTTGATGCTTCTCTGTCTCTAGATATATTTTAGTTCATCATATTCCACAAATGAGTGAGATCATGTGATGTTTATCTTTCTCTGACTGGCTTATTTCGCTTAGCATAATGCTCTCCAGGCCCATCCATGCTGTTGCAAATGTTAAGAATTCCTTCTTTTTACAGCAGCGTAGTATTCCACTGTGTAGATGTACCACAGTTTTTTAATCCACTCATCTGCTGATGGGCACTTAGGTTGTTTCCAAATCTTTGCTATTGTAAGTCGTGCTGCTATGAACATAGGGGTGCAGTAATTACCTTTTTAACACTTGGAGTGGGGGAAACGAGTTAAGTCGGCTCGCGTGAATTGCGCGTACTCCGAGGGAGCCGTCTTTAACTCGGTTCATATAGATTTGCGGTGGAGTGCGGGAAACGTGTAAACTCGGGCCGATTGTAACTGCGTATTACCAAATATTTGTTTGTAATCCACCCTTTTGGTGGATGGAACAAAACCAAAAGACAGAGCCATCTTATATTTTGGCGGGAAATTCACCCCACACCGGAGTGTTAAGCTAAGTGACTTTCTCAGTGATCTTATGTAACAGTTTCAACTGCTCCAGAAGTGTTGATGTAGGTAGAGCAGGTGATGTTGACTACAACACAGATACCTTCTTGCTCAACTAAAAATTAATTAAGGGCTCTTCAATGTCTCCACAAGTTAAGTTAAGGATATTCCCATTTACATTTCCTGCTAACCAGGGAAGTAGGGCTCTGCCAAGTTAGCAAACTCTGCATCATGAAAAGACCCCTGGTAGCTTTGTTACTGACTGGGTCACTGGCTGGGACACCGGTTCTTCTCCTCGACGCAGAAAAGATTTTAAGGTCAATGAAAATGAAAGTAAAACAAAATGGGATTTATTAAAAATACACTCCAAGCAAGGAGAGGGCCAGTCGAAAGAGACAATGGCCCTGAACTCCTGGGTTATATGGTTTAAAAGAGGGATTTTCTGGGTGGAGAATTTCATTTGCAGTCAGGGATGATGGGCTAAATTTATAACTAAATTTATATAACTGAATTTCTTCTGCCCATGCCCTTACCCATAATGCACTGCAGAAAAACCATGGCAGGGAGGGGTTGTCAAAATATTAATGCAAAATTTATTATAATTAGTCCAGGACCCTAGTAAGGTCAAATTGAGGTCCTGTTATTTTCCTCTGAGCTTGTGCCTAGAACCACTGGTTCTGAACCTGGCTGCTGGCAGTCTGCTGGCTGTCCATAGAGGTGGTCTGAAGGCAATGTTGGTCTGACCCCTGTCAGGACCCCAGGACAGGCCCTGCCCCAGCCACTCATGTCTAACTTCCTACCTAACAGGTTCTTTCTCAGCAGTTAGGGGCATTGCCCAGCTGTGCACCAGCTCTCTAGGCATGCATAGACCCAAGAAGAAAGATAACCATGACGACAAGTGTAAATCCAGTCAGGGCATGATTGCTCATTCAAGCTAGGGGTCAGTTAGGTTTTCTTATAACTTTAAATAAAAAGTTGTTCTGAATTACAGAGGTTACCCTCTTAGCAATGACTTGGAAGATACAGATGATGGCATTATCTTTTCAGGTCAATGCCAGTATAAAAGAAAGAAAAATGAAGGAAGGGAGGGAGGGAGGGAGGGAGGGAGGGAGGAAGGAAGGAAGGAAGGAAGGAAGGAAGGAAGGAAGGAAGGAAGGAAGGAAAGAAGGAAGGGTTTCATGTTTAGCTAAATAGGAAGTCTAATCTCTTGGGTGGAAGTTGTCTATATTGATGTCAGTCTCTTCTCTTCTTAGTCAAATTTGAAGGTCTCCGGCATTTATACAGAATTAAATGCCAGGTGCAGCCTTTTTGTTGTTGTTGTTAATTCTCACCCAAGGATATTTCTTTCATTGATTTTTAGAGAGAATGGAAGGGAGGAGGAGAGACACAGAGAGAAAACATTGATGTGAGAGAGACCATCAATTGGTTGCCTCCTGCACGTGCCTTGACCGGAGCATGGGATCCAGCCTGTAACTGAGGTTCATACCCTTGATCAGAATTGAACTCAGGATCCTTCAGTCTGAGGCTGATGCTGTAACCACTGAACAAAACCAGCGAGAGCCAGGTGCAGCCTTCTTTAGTTGTGAGGTGTGTATCCAAGGTTCAACACCTCCAGTTTTGCAGCAGTGGCAATGCTTGGGAGTACTTGCTAAGATTCCTTTCAATAGGGCTCAAGGGCTGTCCTCCTTTGAGGATGCTTCCAGAATACCCATCCTCCAGGCATTAGAATGTAACCACAGCATCCCTTGAATGGAGATCTGGAAAATCTTCCTTACTCTGTCAATAATAAACTCAAGCAAACGACATTAAAGACTTACATAGCTAATGACGTTAGCATGAGACAACAAGGGACCAGCAGAAGATTATATACCAGTAGGCACTGGTCTACCAGTGACTATCTTGTGTGAAATGAAAACACATTTTCTTTGCCATTATAAGCCATCAGCCTTGCGGCAGGAAAACATACATGCTGTAACAAGGACATATTGATAACCCATATTAAGTGGCAGGAGCTCAAAAGGTTCCGAGGGAGGAGGTCTGAGGCCTCTCAGGACCAACTAGTTTTTCTTAAACTCACTATGGTGGAGGAAAGAATGCAAAAATCCCCAACATGTGGTTTACCAGGGAGCATGGATGAACCATGTGGCTGTCTTGGATTTTTCATAGCCTTGACTATGTGTTTAATGAATAGCCATTTTTTATCCATCTTAATTTCTCTCACTCAGGAGCACACTGTTGCCATGTTACAAATACATCAGTATGGCCAAAGTCTTGCACCAAGGGGTCATTTTTGCAGAAGCTGAATGGACCACATCCTCCACGTGTGCCACAGTCTTTATAGATTCTGTCGCTGCTGCCTTTGCCTGAAAGTCAGCCAGGGCACTTCCCTGATACTCAGGTTCAGTCCTTATAGTGTGAGCCTCAGTTTGGGTGACAGACAGCTTATGCCAGGACATGTCAGACTTCCAGGAATCCTATTTAATAAAGAGCAAATATGCTAATTGATCCTCACGCCATAGCAAAGATGGCTGCTCCCACAGCAAATAAGAAGGGAATATAATAATTGACTGCCATGCCCTCAAAGATGTCAGCGCCCACAGCCACAAGATGGCCAGCAGGGGAGGGCAGTTATGGGCAATCAGGCCAGCAGGGGAGGGCAGTTGGGGGGACCAGGCCTGCAGGGGAAGGCAGTTGGGGGGGACCAGGCCTGCAGGGGAAGGCAGTTGGGGGGGACCAGGCCTGCAGGGGAAGGCAGTTGGAGACAACCAGGCCAGCAGGGGAGGGCAGTTGGGGACAACCAGGCCTACAGGGGAGGGCAGTTGGGGGTGACTGGGCTGGCAGGGAAGGGCATTTGGGGGTGACCGGGCCAGCAGGGGAGGGCAGTTGGAGGCGATCGGGCCGGCAGGGGAGCAGTTAGGCATCGATCGGGCTGGCAGGGGAGTGGTTAGAGAGTGATCAGGCTGGCAGGCAGAAGCAGTTAGGGGCAATAAGGCAGGCAGGCAGGCAAGCGGTTGGGAGCCAGCAGTCCTGGATCATGAGAGGGATGTCCGACTGCCTGTGGGATCGGGCCTAAACCGGCAGTCAGAAATCCCCTGAGGGGTCCCAGATTGTAGAGGGTGCAGGCTGGGCTGAGGGACAACCCACCCCCCCAGTGCACGAATTTTGTGCACTGGGCCTCTTGTTGTACATAATGTCTGAAACTCATAGAACATATACAGACACAATGTAACTAAACTTATTACTTCTTATTTGACAATGTTACTCATGTAATTAAACATATCAAATAAGCCCAATTAGTTCAAAATCTCCCTTTTTATAAGGAGAGAGACAAATCCTTTGATATTTTCCCTGAACTCTCTGAAAAATATCAAAGTTAGTTTGGGGTCAAAAAGACTATTTAGAATTTGATTCTTATGAAGTTTGTCAAAATTTCAAAAGGTCCTAAAGCACTTGACTAAATAGGATCACAAGTTATTATGAAGTAATACTTAATTATTTGACCAAAGCGACATCAAAAGATTTCAAAGACAATTACAGAAGGTTAGCTCTAACTATTGAGAAGATTCAGTTTTCTTAACTAATCAAAGACCTAGTTCAGACAACATAAAACACAGAAAATTATTTGGATAAAACAGTCTTTGCTTTCTCAATAGATTACTTGAAAAGAGAAACCTTTTGGCAGATGAAAGAAAATTAAGTTTGGAGCTTACATAAGTACACCATTGATATTAAACTTTAATTTTTAAAACCCTTACCACTCACTTAGCCATATTAGTTACACAGGCAAAAGTCTCTCTTTATCTCTCTCTCTTCAACTTTTTGTATATATTTAGTTTGTCCTTCATAGCCAGAAGTTCTAGTTTAAATAAAATTACTCTAATTTCCCATAATAAAAATGCCTCTTCATTCTTTATTCTATTTCTGAGCAAAAAACCCACATCTTACTATATACAGTCACCCTTCTTATTATTTCTAGTGGTGTCAATTACATATATTAGAATTTTTAACCTTTAAAAACTTTAAATTTTAGTAAAATCTAAGAAGTAAACAATGATAAACTGTCTTTTATATCAGTTGTCTGTGGCATGGCAAATTTATAAATACTTTTTATTATTTTTGGAAATGTGCTTTCTCAGAGTAAGTTACTCAGTGTGATATATGACATGTTTAATAATAAACTCAAATTTATCTTTACTTTTTCTGCAATCAGAAGCCAAAAGTACATAAACTTATGTTCAGTAATTAATTTTCAGTGTTTTTTCTTATTTGGAATTGATCTAGATATCTTCTATATATATAAAAGCCCAAGCAACTGAATGAATGACAGAACGACCGAACGACTGGTCGCTATGATGCACACTGAACACCAGGGGGCAGACGCTCAACGCGGGAGCTGGTGGTCAGTGCACTCCCACATCTGACCAACTTCCCGCTGTTTCTCCCCCGGCCAGCCAGCCTCAATGGCCCCGATCAGGCTGGCTGGCCAACCTCCCACGGCCCCAATCAGCCAAGGGACCCCACCCGTGCATGAATTTGTGCACCGGGCCTCTAGTTTAATATAATTTCCATCACCTAATTTAACTTAGCAAAACCTTAAGGTTTCATAATACTGAAAATATTTGGAAAACTTATTTGAAAAGTTTACCTAAAAACTTTTAACCCTACTTATATATATTTAATTTAATCACCCTTAATTATGTTTAGATTACTTATAAAACCTTCATATCAAGTTGTAAATAATGTGAATTTATTTGAATAGTATTATTGAGTAGAAAGAGTTCATCCAACAGCACTAGCAGAGCCAAACACTAGACACCAAGCACTGCAGTGGAGAATGATTGGCTATTTTATGAATGGCGCCACCCAGGGGGAATGGGAAGCTAATGCTCTGAAGCCAGAACTCCAAGATGGTGTGTAGATTACAGAGTATAAAAGGGAAATTTGTAACCACACAGAAACCTGTTTTCCTTCATGTGGCCTTTTATTTTGATTTTTTTTTCTTTGATTCAACTTGCCTCCCCTAGGGCCCTGACTCACCTACTTCCCTCTCTCTCACTTGCTTAATTGTTAAGCCCTCAGGACAATGAGGTCCTGGTCAGCATTCAAAAGTCTTAGAAACAAGGTCCTGGGTCCACTGACTATTGAGACAGAGTTTTCAATCAAACTAAACATAGTCCCTTGGCCTCAGTTGTGTTTTGGCTCCGGACCCAGGAAAGGGAAGCGGAACAAATCCTTGAGGAACTGGACAGAACCACTCCATGGCTGACATCAGGACCAAATACAATGATCAACATGAAATTTTACTTTTCTCTATTACTGGACTGAGGAGAAATATTTGAGAATATTCCAGGGTTTCATAAATTCTTTGCTTGTGGTCCTTAGATGGGTCTCTTACCTAGGAGTGAAAGATACCTGAGAGGAATCATATGTAGCTTTAGGTGGCTTTATTTGAATAGGTAACTGTTTTTTCACACTGGAAAGGCAGTTGAGACAGAACCACTGGAATGAGTATTGGAATAAAGGAGAATAGAGGGGAGCAGTAGCAGTTATGTCAGCCTTGTAGTTTTCTGTGTTAGGTACCTTTTATCTTTTTAATTTGCTATTAGACTTTGCAATGAATCTTTTCATAACACTGCTTTAGAATTCTGAAACATTTTGTAAACTCTTGCAATCATTTTGTAATAATTAAATTAGAGATCTCATTCTGATGGTTCAGTTTAGGAACACTTATTTTCAAGTGCACTTAAACAATTTTATCTAACCAGAATTCTCCTCACAATGGTCATTGCAACTCAAGAGTCTCCAGCAAGATTCTCTCTCCTTTGCAAGTATCTGCAGCTTCCAGGACTGTAATTCATAAACATAAAATAAGCAGGTGTGCTAAAAGATGGCACACTCAATTTTTTGATATAATGCATCCCATCTCTTAATATTCATTTGAAAGTCTCCAGTTGGAGCCTGTCCAGCTCAAATCGAATGCAGTCTGATTCCAGGACCCAGTTCTTGAGTTGGACTCAGTTTAAAATCCCACTCCTGTGAGAGGCTGAAACAGCAACTCGTTTGATTATTAACTTTTGGTTAGCAAGAGTGATTCCATTTTGGCCTGTTCTTTCTTTTTTTAACAGCAGTATAGTCAGGTATTTTGTTCACATTATCTACTGATTTTAAGTCCAGTACACTTTGGGCTACCTTTTAATTATGATTGATGAAGGACGGAACATTCAAAGAAACATTTTGCAAGAACTACCTGGAAAGACTCCATAAATGTCAAATTGGGTTGTGGTGCCAATCACAAGCCAACTCACGCTGCATGATTATGCCAGTTGTTTCCACGTGGAGCATCATCTCATAGTGTTGACATTTAAAATTTATTTAAGCATAGTACTACCTCCTTTAAAATGTTTCATCATTTTTCAAAATACTTACACTTAATACAAGTTTTGTAATTCCCATAACATGTTCTGTAATAGACAATATGAAGAGAATTAGAAGATAAGCCACAGACTTGTCTTTTTAAATATTTTTAAAAATATATATCTGATATATTATTACCTAGAAATATAGATATAACTCTTAAAACTCAATATAGGATAATAACCTGGTTAAAAATATGGGCCAAAAACAGATGCCTCACCAAAGAAGATACACAAATGATAAATAATTATGGAAAACAATGCTTCACATCATATGTCATCAGGGAAATACAAATTAAAACAATGAGATACTACTATATAACTATTAGAATGACCAAAATCCAGAATGCTGAAAACACCAAATGCTAGTGAGGATGTGGATCAACAGGAACATTGTTGGTGGGTATACAAAACGGTACAGCCCCTTTGGAAGACAGTTTGGCAGTATCTTACAAAACTAAACATACTCTTAACATAATCCAGCAATTATGCTCCTTGGTATTTTTGCAAAAGATTTGGAAATACATGTCCACATAAAAACCTGCACGTGGATGTTTTATAACAGCTTTATTCATAATTGAAAATCTTGGAAGCAACCACATGTCCTCAAATATGTGAATAGATAAATACTGTGGTACATCCAGACAATGGAATATCATTCAGTGCTAAAAAGAAATTAGTTATTAAACCATGAAAAGACATAAAGGAAACTTCAATTCACATTGCTAAGTGAAATAAGTAAATCTTAAAAGGCTACAGTAAAAAGATTAGCGGTTTCCAGAGATGGGGAGTTAGAGCAGAGATGAGTAGGCAAAGGAAAGGTGACTTTAGGGCAGTGAAAATACTCTGAATGATATCATAATGATGAATATGTTACTATACATTTGTCCAAACCAAAGAATGTACAAAACCAAGAATGAACTTTAACATAAACTATAGACTTTGGGTAATTATGATATGTAAATATATGTTTATCTTTGGTTTTTTAAAAAAGTACTACTCTAGTGAGTATGAAAGAAGGTATGCATGTGTGGGGGTGGGAGACACATGCGAAATCTCACTCCTGTGAGAGGCTGAAACAGCAACTAGTTTATTAACTCTCAATTTTATTGTAAACCTAAAAATGATTTTAAAAAAGTCTTTTAAAAATTCTATTACATTAACTAATGTCATACTCATCAGGAGAGATGTGTTATGATTGTTGTTCTTTAGGCATCATTATTTTACGGATGACGAGATAGGATGTACAATCAGGCACCTCCTAATAGCATTTCAGTCGATGACAGACGATGTACAGGACAGTGGTCTTGTAAGATTCTAATAATGCTAAATTAACTGTAAGAAATGGAAGCACATGTGGTTCTGGAGGGATTTTTTTCCCTTTGACAGGAGACATATCTGTGGGGTCTGGCAATGTATTCCCTCTCACTCACAGCACCTCAATTATGAGTGCATAGGTTATATCTCAGCCAGTCAGCCCCTGACCTGTTTTAGCACAAAGGAGTCTGTCCCCCAAGTGCTACATACCCAGAGGGTCTGATCAGAGCCCTCCCAGACCTAGTCTGATGGCCTTCAGAGGACATTATGTAAGTTCTTTGTTGAGGACCTCAACAAAGGACACAGGTCCACAGGAGCTGCCTTAACAAATTTAAGTGCCACTGCCTCTTTAGTGAAAGCTTTCTGTGATAGTGTGCAGACAGCCTGTCCCTGTTCTTTGGAAATATTTTCAGGTTGTAATGATGTGAAACAGAGGTAAGTTTTATTTCTTCCATTAATTCAATGCCAGAGAGAGCCCTTTATGCCAAATAAGGTCAATGGAGACAAAAACAAATTTCCAAATTCAAAATATTGAATCCTCTATTATTCACTCTCTCAATGTTAAACACCCTATGTTTTTTAAATGAATCCCACAAAGTTTTTTAATGTGACCACTGCTCCAACATGCAGTAGCCAAAACACATCACCATGACAACCCACTGTGTTCCTTTATCTCTGTATCTTGTTTTCTTACTCCTCCCGATCCTCAGGCCACCTTTCAAACCTCCTAACAGTTATTATCTTGGTGACTTATGCCTTACCCAGCCTGTTTCTCCTCAATATTTCCAGTTAATCCAGCCCACATCCCTGTCCATGGAGCATTGTTGACAGCTTTGATATTCTGCTTCTAACCTTGTTGGAAGGAAACAGGGGAGGGCTTGTGGGATTGTGTTTATAAAGTCTACAATAGTGTACAGTAATGTCGTAGGCCTTCACATTCACTCACCACTCACTTACCGACTCATAGTGAGACTTCCAGTCTTCCAAGTTTCATTTATGGTAAATGTCCTATACAATTGCCTACAGTGTTCAGTACAGTAACATGCTAGGAGAAATAGGCAATCCCAAATAGCCCAGGTGTGTAGTAGGCTATACTACCTAGGTTTGTGTAAGTGAACTCTATGAATTTGTGCAATGATGGAATTGTCTACTGATACATTTCTCAGAATATCCGGAATATGCAAATTGACTTTCACCTCACAACAAAATGGAGGCACCCACAGCCAAT
This sequence comes from Myotis lucifugus, assembly GCF_000147115.1. Taxonomy (NCBI): domain Eukaryota; kingdom Metazoa; phylum Chordata; class Mammalia; order Chiroptera; family Vespertilionidae; genus Myotis; species Myotis lucifugus. Next base: position 814,396 of record NW_005871187.1, read on the forward strand.
AAGGAGGGAATATGCAAATTGATGTGGCAAAGATGAGGTGGGAGGCAGCGGCCAGAGCAGTGAAGCTGGTGCCAGCAGCCAAGGGAAGGAAGGCCTATTCTTGCAGGAATCTTCCTGCATTGGGCCTCTAGTATCCCCATAATTAAATGACACAGGATTTTATTAAGTGAATTATGAGATTCTTTTGTTTTTTGTATAATTAGGTTCTAGTACTTTGTTCTCTCGTTCCAAATGTAAGTTAACATAGCTCACAATGATAAATAAAATACAGTTAGAAAATATAAATTAAAACACATGAAAATGATGAAAACAACAAATATTCGGACATGAAATGGAGCCAGGTTTAAGACTAATTTAAAGTATATATTCATACCTGCTTTGGATAATTAGCAGTCAAGGAAACAGTTACATGTTTCTCATTTTTTAAGGATTAAAATGAAATACTAATTGAGTAGAAGCACAGCTATTGCTGACACTAAGATCAGACAAATTTTTTCTGGAGAGTCCTTATTAATAATTAATTGATATAAAGGCCAGTGACCTGAACATTATTCTTATTGGCTCCATAACAGTGAGTTTCATCTGCTTCAGTAAAGGCAGATGAAACCCAAACATCAACAAAGTGAGAAGTAATTATCTAAAAATGTGCTTCTTAATCTTTAATGTGCAAAGAATCACTTGGGAATATTGTTAAAACAGAACTCCGTTCAACCGATCAGAAGTAGGGCCAAATAATCGGCATTTATAAAATGCTCCCAGTGATGGTGACACTGCTGGTCTGTGGACCATGCTTGAGTGTCAAAGCTGTAGGTTGGGAACCAGTTTGATATAATTGAAGTCATCTGCTGCTCTAGATTAACCCCCATTTAGATTACTAGGAAGAATAAACAGTCTGAATATTTTTTCAAGTAATCTTTCATAACTATTGTTTTCCCATCTGAGCCTTTGATAGATCTTGGCTAGATGTGGCTTTGAGTTTGTTCTCTCTGACAAGAGCCTGACATATGGCTTTCGTCAGGCAATTCCCTTTAGCTTTAATAGAGAGTAAAGCTGGGGTTGACATGCTCTCGTGAAAAATGAGAAAACTAACAGAGCCTGAATACAAAGCCATCCCACTCCTGCTCAGAATTAAGCCCAGAAGTACCCCAGGTAGAGCTAAGATTTTCCTAAGAAATGTAAAAATCTAGTTTGCAGAGCAATTTGGGAAAGCAATTCCACTTCTGTGTATACAACCTGGAGAAACTTGCTCACACGTGCACAAGGCAATATGAAAGTATGTTCACTGCAATATATTTAATTTTTAAAAATTAGAAACAACTTGAAGTCCATCAGAAGAGAAATGGATACATAAATTCTACTTTTCATTCATTCAAAACTTAAAACTGTTAAAGTGAATAGACTATATCTTTAGGAGACAAAATGGATATCTCAAAATATGGGTTAATGAGCAAGAAAAGTTACAGAATATTACATGTAATATAATACCACTTATGTAAAAAATAAAAATAATGTACCATTTATGGATACATATACATGGTATAATTTTAAAAACATGGACCTAAGAGAGCAAGTTGACTATAATGCCTACCTCTGAGGACAAAGGGAGATTGAGAGCAGGGAAATGGTACCAGGGTAGGGAAGATAGATGAACTCATCTGTGATACTTCATTTCCTAAAATAAAAAAGATGAAGCCAATGTGGTGGTACATATTGTAGGCAGAATCTAAAATGGCTCACCATGAGGTCTACCTCCTGGTATTCACAGTGTAACCTCTTCTCTTCCCTGGTGAGCTGAAGTTAGTAACCTGCTTCTGGAAAATAGATTATGGCAAAAGTAATGGAATATGACTCTCCACGTTGGGTTAAAAAACACTGGCTTTCATCTCACTTTCATTCCAAAGAAGATGCTTAATCAAGACCTGAATAACAAATTTCGATTAACTCTAGAGATTGGCTGCCTAGAAAATAATACCAATTTTTCGAGATAACCACAAGACAGAAAATTAGAATAGATAAGATTTATGAAGAAACCTCAAAATCATGATATTGTAAGAGGAATTCTCTGTAGAAAATTTAGAAGTATGGTGAGGACATCAACAAAATGAACAAATGTTACATTTTTTACTATCTCATGGTCTCTGTGAGTCAGGAAAGCAAATGTGGTTTAACTGGGTCCTCTGGGTCTGAGCCTTTCACAGGTAGGACTGCAGTCTCATTCAGGGTCCTCAAAAATTGTTTTGCTTTCAACCTGATATTGTTAATTTGGGTAATGACTACGATCACTCTTCAAACTGTTCCACAGACCAAGAAGTATTATCTAGTTTTAAAAAAATTGAATTGTTAGCAATTACTTGGAAGTACTTGTTTTAAATATAAGTAATGTAATTTAATTGATTTTTAAAATTTGCTAAGGTTTTCATTAGAAATTCTTATGATGATATAGGTTAATTAAGAGCCTTTAGGAGTCAGCACCTCAAACACCTGCATGTCTTGCTTTAGGATTTTATGATGTAGACAAGGATTAGTAGTAACCACTGCTGATAACATACATGTCCTTTCCTTTATAAATGAAAAGCCAATAGTCTTTGTCTTAATAGCCAAAAGTCTTTGACTTAATCTCTTTATGTTGTAGTGATTTTAGTAGGAATAAACTTAATCAAGTATAAGGTGCATCTCCTTCTATTTGTGATAAGATGGTTAGGTTTACATATTTTATCTTCCTTGCACGGAGGCATTCTGAATTAGGAGGGATTCTGACTAGAAAGTTCAGACTTCTAGTAGGGGAGATTCAGAGACTACAAATCCTATCTCAGGTGAAAAAAAAGGTGGTTTTTAGAAGCATTTGAAGTGAATTATTTATTACTAAGGTTAAGCATATAATTTTGGATCTCTTTATGCCCTCAATGATAAGCAGAACTTGCAATTTACATGACACACTGAGTCTGCCCACCCTTCGGAGATTCTACCACTGGCTTTGACATTGGGGAGATTCCTGTCACCTACCAAATTTGTTACCTCATAGCCTCAGTACCTTTGGCTGGATTCCATTGTTAATATAGCTCATTTCCAGATTGGACGAAGCTTGTGAGCCATGGCATCAAGACACAACGTGAACTCTGTGTTGACAGTTTTCTGTGTTTCTTCAAAATACCTTTTCTTGGTAAATCGTTTTGCATGTCCAAATACAAAACTTAAATGATCTTTCATGAGCATAAGAATCCTCTCTGGATGGGAAAAAGGTATTTCACTTAGAAGATATATTCCTACTTAAATCGGATTACTCCAATTGCTCTCAGTTTAAAATGAGAACATGTTCTAAAAAAAAACCTTACAAGTTCATGACCATTCATTTAAACTTTTAAATTTTATTTTGTATTTTATTCTTAACTTTAGAGCTATTGTTATTATTTTATATTAGTGTTCTATTTTTTGCAGTTTAACTATATGCCATTTGAGCAAAGACCATGCTATATACTCCTTCTTTATCCTCTTTCAGCCCTAAAAGCAGTGCAAGCTAACTAGGAGCTTAATAAATATTGATAAATAAAGAGGCATCTAGTTGAGGAATTTGAAGTCTGAATTTAGGTTGAATTTCTACACTATGATAGATTATTTGCCTAAATATTTCTCAACTAAACTGTGTATTTTGTGTTACAAATGAAATGCAATGCCCTCCCTCTGTTGACAGGGTGCCTAGTGGTTCGTCATCTTCTGAATTATATCCTTTTATCATTCTCATAAATGATAGCGACTCTGAATCATCTGACCTCTCTTTTATGGCTACATTAGAAAAATGACAAAAAATCTATTAAACACTGAAGTTATATTATGTGTGCAACATAATGCCAGTATCCATAAAACATTTATCATAATGCTTTTTAATAAATAATGTTTTAATTCTTAGGACTCCTTGAAAGTTTCATAATGACAGTTTATACTTGTTTGACTTTAAGAAAGAATCTTAATTTCTATCTTGAAAGGCAACTTAAAGTTAAAGGAAGTGTTAGATATTTTCTTTAAGAATTTATCTTAGGTGCTCACATGGTGTGAATAGTTTTTTTTTTCTCACATTATAACTGTGTCATTTTAGTGCAATTTCTAGTTAAACATTTCACAATTTCTGGGAATTCTCACATAAAGTATATTAATGATCATTAGAAGTGCATCTCCTATGACTGTATGGGATATAATAGGCTAATATTTCCTCTAGATTATACTACTGATACACATAGGTCACATTATATAAATAAGTTAGATAAGACCATATGCTAGAGCTAACCAGCAGGTGGAGGGAGTTGGGATCTGGCATTAGACCTAATCTTTGAGAAAAATAGGCACAGATGTAATTCTTTAAAAGGGATTTAAGTCTGAATGGCAAGTTTAGAATATAGGGAGGCATGATAATCTCTGGCCAGGATCCAGGAAACAACAGAAAACATGATCCAACGTCAAGAAGTAAGGCTTCCCTACGAACCTAACGAAAGGATCTCAGATTAGATGATACTTAAAACGTCTTGGCAGGAGGAGAGTTAGTATCTGGGTAGCCTATCAATAAGTGGCAATAACTTCAAAAGGGATTAGAGAGGGTGAGATATCAGCTTGATCCCAGGACAGGACTCTACAAGGGAAATCATTGTCTCCATAAATAAAATACATAACAGTGCTCCAAGAAACTCCACTGGGAGAAAGGCCGATCAGCCCAGACTCATCATTGTACAGGAAAGCTTCATCTTGTTGTTCAGGCATCCTCATGGAAGACTATTGCCAACACCATGCTAACTTCACAAGCAGTCATTGTTTCTTGCTTATCGCTCTAGTCCAGCGATTTTCAACCGGTGTGCCAGAAGAATTTTTAAAAACACGCAATACCTGACTATTTAGTCCAGTGATGGCAAACCTTTTGAGCTCGGCATGTCAGCATTTTGAAAAACCCTAACTTAACTCTGGTGCCGTGTCACATATAGAAGTTTTTTGATATTTGCAACCATAGTAAAACAAAGTCTTATATTTTTGATATTTAGTTTATATATTTAAATACCATTTAACAAAGAAAAATCAACCAAAAAAATGAGTTCGCGTGTCACCTCTGACACGCATGTCATATGTTCGCCATCACTGATTAGTCAGAGGCACTGACCTCTTTTCCCTTATATTGTCAAGTAAAAAATGACAACAGCCAACACAAAAATAGCTATATGGTGTGAATGAATCAAACTTATATCCATTTTTTGGTCGTATTGACAAATAATATGTTGGCAAGCGGCAGAACTTTAGTAATTACCTTATGTGTACCATGAGATGAAAAAGGTTGAAAATCATGGCTTTAGTGTGATTGTAAGAAGGGTGGCACCTCCCTTTCAGATGTGGTCCAAAAATTTGTGTAGTAGTTTTGTTTGTTTCAGCGATTCTAGGATATTTATACTTCTTTAACTTAGTGAGTAGAGACCAAGAATGCTAAATAACCTATAATTATATTGCACACGTCTCTTAAATGCCCTGCCAGACATTCACATGAGTTGAAAATTCTTATGATTTTTGAAACTATAATCTAACTCTGTATTATATTATATACAAGGTATTTTTTACATATGCATATGTCAGTGTAAAAATGTGTAAATTATAGAGAGATTATATTTGATTTTGTTAAGAACTTTAACAGGAGTTGTTGGCCATTTAGAAAATCATATCACTGAACACCAATGGAACTCATGACATTTGAGTCACTAATACCCCATTTGGATCAGTTTACATTTGTAGCTGCTTCATTCATGGAGATTTCATGAACAAAAACAAACTTGGATTACTTCCTTATGTTTTATACTAAAGGCCTGATGCACGGAATTCATGCAAGGGCCTTGGCCCCGGCCCCCACTCGCTGCCACCACGGCCTGGAGTCTCTTCCACCTCAGCCTCGGCCCCCGCCCCCTATGGCTTTGTCTGGAAAGAAGGCTGTCCGGAAGGTTGTTTGGCTGTCTGATCTAATTAGCATATTATGCTTTTATTATCATAGATTATAACTAGAGGCCTAGTGCACAAAATTCATGCACGGGTAAGGTCCCTAGGCCTGGCCAGCAATCAGGGCCGATCTGTGGGGTGACTGGCAGAGTGATCTGGGCCCCCGCTTGCACCAGCCTTGGTTGGCCTGGTGCCGCCCACTTATTAGCCCCGTCTCCTGCTGCCACCACCGTTGCTGGTCACCTCCCTCTGTAGGGTGACCAGAGGTTGAGGCCCGTGGACTAGGGGCAGCTGCTGTGTTGAGTGTCTGCCCCCTGGTGGTCAGTGCATCATAGCGACCCTTTGCTGGGAATTGGTACACTCTACCTAGACACATGCTTTTTCACCCCTTACAATGAACTTTATTTCTAAGAGGAAACTGAAAGAAGGAGAGAAAGGATGAGAGAGTGTATGCTAACATGCTTTTGGAGTTGACAATGAAAAACAGAGATACAGAGTATGGACAGTCATCTATACTAATAATAGAGGAATATGCAAATTGTCCAGGACACCGTCACAATAACAGTAATGACCAGCATGCTGCCTGGGGCGATAAGGCCGGCAGGGGGGTTAGTGAGGGACGACCAAGCAACTGAATGGCAGTCTGTGTGTGGTGACCCGGTCGACAGGGGGGGGCAGTTAGGGGTGATCAGGCAGGCAGGTGAGCAGTTAGGATCCAGTGGTCCCAGATCTTGAGAGGGATGTCCCCCGAGGGCTCCTGGATTGGAGAGGGTGCAGGCTGGGCTGAGGGGACCCCACCCTGTGCACAAATTTTGTGTACCGGGCCTCTAGTGATAGAATAAATGTTGTTCAGACTAGTCACTTGTTTTTCAGTCCATAATTTAGCAAGTCATACCCCTCTGCTATTCTCCAAACTGACAATCTTTTATTCCTCTTGTCTGTTTTGACATTTTTAAGAACATAAGATTTGACACCAAAGAACCTTAGTTAAAATAAACCATTGCCGAACCGGTTTGGCTCAGTGGATAGAGCATCGGCCTGCAGACTGAATGGTCCCAGGTTTGATTCCGGTCAAGGGCATGTACCTTGGTTGTGGGCACATCCCCACTGGGGGGCGTGCAGGAGGCAGCTGATCGATCTCTCTCATCAATGTTTCTGACTCTCTATCCCTCTCCCTTCTTCTCTGTAAAAAAATCAATAAAATACATTTTAAAAAATAAATAAAGTCAACCATTTAGTCTGTGGTTAATTTTGCAGAAGTCTCTCAGAACCTCAGAGTTTTCATCTTTGAATTAGAAATAATTATAATTCTCAGCTCAGTGAATTAAATAATATGAAAGTGCTTTGTAAATTGTAGCAGTGGCAATTAGGTTCTAGATACCAACAGTTCTGGATTTGTATTCCAGGTTCATCATCTATTTGCTATATACATTCAGTCAATTGACTTCAGCCTCAGTTTTGTCATCTATAAAATGGGGCGGGGGGGGGGTGGTTTAGTTCTGGCCACATGGTTATATTACATACCATATTGCACATACATTTATTGAGTACTTATGAGTTACTGTGTATTTATTTATAAGTGTTAATGTCCATTGATCCTCATTATAACACTGTAATGAGACATTATTATCTACAATTAATAAATTGAGCAGCAAAAGATAAAAGTAGCTCAAGGCTAGAAAATGATGGTACTGGAATTTAAACCAAAGTATGTCTGACTCTAAAGCTCATGAGTTTGATAATGTATAGATATATAAAATACATTTATTAAATGTTAATTTTATATATCCCAGGCATTTATAATCTATATACATATATAAAAGCCTAAGCGACTGTTATGACCGAATGACCAGAATGACCGGCCGACCAGTCGACCAGTCGCTATGACGTGCACTGATCACCAGAGGGCAGACACTCAATGCAGGAGCTGCCCCCTGGTGGTCAGTGTGCTCCTGTGGCCCCTTCTCCTGGCCGGCCGGCCCCCAATGGCCCCTGGTGCTAAACCATTCATAGAAACCTGACCCAGAAACAGGTCGGGGTTTCATACATAGTAGAGCGGCTTCCTTACTGTGATCTATTGAAAGTCAGCCCTTGACACAAGGGTTTGTCTCACTCCCATCCTCTCCCTTCCCCAGGGGCTGCCCGTGCCCCACGGTGTCAGTGCAGCAGCGAGGGAAGGAGGAGGGGGGGAGGCGGTGGTGGGATGCCAAGGGTGGCATTGGCATCCAGCATCCGTTCCTTCTGCGTCCGGCCTGGCAACTGTCGCCTCCTCTCCAGACCCTGCCAGGGTCTTTGGGCCTAGGCTGGGACAATGGAACTGGGGGTGGGTGGTGGTGGACGCGGCCCCTTTCCCAGGGGGGCCAAAGAGTCATCTCCCTCCTCGGGGCCGGTGGCCAACCTCCCGTGGTCTTGTTCTCCACCCCACCCCACCCCATGCACGAATTTGTGCACTGGGCCTCTAGTATATAAATAATCATTTCAGTGTATTAGAAGTGATTATTTTTTCATAACTTGATTGAACAGTTTAACTCTAATTGAGAGTTTAATGAGGTTTCATGTGCTTTGCCAAATTTTTAAATTAATTATGATGCAAAAACAATTACAATATTTTGAGAATAATTTTCTCTAGTTATTTATTTATCCAATCACTTGTTTTCCTTATTTTTAAATAAAAGTTTTGTGACATTGGTATAATTTAGTGTAGAGAAATACATTTCAGTTATTTTCATAGTATTTTTTTGTTGTGAGTTAAGATAAAGAACCTCATCTAGGTTATCTAGGGCTCAAAGAAAATACTTCCCATCATCTACTCATTATGAGTGCTCAGTTTTTATTGGATGAATGTTTAGAATATTATGGCACTTATTTTCTTTGCCCCAAAATAATAGACTTATCATGCATTTAAATAAAGAAAATTAATTTACCTATATTTGAAGTATGAAAGTATACTTTTTAAGTTATAATTTTTTAAAGCTCACATTTTTGCATAGTTTTTTTTATATTTTCTTGTGGTTATCCACAGACCAAGTAAACTTCAAATTGTTTAGTACAGACATTGGAAATACGGCTTTTCTAAAATTTCCCCTCTTCATTTTCCTAAGGCACTTATTTTAAAAGAGGGTAATTTTGACCCCAGGGGATATTTAACAGTGTCTGGAGACGTTATTTATTTATTTATTTATTTATTTATTTATTTATTTATTTATTTTTTAAATATATTTTATTGATTTTTTACAGAGAGGAAGGGAGAGGGATAGAGAATTAGAAACATCAGTGAGAGAGAAACATCGATTCAGCTGCCTCCTGCACACTCCCCACTGGGTATGTGCCCGCAACCAAGGTACATGCCCTTGACCGGAATTGAACCTGGGACCCTTGAGTCCGCAGGCTGACACTCTATCCACTGAGCCAAACTAGTTAGGGCTGGAGACATTATTTATTATGTTGAGGAGGTGTGCTACTGGAATCTAGTGAATAGAGGCCAGGAATGATGGGAAATATCTAACAAAGCACAGGACAGTCTCACAACACAGAATATCCCAAAATGTACCAAGGTGAGAATCTTGATCTAAGGTTATCATGCAATCAAATTCATGATTATTAAAAACTGGAAGCCCATTGCACGAAGATTCGTGCAATAGGCCTTCCTTCCCCTGGCTGCTGGCACCAGTTTTCCTCTGGCACCTGGGACCCAGGCCTTTGATCCAACCGCAGCGGAGAAGCCAAGCCTCTTCAGTCTTCGGTCTTCAGTCTTTACTCCGGCCAGAGCCTTCAGTCTTCGCTCTGCACCTGTGTATGCAAATTAACCGCCATCTTTGTTTGGTTCATTTGCATAGTCACTCTGATTGGCTGGTGGGTGTAGCCGAGTGACACCAATTTGCATGTTTCTCTTTTATTAGTGTAGATAAAGTAAACAGTTACTATAGATCCTAGGTATGCATATAATTCTGTAAATTCTCACACTACTGCAGGCTAACATGACTCGTACTCCCACAGCACATTTACTCATCACTTCTCTAGCAGATTGGTCTTCCTCAAGCCCAACCGGACATATGGAGCCTATATTCATTTCTACTTTTCCATTACAGTTTTGTTAGTTTAAAATTACCTTATTATAGAATTTCTCTGAGTATTAACTAATTAAATGAGATAGAATCTAATGTCTGGCATACAGTAGGCACTTAGTAAATTTAAGTACTCTTCCTTTTTGCCCTCCTTTTTTATGTCTTTTCTCTTCTGATCTCCTATTTACCTTATTTACTTACTGATAACCAGTAGTTTTGACATTTTTATTCAGTTATTTACATTTTTGAGGACATATTTTATTTACTCCATGACAATATATTTATTTGTATTACATGATTTCTCCCTACACTTCAGCATTATCAGCACTAAGTAGTGCTTGATTGAATAAGTGAAAAAAGGAATATATGAAGGACTGATGTTTTTATATCTGTAGTATCCAAGTAGTAGCACAATATTAATTCATATCTTTTTCCTTTATTGTATATTATTTTTAACATTCTAAGAGCTTTACAAACTTTTAGGTTTTTAAAATAATGATTTTGCTTAGTTTTATTTACATAATAACACTCTGCTTTAGATGAATATAAAGATATATATTTTAAAATATACAAAAGTAATGCTTGAAATGCTTGTTTTCCATTATATATATCCTATTTTAATGAGAATTCTCAGTCAACTACAAAAAATCTATTTAAATATCTGCAATCTACTAAAACAATATAATTTCATAGCTAACCCTTTCTTTTGGTAATATGCCTTGGAGTACAAGGAAAGAGCAAGAATTTTTAATGCGAACATAATGGAGGAAAAAAAAATATGTCTTGATATTTCAAGAAATTTTAAAGTGTATCTATCTTGGTCCTTACAGAAAGTGTGGACTATGGGCCAGTGTTTGTGCAAGAACCAGATGATATAATTTTCCCAACTGATTCTGATGAAAAGAAAGTAGCACTGAATTGTGAAGTTCGTGGCAATCCAGTCCCCAATTACAGGTAGAAATTCACTGTTACTTATTTTTCTTAAGTCTTAAAAATGTCCTTCAATGAAATTCTGACACTTCCAGGGAGTATTATAATGTCTCAAGTCATTTTCACAATTTGTCTTCTGATTTTTCCTTAGATGGCTTCGAAATGGAACAGAAATTGATTTGGAAAGTGATTATCGCTACAGTTTGATCGACGGGACCTTCATTATAAGCAATCCGAGTGAAGCAAGAGATTCTGGCCATTACCAGTGTTTAGCAGCCAACACATTTGGAAGTATTCTTAGTAGAGAGGCCATACTTCAGTTTGCCTGTGAGTAAAGTTTATGTGTTTTTTCATGTGTATATATATATATGTAATTTCCAAGTTTAGTTATGCAAAAGCATAAAACCTCAGATTTTAAAACAGTAGAAAAATCTCAGTAAGGATTAGAACTAGAAAAACAATGCCTTTCCTCCTGAGAGATTTTGAAATTCCCCGAAATCTTTGCCCTCTTCAAATTTTTAAAATTGATTTTAGGGAGAGAGGCAGGAGAGAGCAAGAAAGCGAGAGAGAGATTGATTGATTTGTTGTTCCACTTATTTATGCATTTATTGGTTGATTCTTGTATGTGCCTTGACCA